>NW_006800069.1:799214-837950 GCF_000485575.1 Poecilia formosa
ATATATATATATATATATATATATGTATATATATTGCATGATTTATAAAGCATTCTGACTCATTTGTGACCCAACATTTTGACCCGAGCCACTTCTCGGTGTGTTTTGTTCTCACAGATGGCAGATGTCAGACATCTCTGCCACATGTCGGAGCGTTAATGGGCCTAGTGTGAATCACTCTGGGGTGAAAAACCCCCCCCCCCAAAAAAACAGCTTAGCTTCTCATAATACAACCAAAACGAAAAGAAAAAAAAGGTATCATTTCAAAGTACACTCACATATCATTAATTAAACAACAAAACACTTCTCAGAGCGGAATCCAATTATCACAGTGCTTTCATTTTCAGCGCAATGTAAAAACTTCAATCTGCAGCTAAAGCTCTCCGTCCTGTTACACAACTCTTAAAGTGATCAGATGTAGGTGTGCTGTGTGTGGTCAGCGCGTCTTTGTTATGCAAGCATGGGCGGTGAAGTGGCCGTGTAGGTGAGTGTTGTGTGTGTCAAAGTCACACACCTACGCCAGACATCACACCTCAGCTACAGGTCGCGATAATTATGGCAGAACAATCTGGTGAGATATGCAACTGTAATTATGAGTGAGACTAGCAAACTGCTTCACATCACACCTTCCTATACAACCGCATCTGTTGTTGAAACCTTCCTTCATCATTAGCTGCGACTCCAGCTGTGAACAAAATCTTTGTCTATAATCTGCTACTGTCGGAAAAAAAAAACACAATTTCACAGCTGCTCTGTTTCCATTGTACAAGAAATTAAATTAAAATCACTAGATAAGTCATTAAAAATCGCGGCGACGACTGACGTAAACAGTTACAGATCATATTCATAGTCAGTCACGGTGCTAGCGCTCATCAGGCGTCGGAGCAACAAGCTTTATACTCGGGAGCGGCTTCGAATGTGGCGTTTTGGGGAAATTGTAGTCAGTGATTTTACAGAAGACCTTTGGATTCAACACGTCCCATTGACACCCAGCTTTTTATTAACTGTGCGGTGCTGTGAGAGTTCTGATGGAGCCAGCTACATAATGACCAGAAAAAACCAAACAAACTAAACAACAATGAAGAACATTACTTCCTGTTGTCTTCTTTGTGGTTTTCACCAGTAGTGACATCCAGCTGTTGATCATGTATCTTGTGATGTGAAAAAAATGTTTCCATTACAGTTCTATCTAGTTCGATATGGCTGAAAAATATCACCTCATAAGTGCGCAAAAACTTTTGATCAAAAAGCATGAGTTTTTTTTTATTGAAAATGGCATGTTTCCATTAAGCAAATTTATTTTTGTAATTATAATTTTCGCAATTCTATGATTAATGGAAATGCAGCTTGAGTTTAAGCTTCAACAGACGACCAGTCGCTGACCTCTAAAGATGTCCGTCTCATCATTCTGTGAGAGACGACCATCATCATAACAAACTGGTTTTGACACGTTATAAAGTTGACCAGTCAGAACAACTTTTTCTTATTTTAAAAATATTGTTCTGTCCTTGTGGACTGAAATCGTGCCAGCAAATATAACCTCAAACAACACTTAAGAGTCACAGAGTTCATTCACAGTGGGGGTCAAGGGTTCATATTTTCTCTTTTAATATGCCCAGCAGTGTGTGGCTCTAAGAGCACAGCTAGTATGACTCACCTGTAATCTTCCAGCCAGCTAACCTTTTAGCACCTGCTGCACAGGAAGGGAAATTGAAAAGCAAAGATGAGGGGGAGGGCCACAGGGGGCCACGCCGAGTGAGAACCTTGGCAACGTTTTCTAAAAGCAAAGGAAACTAAGTTTAAGTAGATAATCTGCACCTCCAATTTAAATGATCAAATAGCTAAAACGTAACTTTAAGTGATTTTATAATACAGTTTGTATTGTATAAACATGCTTGAAGTTTTTAAATTCACAAAGAAAAAGAAAGAAGCTATTGTATGAAATTGATTTTTTTTTCTTGTGTTTGACATGGCTTTCTGAAAATATTGTCAATAAACTAACAAAAAAAACATGAAAATAGTAGTTGTGACATTAGATTACTGAGTAAAATAACCTGAATGTCACTTAGAAATAAATCACAGAAAAGTCATTCCTTCATACATAAGTTTTAGAATTCAAGAAATTAGGGTTAAGCAACATTTACTAGCAAAACAGGAAAAACTAGTCTTACTACTGACTAAGATTAACTTGAAAAATTGTAAAAACGTATGTAGCTTTTCTAAACAAATGGCTCTCCAATGTTTTTTCAATGTGAAGTTGCCTCCTCTTTATGCTTGATGAGATGGGACTGACAATGACAGCAATACATTTTCAGGTTTCAAACAACATATAAACATGCATAAAATGCCCAGGTCTGCAGTACAATTGCTTATTATTATCCTTCTTCCACCATGCTTAAAGTAGCATGTTAAAGTCTTGACCACACAATTAGAAAAAGACTAAACAAACCAATGAGACCAAAGTAGAGATACTACACAGCATCACATTTGGCAAAGATAAGCAACAGTTTTGCAACTGATAGCAACCAAGGTCTGTAGAGACTGAATTGCGGTTTTGGCCATAGGATGTTGAGTGTTATAAATTCCCTAGCATAACTGTTTGCCACTGAACCTACTGTTTTACATCAGGCACCTTGTTGGGCAGCTAAGGGGGTCTTTAGGAACATAGAGGAGTTGGCGGGTGGTATTTCTGTGACATTATAACACTGATACCCCTCTGTATTTGTGATAAAGGTGGGTTTAAGACCGCTAATTATTACTTTGATATGCAAATGAGGCGCCATATTTTGGCACTAATTTTAGCTAATGTTACATAGTAACTTGTTTAACGTTTTGAACTTATGCGTGGCTTAGAAAATGAGCAAGGGATATATTAGTAACAGTGTTGTTTGATGTTAATTAGCTAGCCTTCCAACTATTTTTCAGTTGAAGCTAAGTTGAGTTAGCATTAGCAAGCGCACCTTCTAATTGGTTTATTTGAGCTACCAGGCTGAAAACAGAGAAAAGAGAAACAGTCAGAAAACAGACAGTAATGCTCAGCCTCAGAATAGCCTGCTGAGACTGTATCTGACAAACTGTAAAGAATGTGGACTGTGTTTCAGTATTGCAGTGAAGCTAGCTGTCCTCCTCCTGTGTCTGGCCTCTCCGCAGTAGATACTCAGAAGCTCGTTAGCGCGTCATCACTTTTGCTTTTCTGCCATTTTTTATTTATTTATTTATTTATTTTCATGTCTGGGCATACAGAACTTGTCCCAGTCACCTTACAGACCCCAAGTGATGCCAACAGCTACGACAGCCGATATGTGTGCAGCTCACGAGTTTGAGGAGCAAAAAATAGTTTGTGACAGTTTGCGTGCTGCCTTTTATAATCAGCATCAAAGCTGTTCACTGTATGAATAAAAAGAACGAGCTATTTTCATCTGACACCCCAGCGTGGCTCCCAAATTGCCCATGTTAACATTGATCCGGGCTGACAAGTGCAGCTGGGTGTGTGCGGGCCTGCACGAAGAGCGACAGCAGAGCGGCGCAGTAGGGTCCTAACCTACAGCTGCTCACAGTGACAACACCCTGTCTGTTCTCATCACTGCCTCGCATGAATGTAAACTTTCCCCAATACCCATTTTCCCTCGATTCCTTTCGCTTTAAATGCTTTGGAGCGTTGTGGGATCTCTGCCACACCAAGACAGAATAATCTCCTTTTGCTTTTGATAAGTTCTCCTTTAAAAAAAAGGAGTTAAATACAAATGTAGAACAAAATCTGTTCTATTGATGATAAGGTAGATATATTTGGCAAGGATACAAAGATTTAGTTGTTTTGTTTTTTGTTTTGTTTTTTGTCGAGCGTTTAGAAAGTCTTGTTTATTCCAGCAAAACATGAATGATGAGTTGGTGAAAATGAAAGATATTTTCCTCAAATGAGATTTTGCATGAAAATGAATGTTGGACAATGTTCAATAGCTTGAGTGTGGAAGAAGAATTGGAAGAGTGAGAGCAAAACAAACCAGCCTTAAATGCATTTTTCTCTTGAAGAACAAGATTTTTATTTTTTTACCATAAGTCACAAAAAATGTCACTGGGACAGAAGCTGCATTCTCATTACAAATGTGTGCAAAACTTTGTCGATAACCTAATAATATCGAAAAAAAAAAAAAAATTCCGCCTTTGTGGTGCTTCCATTAAAAAGAAAATGCAATCAAAATAACACGTGAATAAAGTTTTTCATGTGATAAGTCATTAAAGAACATGCTTTTTTAAAATTACTTCCTGGTGTCATCTTCTTCATGGTTTGTGCAGGCGCCAGCATCCAGTTGTTAATCATGTGACTCAAGTGTTTCCATTGCAGTTTTGCAATATAACCCAATTTCTATATAAGCAAAAAAATAAATAAATAAATAATCTTTGCACCAAAACTTAATATTTTTTTCTAAATTTGCCTTTCCATTAAACTAATTTATATTCGAAATGTCAAACTGCGCAAACATATGGAGGTTCGCCAATTTAAGAACACCATTCATCCTTGATACAGATATATATGGTTTTATTCCCATGACAGCATTGAGAAAGAAAAATAAACAAAACTGATAGAGAATTAAGAATATTTGTTTTAAAAAATCCAATCAGATTGGAAAAGCAACGCTTCCACCAACTTTCTCCTGAAGCACGTTTCTCCTTAAACTTTACATCGACCTCCTTCGCAGTGATATAATTTCATTTTGCTTTTTTGTCTCTCATAAAACTTTACAGTCAGCGTAGGACATTTTCCTCTGTATCTTCAGGCTCAAATAAATATGGACATTGAATTTTATTAAACCAACATTTAATTACATTAAATTCCCCATCCTAATATTGAAAACCGATTTAAAGCTGCCTGGCTTTTTTCCGGGCTGTATTAAACCTGACAGTACTCAGTCACATGGCGACTTAGTCTGAACCCAAATACTCATTTTCCGAATTGTCTGCTTTATCTAAGGTTTAAAAAAAAAAAGAAGTCATTCGTTTGACTAATTACAGATTCCAGATGGCTGTCAGAGTGAACAGCTCCTATTAAGGTGATTAATTATCCTCCGCCGTGTTTAAATAAACCAGTTCTAGTTCTTTTAGATTCAGGTCCAGCTTTAAGATGCTGGCAATCATGGAGTTGTCTTTCCCTGCTAGAGTCGTAGGTTTGAGTCAGCAGCTTGGCTCATTTAATTACACCAATTTTATCTCTTCAAGAGCTTTGCTGAGTTGTGGCCTGTTTTCATAAAACATGCTGCCTCCTGGCAAGCTCATCTCTACATCTTTATGTTTTAAGGCTCCAGATAAAGTCTAATGCTTCTTTAGCCAGTGTAAGATTGTGTGACATCAGGTATTTTGTGTATAATTGGTACAGGGTGTGCATTCTTTTACTGTCTTTTCACTTTGATTCACTCTAGTTGGTCCAACAGGATCCAACTGGTTTGTTCACTACGTCAGAAGTCTTTTTTTTCTCTCTTCTTTTTAAAACTTCAAGAATATCCAGAAGAGAGAATTATATTTAGACCTTGTACAAATTCAGCTGTCTTTATAAAAATTAATATCTCCCCCACATCGTTTAAAAAAAATATCATATACAAGGGATCGGTTTCAGATACGTTTCCATCCACATGAACCTGCACAAATTCGCCCGAGTGTCGCTTTGAACATGCCAAACCCGTAGGGGGCAGTGTAGTGCACCGCTAAAACCTATCCCAGCCAATCAGATTGTTTTAGGGCAATCACAACTTCTAGTTAGGAATAAAACATGGTGCCAAGAAGTTTATTTGTGTGGTCAGATCTATAGGTTGAACTTTGTCTATATAGATTAAATAGAATATAAAGCAAGACAATTTCAAGCAAGTATGTGGATATATTGGCGCATTATTTGTTGCTGACTGCATTGTGCGGGGACCTCAATTTCCATTTTCGCATGTATACATGCAAACCAAATAATGGAGTTTTCACAAATCTCCACTTTGGTAGGAAGTTTTATAAATAACCAGTTTTAGTGAGATTAAACTGTTTTCATGTGAAAGAAGGGCCAAAACACATAAAAATGCTTTTTCCCTGATAAGTGTGTACGTGTGGAGCTGCTAGAAGGTGAACCTTCTCCCAAGTCTCAAGACATTTCCTGCCTCCAACAGGTTTTCGTCCAGGATTGCCCTGTATTTAGCGTCATATCGTCCCATCAACTCTGAGGAAGCTTCATTGTCTTGACCATCATGTTTCACAGTCTCAATGGTGTAATCAAGTTTTGCTCCAAAGTGTTCAGCTACAAATGTTGATTTTGGATTCTTCTGTCACATGTTTGCTGTTTCCCTCACATGTCTTGTGAAAAACTATAAATAGACTTCCTACGGCTTTCTTTCAAAATGTCCTTCTTACTACCAGTTGTCTATAAAAAAGACATTTAGCAGTCAATTTTATTTATCTGGTATCACAGCTAAATCACAATGAAACAATGAAAGAAAATCATGTACCATGTTTCTCCAACTTCACAAATGTACATTTAATGTTGGTCTATAAGACAAAATAAAGTAAAACAGAAGGGAGAAGAATGCTTTCTGTAAATGATAGAATTGTCTCGACTGCTCTGATAGTCCT
Source organism: Poecilia formosa (assembly GCF_000485575.1). Classification (NCBI taxonomy): domain Eukaryota; kingdom Metazoa; phylum Chordata; class Actinopteri; order Cyprinodontiformes; family Poeciliidae; genus Poecilia; species Poecilia formosa. Next base: position 805,815 of record NW_006800069.1, read on the forward strand.
CTGTCCCTGGTTCATGTCCTCTAACCTAATTATGTCTCTCTTTCTGCTATGCCTTCCTCATTTTCACTCTACGTCCAGCTGTGCTGACTACGTCAACCCCTGCAATTGTCTTCCTTCTTTCTCTTTATTAATGCTTGACGCTTTCTCTTCCTCTCACATGCTGCAAGGTTTCTCAGCTGGTGACAAAACGGCGCCGCAGCGCTCCACGGGAAGCCTCCTTCAGACACATCGATCACTACAGGGGCCACAAACACACTCACATCAGCCTCTTGTTTCAACAGGAACCAATTGGAACAGTAGCATTTACGGATAAGAAGGACACAACAGTGTGTATCTGTGTAGCCTATGAACACGTGGAGAGTCCTACCAGGCTCTTTCTACATTTTCTCATATCTAACTGAAGGTATATGGATTGACAGAAGATACTCCTCTGGTGCTGATTGGTCTTCTGGGGCAAAGGCTTCTTTTTGAAGATGGGTAGTCAATAAATGTGATTGATTAAACTAATTGCAAAGCTTTTGATAAATTCAGGTGACAAGAGAGCTTCTTTCATTTCTTAAACTTGATCTGGGTTGTCTTCAGAACTGCCTTAGCTCTTTGTGGCAAGGTGTCAAACATAATTTAAGGCTTGGACATACTGCGCGTATTCTGGGAGCCGGACACGCTGTTCAGGGTTGAGATTTCATTGTTGAGTGTACAGATAACTTGCATTTCTTGTGACAAATTTCTTTATATCCCACAATTTGAATGGGTACTAGTAAGTTACCTTCTGTGCGGAAGTGTCTGGAAAGAGGTGGACATCTTCTTTGAGTCAGATGGGCTTTAGGGATTATGGTCCAGTCAAGTCAAGTTTTACACCATAAAAGCATCATACAGTCACCACTTATGAACCAAACAAATGTTGCATTTTGTCCAATGCCATAATTAAAGTCGTCAAGCAAATCCACATTGAATATATCGATCAATGTTTAAGCAACTAGGAATCAAAGGCAACTCTAAACAGATTTATAGGAACTCAGTGTTTCAGATGTTATTGGACGTTTGTTCCAGATTTGTGATGCATAGAAGCTGAATGCTGCAACTGTTTCTGTGGGCCAAAGTGGGGCTCTGACTGATGCGCGTCCTTGCGACTGGCTTGCTCAGACTATCAACTTGATCAACTCTGGTTTCTGATTGACTGAACCATACGGTCTGTTCTGTAGCAGAAAACCCTAAAGGAGAAAGTCAAGTTGGCGTCACTTCTAGATCCGAGTTCCAGGAGCTAGAAAATGGAAATAGAAATCGTTTTTTTATAGGTCATCTTCTTCAACACAAAAAATGTACTCAGAGCTCCTCTCATGGTCTACTTTCCCATAATTTAATAAAAACATAAAAAATGTCTGTACCACTTCACCATTGATCACCAACTTCTGCTTCTTTCCACGTTGCAACCTTGCGCTCTCATCAACAGACCAGATGAGATCAGGTATCAGTCGAAATGTGCTGTTCAGAAACGGCCTTGTGTGCATGTGTAAATCAATACATCATTTGTTAGATGAACCTTTTTTAGTTACTCTTTGGATTGCATTGCTTTCATGTTCTACACTTACACAGAGCTGTGCACTTTAACAAATTCTGTTTTGCACGTGTCACACTGCCAGGAGCTCACTCACATTTCCTGGATCACAGGGATCAAATGTGCCATGACTTAGTCCGTTCATGCTTTTGTTTCGACTGATGTGAAGATTTGGGACAATCAGCTGGAGGCATTTTGGGACAGACAGAGGAAGAGAAAGTGAAATACACTCACTGATGGACTTATTCATTGCAGCTGGGACAAAACCAAGTGGCTCCTTCATCCAGAGAGCCTCTATGGGATGGACCAAGATTAAAACAGGAAGAGTGACAGATTTTTAATTTTACCCAAAAATTTGATTTGCCAAAACAACAACAACAACCAAACGCTAAGAGATCAGAGAAATAAGACTGAACTCACACAAAAAATGTAAACTGACTGCACAAACAAAACCAAACTGACCTAACATATATAATAGCTGATCAGACCATTATAACACACTGGGTTATATTGGTGTAGGGGATTTAGAAATGGAGTGTTGTGCTCTGCCTTCCTGGTTTTAGTGAGAACACAAGCAGCAGCTTTCTGAATCAGCTGCATGAGTTTCTCTCTAGATCTTAGTGGGACATTAGTCCTTTAATCCTGGAAATGTTCTTCAAGTGATAGAAGTCTGTCTTTGTAGCTATCTTTATGTGTCTCAGAAGGAGCAGGTAGCTAGAAGTGTGTCCTAACAATTTTAAAATTTATGAGGTGCCCAATTTTTTTTCACAACTTCAAATCAGAGTTACATATCCTTAAAGCTGACTTGTGTCCAGGTGAGGCCTACCTTTAGTCTGAAAGTTAAAATTAGATTTGCTCAGTGGGTTGAAGTCTGTGGCACACAGAGCTTGTTGGCTTAAAGCCACTTAGCAAACACTTTACCCCGGCTGTTTGTGCTGAATAAAGCCGACAGACATCTAAGTAAATGCTAAACTTTCAAAGGGAGAAGTTTTTAATAGCACCGGCAGGCTAACCCATTATTATCACAGCGGTGTGCCGACTCATTTCAAGCTTCGCTTTGACAGCGAAGAGGGGAATTTACATCAACCAAAGGTTCTCTGTGGTCCATCAATTTGCTCTCCTGCACTCTTTCAGCCTCCTCTCCCTCTTGACCTTTCAGGGAGACCTTTAATCAAAGCGGAGTTATGGCTCCCCGGAGCTGCCGCTAACTAGCGGATCACACATCCCGACAGTGCTGCAGGGATTTGTTGGGCCCGAAAATTCGGCGTCCTCCTCTTAATCCTGCAGCAGTGAGCTGAATAATGCATGCTCATTCCCTGACGTTGGAAAGCGACTACAATGGCAGCGATGATTCACCCTGAAACACGGCGCTTTAGTAGCTCAGCGGCGCAACAGGGGGAAACTGACAAATAAAAAGGGATGCATGCAAATGGAACCCTTTTAACGTGGAAGTGTTTTAAATGTTGGTGCTGCAGGGAAGGAGAGGACTCTCTAAATGTTTTAGATATAAGGGGAGGGTGCAACCTTCTGCTCCTTCAGAGGTTTTCAGGATTATGCTTTAAGAAAAGAAAAAAGTTATAAGTAAGATTTTACTTGAAATGACTTCACCAGTTTTACAACGGCGTACTACAGCCAAACTGATTAAAAAAAGGAAATAGAAAAATTTAATTAAAAGAATAAAGTCGTAACATTGTGAGAATAAACTTGCATTAAAATAAAGTTGTGCCAAATATTATGACAATAAAGTTTCAGTTACATACTGGTGATTTTTACAACTTTGGAAGTAAAAATCATGCCACACAATAGCAGCTCTTGGGGTGGTTTTATTTTGACCTGACACATGAGGGAAGCCCAGTTTCTGTTTCATGATGCGAGTGCGGGAGGTTGACTTGGTGTTGAAACGAGGGGGTGGAAAGGTGAGGGTGGGAGTTGTATTAGTCATCCACTTTCATTGCTGACATTCTCCCAGCCGAGTGTGTGCGCCTGGATTCAGCCCAATCCTCTTATTTTTGTGGGGTTTTAAAGTACAGTCAAGCCAAAATACACTTGGATATCCTTGTCATATGGTTTTTTTTTGGGGCTTTTTTCTGCTCCCACATCAGGCACAGCTGCATCACGACTCTTTCAATGCGACGTAAGCACAACCATGCGCCACCGCCCTAAATGTGAAGGAGTTATGCAATTCAGATTCCTCAATGTAAAGCGCCCGTCCTCTGGTGACTTTCATCTCAGACGAGGAACAGAACCGAAGACCACACTGGAATGCACCAGCGCTGCGTAAAGCGGCTCCACTCCGGTCTGCACCGTCATCGCTGTAAAAAAGGCGTGTGTGTGTGTGTTTGTGTGTGTGTAGAGTCAGTTGAAGATGGATGAGGCAGAGAGTAAGACTGACCAGCTATCTGCTGCAAAAAGCATGCCAAAACAGCAAGGTGATGTAATGGCACACAGTTACCCAGGGTGCTTTGCTGGAAAGATGAATGAAGTGAGATATAGAGAGGCAGTCAATGAAAACACACACAGCCATTTCATCTGTATTCTAATCATGTGGGGTGATTCATGCACAAAGCAAAAAAAAAAAAAAAAAAAAGGCAAGGCAAGACTTTGTGTGTGTGCATGAATGGTTTGAGTTAAAAGAAACCAAAGGCTCCTTTCTCATCATTATGGATTGTAGGTTTAATAATAAAAAAAGAAGACCAAAAGAGATGGGATGACTCACACAGCTGAACTAGAAATAAAAAAAAAGAAAAATAGAGAGACAAACATGAGGATAAATACTGATGCTTGTGTTGGAGCAGCTCAGGGGTTTCCTGCCTGTTCTTCACCTGAACGCCGGCTTTTCTGTCTACAGCCGTAAACCTCATGTACTCCCCATGTAGCACAAAACATAAGTGATGCATTCAAAGAGCTGGTTATGTTTTTGATCAGGCTTACTTTTGAAGCAATGCTGCTGTTTTCCATTGATAAAATCCTGATTCATTTAAAGTCATGTCAAAAAATATAGACATTTTTATTTCTTGAGAGGAACGGAACGCAATATTCTTGAGGGTCAATGCTGACGTCTAAGTTTGTTTTTTTCTAATATTAAAATATGCATTCTGATTTTTGAAAAAGATTTGTTACACCCCATTTGGCAGATAAAACTTTGGTAACCATGTTTCCATTACAAATGTGGGCAAATCTTTGTGTATGTTCTGCAAATGTCGAAAAAAACTATTTTCCAATTGCAGTGTTTCCATTAAATAAGAAATAGTAAAATCATAAGCTTGTTCACATGATCAGTCATTCGAAACACGGTGGCGACGGATGTAAACAGTTGCATGACATCTATTCATAAATGAGCCACAGCTAGCACTCATCAGCCATCAGTGATCGGCGTCTTATTCAGGCATTGGAGCGACAAATCTCTTATACTTGGGAGCGGCTACGTATGCGTAGTTTTGGGGAAAATGTAATTGCCGATTTTACAGAAGAGCTACGTATTCAACACATTCAAATGATAAAACATTTTATGAACTGTGAGAGCTCTGGTGGAGCCAGCTGCACATCGTCCGAACAAACGAATAAAAAAATTGGACTACTACTACTTTGTGTCGTCTTCCTCAGCATTTCAGCAGTAGTAACATCCGGCTGTTGATAACATGACCCCTGTGATGTGGAAAAAAAGTGTTTTGATGCAGCCGAGAAAAACAAACAAACAAAAAAATCCTCATCCCAGCAAAAACAAACTTCTTAATCGAAAAACGTAAAAAAAAATTTCCAAACCTGCCGCGCTTCCCTTAGCCAAATTTGTTTTTTAATTGTACGGCTCATGGAAACACAACAAGTGAGACTTGAGGAGAACTACTCGTCTGTTGCTCAAGTCAATTTGTGCCCACAGTAAGATGGTGTTTCTCATTGCAATTGGTAGGAAAATACATCTAGATGATTGAACTCAGACCAACATAACACTGCAATATTATAGTTAAAACTCAAAATCGTATTTCAGCCCAACACCAAACATTGTAAAAAACAACTTATATTTACAGACGTGCACATTATGTTTTATTTATTTATTTTTTCCACTTTATTATGGCCACATGACTAATACGGTATGGTTTCCCAAAGCAACACAATTAGTCTTTCTGGGAATGGTCCTTTCCCTGAACAAATTATAGTCATTATTGCAATGGCTACAGGCTCATTATGACAATCCTCTGGAGGCTCCGTATCTTTTCATTTCTGCTGTGTGTTGTAATTGTCCTGGTTTTATACCATATTAACCGAACAAGAGGTCACGATGTTAAGCACACACCTTCTTCTCACCCCAGAGATGACTTCTGTTTAATTGTATTTGGGCCACAGCCAGAGCCTGACCGAAGCATGAGAAAGCTACGTTGTTGCTTACAGGCAACTTACGAGGGGTATTGGACAGTACTTGAGTTTTTAACTTGGAATGAGGAAATTTGAGAAACGTTAAGAGAAGGAATAGGAAGTTATGTTTACAGCCAGTACGTCTAGAATGAAATTTACTTTCATACGGAAATTTTTAACTTGCATCAGTTGTTTTAGCTGATTTTATTAGCTGTAAAATATCCTTATTTCAATCACTATTTGACCAAAATGACATCCAATTATTTTCACTTAGTGAATAAAAACGGGGTCCAAAATAAATGTTTGGTGTCCCCTGTCAACACTGAAATCTAAGTTTGTTTTACTAATATTAAAAAAAGTTTACCCCATTTGGCAGATAAAATTTAGCAGCCACATTAGACCAATTCCTGACCAGGACAGACCTCCATTGTGTTTCATTTGCAAAAGTCACTAAAATGTTCTCTGTCTCATAAAGTGTATGTACTTACACCATTCTTCATTTTTTTCCACAAAACTAGGGGAAAAAAACATTTTATGTGTTATCCATTTGAATTAGTTAATTTGCACACAGATAAAAGTGTAAAAATTTAAAAATAAAAATTCCCCAGAGACTTTCAAACAGGCGATTTGGAAATACTGGCTGAAAAGGAACATCTATTTGAAAATTTGGTGGATGGATGAAAACATCACTATACACTAATGCTCCTGTTTATCGTCAAATATATCAACCTTGTGTTGTTTCAATGATAAAGTTAAAAACATTTATCTTTTAATTTAGTTGCTTCAGATGTTTCCCATGAGTCCTATCTTGTATGCCAGAGCACAGGCCGAGTATATCAGTCTTTCACATCACCTAAAAAATAAATAAATAAATAAATAAATAAATAAATAAATAAATAAAATGTACATTAAAAAATTAACTCTTACATAATGTTCGAAATTTGCCTCAAACCACTATGCAGTCAGGGTGACACACCACTAGACCCTGTTGATGCAAATTCAGCACATACCAAAGATCAAATTAGAAGCACTGTCTCCCACTTAGTTGCCAATTGTAACTAATGTATAGCCTGGTAAATCCAGGTCCTCGTTCTACGCTTCGCTTTGCATAGATGCTCTGGGCTCTCGGCTATCGAGAAACGATTGCTTCCTGGAGATGGGGACGCTGATGAAGTTTTAAATTTTACCCACTTGCTAATGTTTGGCCATACAGCGCCAGTTTGACATTATGAAGCTTGCTGGAAATGGCCTGCATTGTTAACAATCCCCCACTGGCTCTAAGCCTTGTTCGTAGAGGCGGCTTTTAAAGTTGAGTCAATATTTGTAGGCGTGATCAACAACTGAATGACTTTATTTCCTCCGCTGTCACTGCTAAAACTACAGGCAGATTACAATTGTAAAACAGCAAATGAAATTGACGTCATCGTTCACAACTTGTACTGATTGGCCCGTAAATTCTACTTCAGGAATTTATGTCAATGGGAGAAAGCTATGACAGAGCAGTGAAGTGAGATCAGAATCAGATGGGATTGGCATTCACCTTATTTTGCTTTTTCATATAAACACTAGACTTTATTTCTATCATATGCCATACTGTCTACTTCATTTGGAATTTGTCCAACAGTAAAAACATTTTTTTTATTTTTATATAACTGCAAATACATTTAGGCAGAAAGGGGTTAAGCAGGACAAAACACATAAAAGCAGGATAACAATGATTCACTCCCATAACTCTGATGTAAGCAACATTAAAAGCAGAACATAAAGGCCACAGAGGAAGCAAGGCGTGCTTGTGATGAGTGGCAGGCCCCTGGCTGCTCAGACGCATGGTGACACCACGTATGGAACCAGCCCGCGAAAAGGCAACGAGTGCATGCGCATCCGTGCGCCCCCCTGAGTTGATGCAGTGGGATATCCAGGCAGCTCCGAGGTTGCATAATGTAAGCATCATCCCTCCTCTATAGCGGTTAGAAGTACTGTTAGCTGCTGTATGTGCTGAGTTTTACACGTGTTGGGGGGAAAATAATTGAGATATATTGTGTTCCCCCGTTGTTTTTGAGTCAAATTCACACGCACTTTCCTGTGAGTCAATCACGACTTTCCCCTCTTTGTTCGTAACTACATCAAAGTTAACCGGCACGCCGTTTTAGAGGATGAATAAAGTTGTTTGGCTAAGGTGAGTGAGTGAGAGAGAGTACACTCTCCTTCTCGCCGTGATTCACACGCCGACCATGCAGACGGTGACTGTAGCAAGCGGAGACTTCTGACGTCAGACCAGGAGAATGACACGCGCGTCCAATAAGGGGCCGGGGATGAGCAGCGCGAGGACGGAGCTTGCCGAAGAGAAGGCTAATAACCATGCCAACCGAAGAATATAGCGCGCGCCGCTGACTGGGGGGAACGGAAAAAGGGGGGGAGAAAGACAAGGGGGAAACCCTGAAAGAAGACACAACAGTCGCTCAAAGGAGGAGAAAGGAGCAACAGAGGCATCCCGGTTCCTTCAACGGGAAGAAAAGGACGAGGAGCTGGTACATTTTTTTATTCCTTTCCCCATCTCTGTGGCATGGTTTCCCCTTTATTCCCACTTTCTCTCCAGCGTCTCCCCCTCCTTCTCTCCATCCTTCCCCACATGCCCCCTCTCGCTGGCTCAGGGACCGCACTGCTGCAGCTGAGTGAAACGGTTCAAGGTAGACTCTCTTTTTTTTTCTTCACACTTTCTCTCCATAAACACACACAAACGCGCGCGCGCGCGCACACACACGGGCAGAATGGCCTTTTGTTTTGTTTCGGTGCATGCTAATTAGCCCCGGCCGTTACCGCGGGGACCGAACCCCGCCGCCACAGAGAGCACGCGAGGCGTACGGCGGTGGCGGTGATGACCTTCCCTTGGCCGTTTTGCAGTCATTGATGTTGTCGGCGCGTGCGCGCCTTCCGCGCGTGAGTGGAGGCTCATGAAAGAGGAGTGGGCAAGGGGTGTGTGGAGGAAATTGAGTTGGCGAGGGAGGAGAGTGGGGGTGGTGGCAGAGGTGGGAAGTGTGTGAGAGCTGAATTTTTTTTTTAACCTTTTTTTATGAATGAAACCCAACACCCGCGCTCGCTTCTCTAAAATTAGCGCGGTTGCAGCATGTGATGTGGATCAGAATCCAAAATTATTATTTTCATTTTTTATTATTATTATTATTTTTTTTTTGGTGGGGACGGGGGGAGGCAAACGCGCACACGCTTCTCTGCGCGCTCACGTCCACGCCGCCGGTGAATAGAACAGCAGCTACAGCGCTGCGCCGTGCCCCGGGACGTCATGCACCATTTTTGGAGATGCTCTAAAAATAGAATGAGGTGAAGACGGTTCGGACTGTAAGAAAAACTAGAACCTTGGACTCTGTTCCGCATCTGACAGGTAGGGATTGCGATGCGTTAACGCTTTAAATGGCGCAGAGTGGGGGGCTTAATTGTGTTGCCTGTGTCATGCTCCCGTCAAGCCGAAATGGAAGGAATACCTCTATCCCTGTGTGAGTAAGTGTGTGTGTGTGTGTGCGTGTGCGTGTGTGTGTGTGTGTGTGTGTGAAAGAGTGTGTCTACACCTGCTGTTTTGGTGTTGTAAAAAAAAAAAGCCTGTCAGGAGTGGGAGCGGGAGCTGGACTGTGTAACATGGGTGCTTAGGGGTCAAGTAGATGCTTGTTTTCATGAATGAATATTTGGGTAGGTAGAAATTACTGTTTTGTTTATCTGTTTATTAGGGATGTGATAATACATCCTACTCATTAGGTGAGACTGTTCTTAATATTCTGTTTGCAGGATGATATTTTAGCTCTCTTGAAAATCTGGAATTTTTTTCCTTTCAGTTTTCCTAAATAGAGTAAATGTATCATGAACACACACACAAAAAACGTAATTACTGTGGAAAATTTCTATACAAGCCTGACTGGTTTGTATAATTCAAAGGTGATGCTAAGAAAGTGTTAAAAATAAGTATTTTTTTTTTGTTTTTAAAAATGGAAGAAAGGTTTCATAGATCAGAAACTTGGGGGTACTGCTATGTTGCTTCACAATGTAAATTTGAACAAGGGCAGGTTGACTTCAACCCCCTCGCAGCGTCTTTCCTGCTGGAATACACACAAGTAGCAAAAAGGCATCTACATTTTGCAAGGGAAAGCTTACTTGACAAGAAATACAGTGGTGTTCTAATATTACAAGATCTCATGTCAAAAGCTCTTGTTACATCCCTTCTCTTCATACAAAATAGTTAATAATGCGTTTACTTGCTTTTCTCCCTTTTTACCTATTTTTCATTCCCACAACATATTTTCTTCATCTTCCTCACAAAATGCTAATTGAAAGCATCATATTACCATCACGCTTTACAAACATGCTCGTTCTCTGGTTTATGATTTAATGAACTGTGCTTTTCAATCTTGTTTTCGTTTTTCATCCTTTTGCCATTGAACTTACATACTTTTACCTCCCTCCTTCCTTCCTGTTTGTCTCTTGTTATCTCCAGCTATGGTTCTCACCCTGGCTGCCACCGCAGCAGCCTTGAGCAGCGGCGGTGGCAACAGCTTCAACACTTCCTCCCCCCTCGACCCATTCGACTCCTCAACATCTTGGAACGTAAGCGAGGATCCCTCCAACACTTCTTCAGAGCCCTTCTTGAGAACTCTGACTCCGGACCTCCAGCCGGCGACCACTGCTGGCATCGTGCAGGAAGTCAGCCCTTGGGATATTGCGTTGTGCGTAACGGGGACGCTCATCTCCTGCGAGAACGCCTTGGTCATCGCCGTGCTGTTCTACACGCCGACACTTCGCGCGCCTATGTTCATCCTGATCGGATCGCTAGCCGTGTCAGATCTTCTGGCTGGTCTGGGCCTCATCTTAAACTTTGTCTTCACCTATTTGATCGACAACTCGGTGGAATTTGTGACGTTGCTGTCGGTCGGACTTCTTATCTCGGCCTTCTCCGCGTCCGTCTTTAATATCCTCGCCATTACGGTTGACCGCTACCTGTCGCTGTATAACGCCCTGACCTACCACACCGAGCGGACCGTCACTTTCACTTACATGATGGTGGTTTTTATCTGGGTGACGTGCGTCACTCTGGGCCTGCTGCCGGCGTTCGGATGGAACTGCTTCAAAGACCAGTCTACGTGCAGCATCTGTCGCCCAGTCACCAAAAACAATGCGGTGGCGCTCGCCGTCACCTTCCTCCTCGTCTTTGCCCTCATGATGCAGCTGTACCTTCAGATCTGCAAAATCGCATTCCGCCACGCACAGCAGATCGCAGTGCAACACCAGTTTATGGCCACCTCCACCACCAAAGGGGTCTCCACGTTGTCGGCCATCCTGTGTGCCTTCGGGGCGTGCTGGCTGCCATTCGCCATGTACTCCATTGTGGCCGACTCCAGCTACCCCATGATATACACCTACGCCACCGTCCTCCCGGCCACCTGCTGCTCCGTGATCAACCCCGTCATCTATGCTTTCCGAAACCCAGATATCCAGAAGTCTCTGTGGATGGCTTGCTGTGGGTGCGTCCCATCCAACCTCTCCTTAAGACCCAGGACTTCCAGTGACGTGTAGCAAGAAAGGCTAGGGGGTCTAGGACGATGCAACACGAAGAGTCGAGGTAAAAGGATCGAGAGTTTGGCGCGAGAAAGGCAAGAAGGCTTTGCTCTCCTCCTCGCATCAGGGATGGAAAGCTGATGACAAACGCTGAGCTGGCCACAGTCGAAGAGGCACCGACAGATGACTGAGAGGAGGCATGGTCAAAAAAAGAAGGAGCTAATAAAGTCCACGTTTGTAGCCTGGAGAACAACCAACTGCAGGAAGTAAGCAGCAGGAAACCAACTGCAAAATCCCAATTAAAGGTATCTTTTAAAATTCTCTCCTTCTTTGGTGAATGAGAGAAGTGAAGCCCCTCATGAGTAGCATATGTGTGAAGGTGAAATTTTGGTTGAGGGAAAAAAAAATTGTACTAAATCTCCAGAGGACGCTCTGGATGGTTATGCAATCAGGAAGGATGCTTAAAATACTGTACATCTCTAAACTCAAGTGTTTGAAATCAAGTGCTGTGTGGATAAAAATACAATGAGCTAAATATACAAAAATGAATGACTTTCAACATTCTCAATGAGATATATTTGTAGTCATCTCTTGAAAAATTACTAAAAAAAACTGCTCTACATCAGCCATGTTCCCTTTATTAGAAGCAGATTAGGTAGTTGAAAAGAGTGCAACAAAAATTAGCTCTGTAATTTCCCATTATTTTCTAAGCCCATTTTAAATTTACCCAATGCCAACATCCCAGCCTGCTGTCCTCAAACGTTCAGCAAAATGAAAAAAATCTAATCATTAAGTGAACTGATAAATAGGGAGATTTTAGGGAGGGATTACTAAATTTAGACCTGGCATGTGTCGTCCTTGGCGTCATGACATCAAACCTGCTCGGCATCTGAAGAAAAATAGGCTTCTCAGGGTGCTGCTGCTGGGCTGTGACTACAAAGCACAGAGCTGAATTCAGCACCAAGGACAGCTCACTGCAGAGCGCCGCTACCCTGGGAAATGCTCTCGGCTGTGGTGGTGGTGGTGCTGGGTGGGGGCGCGGCGGGAGGGGGGTCTGCAAAAGTAGACTATGCTGTTCTTTACACCATCTTGCTAAGGATCGGGAGATGGAGATGGGGCTTAAAGGACAATTCCATTTGATTGCATTAGGTCGACTGAAAATATGGATCAGAAAAGTCGTTCACAGAACCACATAGGAAGAACTGACGTCTCGTTTGACGTCCTTGGGCTGCTTTTGTTCAAAACAGAAAAACTACACACCTTTGTGTTTTTACTCTAACTTTAGCAGACATTGAAAAACACCCACTAAATTAAAAACTTGTTTTCAAAGGCTTATTGTGCACAATTGTATTACTTTTAATCTGCACTTTGTAGACAAATGTAATAATCCGATATGAGCAGGTTAACTAGTAGGACTATCTGCTCTGTAGCACTGTCAGTCAGCCGTTAACCAGACATGCTGCTTGTAGCTTACCAGCTGTAGTTCTTAAAGAGCATAACATGTATAAGACTCAGGGTTTCCCTCAGTGTATTTTAAGCTTGGCGGGCCACCAGGCTTTACTTGTGCCCCCACCAGGCTTAGCATTGTTAATTTATCTTAGGTTTTATTAAATTATTGCCCTTTTTAAGACTTTGTAGTTGATGTTTAGGTATTAATATTCTAGTCTTCCAAAAACGCATAACTATCAAGTAATATTTTCAAATTTCCTGTCAACTCTAAACACTTTTTAACTCAAAACATGGCAGCCGGCTGGATAACTGTCCTATGGTCCCGAGCAATGGTGCTTAGCAAGTTTTCTGGGGGAATCCCTGAAGACTGACAGGTTATGGTTAAATTGACAGGGTTTCCTCTGTTGTATTATAAACCTGGCAGGCCACCAGGCTTTACTTGCCTCCCCCACCAGACTAAGCATTATTTGTTTATTTTAAATAGGGATTTTTTTTTATACACCAGTAACAGTGACAGTAAAGACAGATTAAGCTAGGTTTATAGTGGCTGCATTGACCTCACACGCTATAATTTCCAAATTATGACACCTGCTCATCCACCTCTGAATTTTTTAAACTAAAACACGAAAACACGGTGGGTCCTACCAACGGGCTTAGCAGATTTCCTGGGGGAAACCCTGTATATTTCCAAAAATTAGTCTTTCTTGTAAATGAGGGGGGAAATAAAGCGAGTGCCTTCTTTCAGCTGGCTGATCAGCAGTGCGCAGTAGCAGATGAGGAAAGGAAAGCAATGCTTTATTCTACTCTCCAATCTCATCAAGATGACTTTGAACTGGAGGAATCAAATCACTGGAAATTGTACCGATTTGGAATCTGCACCTTTTTAAAACATCTGGGTCAGCCGGTTCATGCCCACCGGGAACTCCTGTGTTTATCTCCAATCTCCAAATGGCAGTTTACCCAAAGCAGCTCTAAACTCAAGCGCTCTAGATTGCTTTGGTTTGTGCTGCCGTATGACTTCCATCTAAATTCCCCAGCTTGCAGCACGTCAGCAGCAGCCGGATTTGCTCTCGCCCCGCCCCGAAGAAGCAGTTGCAGCTCTGGCCCGGAGCTCCTCTGAAGGCTCGGCGGGTTAATGAGAAGCCAGAGAGAAGAGGTGACGTGGCGTGAAATAGAAACGTCAGGCGAGATGTACTTTAACGCAGCCTTGAGTCACACAACTACACAGCTGTCTTCCACCGGAGGTTGGCAGGTATATTTCCAACTGAAAAGGCATCGCGCAAGTTTAATCCAGTGAATGTTATTAACATCTCTGCACCAGAGAGATGATGTTCAGAGAAGGAGCTAAAGAGGTGATCATTTCCAACCCTTTGTCTGCATTTAAATGATCTGCATAGATAGCTTTCTCTCTCTCGTGTTCCTCTGCACATCCTCAGAGAGAGTTACGATGACTAAGCTACTGGCATCCAGCTAATATAGGTGTGTGGGAGGTGTGCTGGCTTTGGGAAAATCTATATGGGCTGTAGATTCAAACTAACACTTTAGAGACAGAAAAAATAGCTGTTTTTTGCAACAACAGGGAGTTTACTTTGAATTTAGTGCTTTCTACCAAATATGTTGCAGGAGATGAAAGCAAAAATCCTACCGTTGAAAATGGCACATAGGAGAAGCAGTTAGCTTTTGTTCTTTTCTGTGTTGTATATGAAAACTTTTAAAAGAAGCATTTTCTACGTTTCTTGGCAGGAAAAGTACAATCAGTTGTTTTTGCAGCCGTTGTTAGCAAAACAACAGCTGCACAATGTTCTGTCAAAGACAAGATCATTTATTTGTGTCTTATTTCTTTTGGCTTTTTTTCGCTTTGGGTATTATATGGAGCAAAATATACTTTGCAATAAAGTCCAGCTGCATTTTGCTGTGTACAAAAAGCCACAATGAAGATGTAGATAAAAAGAAATGTGGTCAGCTTGGAAATGTAGCTGAAAAAAAAAACGCAAATAATTTGACTTCATATTGGATTTAAAAGGAAACGGTCTGAATGGATGGCTGTGTATCCAAACTACTAAATGTTTGAAACAAAAATCTAAAAACATAGTATAAGGTGAACCCATCTATCAAAGAAGCTTTGACCACCTCTCTTTTGCACCAACACTGCATTGATGGAACTGCCTAATGGTTAATCACTAGCATCAATAATTCGGTAAAATACATTCAATTATCCAGAGGCTTTGGTACTTTGGAGAGTAAAGTAAAGTGAAAGTAAAATCAATCGTTGAATCCATTTTACATTAAAAGTGGATGCAAATATTTACTTTGCACATCATATTTATATAAGGTTTTGTCAAAAAAAACAAACCTAAGCATTTGTTTTTGGAAATGCTAGATGGGACAAACAAGGCTGTAATGAATTTGGTAAGTAATTAAGGTTTGTACTGTTTCTGTACCTGATTTGGTCTGATATCTGAAAGGTGCACAACAAGAACTGCTGCCTGAAATTTGTAAAGACCTGCTTGAGCAGCTTTAAACGGTGACTGAAAAGAGACAAAAAGCTATGGACCAGATTTGAAAGGGAAAGAGTTTGTGTTTTATTTTCGCCAGAAAGCTTAGCCACAGATTTCCCATCGTTACTGTTGGTTGAAATCATCTCTAGAAAATAAAAAATGGTTGTATTATTTTGGGTCTCACATTGCTTTTAGCCATATGCTAATGCTAACCTAGCATAACTTAGTTTTTAGGTGAAACGTTTTAATCTTAATGTATTGGATATCAAATTTTGCCACAGCAGAAAAAAATTACAATTATGCATAGTTATTCATAAACAAGTACAAAGTTTGGAATTTTACCATGTGGAGAAAATTGCTTTGAGAAATTTTGCAGCTAGCTACTGATGGTCAGTTTTTTTGGCTAATTTTCCCAAAGGGGTTGGTGAAACAGTTATCTTACAGAGATTTGTTATTTATGTTGAAGCACCACCAATGTGCAAATATAACTCAAGGCTTTGACTTCCAACTGGCAGTTTTCCCTAGCTTAAAAAATAATATTTTAGTTTCTTTGTTATAGAAAAACTGTAAAAACAAAATAAGAAAGATTAAGCTAAATATACTGGCCAACATTGTACTCCTAATTCACTCAGTTTATCGCATTTCGATATTCAAAATCCTGTTAAAAAAACTTTTGCTTTCTTGCTAGCTAAAAAGCTACCGCTCTCAAAGCTAACCGATATAGTTTCCATTTGACTACAAATCATTTAAGTAAACTATTTGGAAAATTTATCAACATATTTTAGTGGTACGCTACAAATTTGACAGATGTCCATGTTCCAATTATAAATTAAATCTAATGAAAAATATATTTTAGAAAATCATTGTTCTTTCACTTTAACAACAGTGACTATTAGTATCAAAGTATTGATATATTTAGGAATATATAGGAAGTTAACTAAATCTCCACAGACATGTCTTGGACGTAAAGTAATGAATGTTCTTGCTTGCTACAGAAACCAAACTTGATGAATGTCTTTAATTAATACAAAAAGACTGTGTGCTGGTGTAATCAAATTGTTCACTAATTTGATCAAAAGAATACAGTTCTGTCATTTTCTTCTTTAAGGAGGTCAAAAGATTTGAGCTGGAGTTCTCTACTTTTTCTTTGGCTTCACATTCAGGCTTTGGTTTTATCAAACCAAAATGTTTTTAGACCAAGTTGTGCAGTGCAAGGTTTGTTGTGTTTTTAACAACCGGCAGTGTTTTCTCTGGCAGTGTTGGCTTGAGCCACAGTATGTAAGATTTCACAAGGATAAAATAAAGAAGTGAAGAATTGATCCAACTCTGGTGGAAATTGTAAAAACCACATAGAGAAACCTTGAGCCAGCAGTTTGATGAAGTCATTTCCAACGTTCATCAGCTGAAGCAGCTGACAGCATGAGTAGCATTCATGGTTTTGTTTTAACTTTGTTTGTTTTAAGATGATGCTCTTGGTCCCATCTGGCACGTCCAGCAGTTAAAAATACTCATCTGTGAATATGGCACTAACTCAACCATTCCTGGGGACGGGAGTGAAGCGACCACTCACTGTGTGTGTGTGTAGGTGTGTGTGTGTGTGTCTGCTGTCCTGTACGTTCTCCACCAAGAAGCATAGCCAATTGTAAGGAACCATAACTCAACTAACTCTCACTGTAAACACAAACACTCGCTGAATGGGTCTGTCCGATGCTACGCCCGACTATAATTGTTTTGCTTTTTTATTGTTATTTTTTTAAATGAAACTGTTCAAGTGAGTGTGTGTTATTCTTTCTTATGCAAGGCTGTACAGAAATGTATATTTTTGTAATGTTTATCATCAGGGCATGAGTTCCAAGATATGCTCGCTGCTGTACGTGTGTGCGTGTGTGAACGTTTCTTCCTCTTCTTCTTGCGTTTTCTTTCTATTTATAAATGTTTACTGTTTCCTTTTTGGAGGGAAAAAAATGTATTGAATATGCTGAAAAAGTGCCATATTTTATTTTATTTTATTTTATTTTATTTTTATTGAATCTAGTGTCCTATTTTTGGTTCCTGTACATACATTTTTGTTCAAAGGTGATTCTCGTAGCAGAATCTGAAGTCGTTGCTGATCTGTGGAAAACAAGAGCAACAACAAAATCTCAACACAGCAGCTAAAAGTGGAAGGATCTAAAACAGATGAAAAGAGTGTGGTATTTAAAAAAACGTTCTTGTGAGGCATGACTGATCATTACGCCAAGCAAACAGAATAAAACCTTCTGAACTGCAGTGCTGTGAAGATGTGTTTGCCCCTTTACAGATTTCTTCCGTTTTACCCTTTTTAGATCATCAAACTAAACTGTACATCACCGAATTATAGCTTAAATAAATAAAGAAAGATAAAAAATGATGATTTCATTGATGAGAGGAAAGCTGATATCCAAAGCAACCTGTGAAAACACCACAGTTCATAAACCTGGTTTAACTTTAGTTGCTACAGCCAGACCTGATTACTGCCAGACCAGAAAGGTTCAAAATTGGTGATATCAATTTTGACTTACCCATGTTTTCCAACTCTAAACTTTTAAACAACGCCCACATAAATTTCTAAAGGTTGTAGCATCTCTGCTACCAGAACTATGCATCAGGTGTGGGAATAAAGTGCAGTTAAATTACATCCATTGGGCCAAATGTATTGTTAATATGAACAGAGTGAATGTATTTCACTAGATATTTTTACCAAATATCACATCAGTATGTTGGACATACCGATATTATGAAAGGACTTTACACATGTAAAGTGCTCATGATTTAATATATAACTATTACAAAAGATGAGAGTGGATGTTTTCCACATATTATTTTTCCCAGACGGCTCTCTCAAGATTAACTTTTATCAAGAGAGCCATTGGGAAAAAGTATATGCGGAAAACGTTGACTCTCGTCTATTGTATTTAAAGACAGAGACTGAGCAAAATGGCAGCCAAAAGAAAGATCTAACACAAAACAACAACAAAAATGCTGACCATACAGAACTCAAAAGCCTGTCTGTTTGCCCAAAAACATCTTGGTGATCCTAAGGATTTTCCAGAAATTTTGTTTGGGCCGATGAGATAAAAGCAGAACTTTGTGGAAAACATGCCTCCCGTTCACTCTTGTGCAAAACACGACCATCATAGCCACAGTGTGATGGTCTGGGTTTGTTCTTCTTCGAGATCTAGATGACTGTCTATATTCTGTCTGTAGAATCATAAATTAGACACTTGCAGAAAATCCCCAGTGTGACCAAATTAATACAAATCTGCAGACGACTAGGACACAGTTACAAAACAAACAGCAAAGTGAAAAACAAAACAAAACAAAAAGCAATTCTGTAAGGGGACAAAAACTTTTTCACAGTCCTGTGGGTTGTTGTGCTGCGACTCTGACTTTCATTCACAAAGTGCAGCGATGTGACCATAAAACGACAGGGAGGCAGGGAGACGGGAGCCAAAGTACGTCACAGAGTCTTGTTTCGAGTGACGTCATTTTGTCTGAGTCGTGTCTGAGGAAGCAGGTCGTTTCAAAGACATCCCCATATTCTCCTCCTCCTCTCCTCATTTTTAATCATCCCCGTCCCAAACATGCATCCTTCTCTGTTCTGAACTTCATCGTCCTACGAAACAAAATTACACCATTTTCTCTCCTTCTTGGGAACTTCACTTCCCATCTTTTATCCTCCTCTTTGCATTTCTTTTTGCATTTCTTTTTACTTGCCGAACATTTTTGCTCGCTTCCGCCTGCAGGAAGCCAGCCTGTCAGGTGTGCTCTAAAAATAGTTTCTTCCATAGAGGAAAAAAAAGAGAAGAAGCTGCCAAAAGATAGAGAAAAAGGAGGGGAAGAAATTAAGCAAATCAGTGTAGAAAGTTTTTTTTTTTTTACCTCATGCAAAGTTTCATTCTTCCCATCTGTCTTTTCCTCAAGAACAAAGTCACGCATATATATTTCTCTCTTTCTATCCCTCATTTTGACCCTTCCCTCTTTTATTTCCATGAGCACAAGCATTTACATCACAGTTTTTAATAAGCAAGGTCAGGCTACCGTATTTACGCGAGTGCATACCGCAAATAAACCATCGATTATGGAAACACTTCAGGCAAGCAGAGATTGTTAATAAAAAAAAGTAAAAAAAATAAAAAAAACATTACAGAGCTAATTTTCTATCAGACCAAATATGGCCTTCATAGAAAAAAAAACATTGTTTTATGCATCAGTGTTGTAGGCTTGGATGAGAGGCTAGTAAAGCATCTCTCTTTACTATTGGGTAATAATACTGTGATGTCATAGACCTGATGAAGCGTCCGTGAATCATGTGAGGTGTATTTAATTATTTTTTTTTAATATAATTACTGTTTTTGTTTATTGTTTTTTTCGGTTCTCTCAAGTTTGTGTTGTGACACAATTGATCAAAAAGTACAAATGCACTTTATAAGATGGACATGTTACACATTGCACTTGTAAATGTCGAATGTAAAACTACGAAGAGAAAGATTTATTTTTTAATATTGTAAATAAATATGAGAAAGTGGGGGAAAAAATGACAAAAAAAGAGGGTTGAGAAATATTTGCCAAATAAACTGCAAACAATGAAAGAAAACCAAAAAAAAAAAAGAGTTGTTTTTTTCTTTGTGTGTGTGCAGGTTGTTGACGTCAGCCGGTGTGTTTGTAGGAGTGAGCTCGTGTGACATTAGCTTCCCGTGGGTGTTGCTACGAGTGTTTATGTGGGAAGGGGGGTGTGTGCCTGTGAGTAAGCGCTGCAGGGTCACTGTAGTGTGAACCAAAATGTGCTGGGTAAAAAAAAAGAAAAAAAAGAAAAACAAAAGGACGAAAGGGATGCTGCTGAATTATTAAGACCACTCCCGGTTGCATAACAACAGCAAAAGGTATAAGACAGAGGCAGTATGACGAGGGAGAGAGGACAGGAGAAATGGGGTGATGTCCACAGGGAGAGACGAGATGGAGAGAATCTGCTCAACATGATCGGTTTTTGTCTTCATGCTGGGTTTTATGCAACATAGACAAAGGGTGTTCCTGACCTAGAGATGCACAGAATGACTGCCTGGTCACCAAATTACATTTTCTGCTTGAGCAGCTTAAACTCGAGATGTGAATCTTTCAGTGTCCACAGATTCAATTCCGATTTTAGGGTCACAATTCGATACTGAAACCAATTTTGCTATTGAAATGGTCGACAGATTCTGTTTAAATTTTGTTACTGACAAAAGGAAAAGACAGTGAATAGAATATGAATCTAAAGCAATTCTATAAGATTCCATTAAGTATCAAATTCCATCACATTATATTTCAACAAAAGTAGGTTTTTATGCATAAAATACATAGTTCTCAGGTGACGCCACACTTCCAGGAACTTTGCCACTGACGGCCATCTTGGTAGGTATGCATGACTAACTCTCATGACGGTTGCTACAGAGTTGCTATGATAACAATAAACATTCCTATCTAACTTATAAACAATACAACTATTATGTCAAACTTTTTTTTCTCCATTTACTTTCTTTTTGTTGGTGTCGATGCCATGGTTGATCTATGCCTTGTGTTGCGCTTGCCTACCAAGATGGCGTCTCAGTGACACGGATGACTTCCGATTCAGACTTGTGGGAACTACGTATTCTGGCTTTATATGGTGGATGAGATGGCCAAGTGGACACGTAAAACGATATGCAGCATACTTGCAAATGGGAGCGGCAATTCAAATTTTAACTGAATTTGTTTAAAACTTAAGCAAATTCAATTCAGAAATACTTTCTAGATCCCAAAGGGAAATTAAATAATAAATAGGACACATTTTAAGATTCATTTTTGAGCATTTTGAATCGATTCAGAGTTCCCAGGACTAGGAATTGCTCCTCAAGTAGAAACTCAAAACTCCAATCTTTTTCCAAACAATGAACTCAACGTCCTAACTGCTTTTGTGTTGTGCCAAACACTCTTTGTGGTAGATGTTGTTACTGAGGGAAGTATGCTCAAATTTACCCATTTTCAGAGGATGTAAAGCGAGGTAAAAAGCTACTTAAAAGAAAATGGGATTTTCTACCATGTTGAGAGATGTCAGCGGTGAGAGAAAGTGAAACCTTTTAAACAGATAACATGAAGGCTTGATTAATTAGTAATTACACTCTGTTTTCACCTTTTGCTAACATTGAAGGTTTGAATCTACATTTTTAGGCGACACACAGAGGCGACTGTTTAGTTAGTAAGATGACTGTTCAATATTTCAGACTACATGTGTATGTTATGTTATATAGCTAAACTCTGCTTGTACAGTAATCAAAAACTGTACTCAGGTAGCAGTAGCAACACTTCAACTTATTTTAAGACTGAAATATAAAGCTTTGTGTAAATTTAGCTATTTTAAAGATCAAAATTGAAATAATTCATACAATTACAAAATAACAAAAATTAGACAAAAACATTTTTTCCACATCAGTTTATTTCAATATAAAACTTATGAAAATGTAACAAAAACTTCAGGTGTGTGTCTGTGTCTGGTGAATGTTTGGCTAAAACAAGCTTGTTTTTCATCCACAGTTGCTCACAGTTGGTAGAGTAGCCAGAAATGTTTTGCTCCATTAAGAGTAGCATAGTAAAAACGGTTTCAAAAGTATTTTTTCCCCCAAAAAGCTACTCAAGTAAATGTAACTAGTTACTACATCTAAATCTGTGAAACATTTCGTTATCATTCAACCTCAAATCTGCTTGTGTGAGCTGGAGAATCGTGACAGCATGAGGTGTGTGTCCATAATGCCCAAACTCCTTGACTCACCTTTATGCGGCTGCAACATAGAGGTGAAGAGCTCCACCTACTGGCTACGGGTGAGTATTGCAGTTCATAAATGGAGAAAATCCGCAGCACCCTGCACACACACACACACACACACACAAACCTCACTTGTTTTACGTCAGCAGCTTCAAAACAAGCCCGATTCACCCCGTTTTCCAGCCTCCCGTCTCACAGGGTAGCTCTCCCACCCTCACGTCCTCCTCTCAGCGAGGCACAACAAACGGCCCAGTGTGGAGGTTTGGTGGGAAAGTAAGAACCCAAGTAAGAACCCGAACCGGAGCGATTCGCCCTCATCCGCTGGCCCTGACTCACACGTCGTCACTGTGATTTAGGAGTTTAATGAACGTTTAATTGAAAGTTGTGAGCATGAGTCCCTGTACGCAGTCTGGAGCTGAACGCAGAACCGGAGCTGAATCACGAGTGGACGAGAGATTACGAACACGTCATCAGGGTGACATCAGAGATCAACAGAAACAGTTTTAAATTATCTTTAATCCTTTTAAAAAAATGAATTTCCGATCAAAGGGCCTTTATTTGAAAGTAAGCCGCCATGAGGGCAGGGAGAGGGGGAAGACATTATGTGGCAGGGTAAAGAGAACCGGACTCGAGCTCTGGACGTCAAGGTCCTCTGATTGCGCAGCGCGCGCTCTAATGACAGTGTCACGTGGTTTTCTCTTCAATCTGATGGAAGCAGTCTTCAGTATATTTCTGGCTTTCCATGGGTCCTATTGAAGTCAGTTTTAATAAGACTAGTCCAGGACATCTGAATGTTTTCCATTATAACAGCGGGGTGCTCTTCATTGACTGGTTGAAGGGCAAAACTCTTGAGTAAATGTGGAGCAACTTCTTTACTGTTAAATATCAGATAAAAATTATTTATAGCCTGATAGGTGAAGAACAAATTAATCATCATTATCAAATTTTGCAGGAAACAATAAAGCTCTGTCACAGCAAAACAAGCTGAAACGTCAAAGGATTCTTACAACAATGTGTCAGACAAGAATAAAACTTGTTTGATTTGAAGAGAACCAGCTAAATTAATCTCTGCAGGTTGCAGAAATGAAGAAATGAGCCTGGGACGGCAACATATTCCCAACATGTCCGCAGATGGAATAGTCACTTCTAGATTTACGATTTAGTGTTGCAATAAAGAGCTCTAAGGTGAGGTTGAGGGAAAAGTCATCAATGTAGTTTTTGAGTTCGAAACCTTTGAATTTGAGTGGGGGTATCTGGGGGGGTAACTGAAAGAACAAAAAGTTTCCTGCAAATGTTTTCCAGATGTATTTATGGAGGAAGTTTGATATGATGGTGTCATGTGAATATATCTGCTTTGACTGCATTTATTCCCGGTCCCACCTCATTTTTAAAGATAGGGAATGGAAAAGGGCTGAAATAAGAGCTTTGGGGAACAGCTTTATGATTTTTGACAATAACATGCCAAATATTTTCAATGTATTAATTTCTAAAGTACTGCAGATGTATTTTTAAAGAGTTTCATAGAAAGGTATTTGTAGTTTACAAATACACGCATAAAATGCTTAATTAAATGAAACCATAATATCAACATAAAGTTAAAGCTTTCAGAGAATAAAAATGTGATAATTATAAAATAAAATAAATAACATTTCCGGTTCTTTATTGAAAGAATATAAATGCAGATTGATTTGAGCATAAACTTGAATCCCACCTTCTTTTTTTTTGTTGCTTTCTCTGTACCCCCAAAATTGATTTTAATAACGTCTCATCAGCTAAATAATTCAACTATGTTTGTTAGAAAATGTTACAATCTGTAACTTTTGATTCCAAACTTAGAGTTACACTAAATCAGAACACAATTCCCAAGATAACCTTCATAACCTTGCCGCCACGCCAAAAGAACAAGACTTGAGTCATCCACATTGTACATGGCAAAACAGTACGTGTGTGATTTATTTTGCTTTTTCCTCTGACCTCTCGGTCTCCATCCTCTCCTCTCCGCTGTGTCACCATCTGTGTACCGAAAACGGGAAACGGCGCCCGTGGTTTCCACCTCCGCCCTGCCAAACTCTGCCTCCTGACCATGCTGACTGTGCCTTCCCGAGAACAGTGGAGTCATGGTTGCTCAATTTACGCAACAGTTACGTTTTTCTGCTAATGCTGAACCACAGTGGTTGCTTCCTTTTAGTAAGAATCTGCGTGGGTCCAATGACTCACGGTAGACGAGGGGGAAATATAAGCCTCCTGTAGGAAATCACATCGGATTTTACAGGAAGTCCTCTTTTACCGGAGCCAAGGCCCCGCTTTTTAAACTTTTAGCCATCTTATTCATAACATTACAGTGGACAGCTAAACAAATGCAATTTTCTTGTATAAATGTGGGCGTGGACCGATTGTATGCTTCGTGGGACATTAGTGCATCACGCTATGCATTACTTACTAGCTCCAACCAACATGGCCGCCAGATCAGTGGCGCCCCCTGGAAAACCTAGGTGACACTGCAGGTCTCCCAAGAGAATCACGTTCATAGAAACCCATGCAGTCTTTGTCAATGAAGACATAAATGTAAAATAAAAACAAAATAAAAATTTGAAAAAAAAAAAATTCCTTGGGTTTTACATGTACTTCTTCATTCAAACAACAACAAAAAAAATGTATAGGCCTATTTTTCTTTTTTTTTTTTTTTTAGCTGTTTCCTTAAAAAAATGTGTCCCTGTAAAAATTTTCTGAGGTTGCCAGGCACCATGGGATTATCTTGCCATTTCAAATACTGAAATATATGTTTTAACTAGGAAGGAAATCATAAATCTGTCACTTACAGTGGACATCATGTATCATTGTTTACATTTTAAACAATGTAAACAATGATACTAGAAGTGTATCCCCCTTCTAGTGGGGATATACTGATCTTAAAAATACTTTTAAGTGATATTTTTGGGAGAGAAGTTTCTTTAAGTTATAGTTATTATATGCTAGTTTAGCTATGATGAGCAACTTTGTAGTATGTACATATCGTACCTTTCAAACTAAAACAACATATTGAGGTATTGCAGCTAAACTCGAGGTCATATGAGGATGATGCTACGAATAGCATGCTAGCAAATGAAAGTATCTCAGAAATGAAAGGGTTTTGATAGTGGAGCTGATAACACAACATAGCTCAAATATTGTTTTCAAGTGTGAAGCTACTAAAAAAAATAAAAAAAAACAGGATGACACCAATAGAAGCAAAGGAAACCCAACATGCTGTTTTAATCACTATTTATTGACTTTAGTCACATGCATACTTGCTTACACAGCTGATTTTAGTGTGCAATACACAGCTTAACTTTGTTTTATTGTCTAGGTTATAGTAAACCAAATGCATTTAACCTCGAAGGCTGCTTTACCAAAAGTCTATACAACATGATTCATTTTGTCACATTTTCAACACAGAAGAACATTTTCTTTAAAAGCCAGAAGCCATAGATACACAAAGTACGGGTGTTTGAAGAACTTCAACATTTTGTGTCTCTGTGGTTGTTTTGCTATTTGTTGGCAAGTCTTTTATCGTTAAAAGTCAGTCAAGCTGGAGTTTTACATTCTCTGAATCTTGGACAGATTTCGTTAAACGCGTAGATGGGTGTGTATCTATGACTCCCACACAACAACACGACCACCGAAGAAACAATTTGGATAATATAGCAGATTTGATGCCTCTTGACTTCTCAGTTACAACATAAACTTTATTTTTTTTCTTTTTACAGTAAACTCTCACCGAGCTTTGTGGAAAAATCCACGCTGGCTGTTTATATGTGCTTTTTTTTCTGTTTTGTTTCATGGCACGGTTTGAAAATCTTAGTTCGGATTTTTACGGAGAATACCAAGAACTCATCAACATGTCGTATCATTCAGTCCTTAATCCAGATGTGATTGTATTCTACAAGAGTGCAAATTTTGAGTAAGCCAACTTATTGAGTGTGTGTGTGTGTGTATATATATATATATACACACACATCCTCCAAAAAAAGCGTGGCATCATCTGAAACGTAGCGACACGTTAAGTTTTTTTTTAAACGATTTGAACACCGAAGCTTTAAAACGGTCTCAGAAACTGAAAAATAAAGATTTGCTAAAGTAAACACGTAAAAAATAAACCCTTAGTGTTTTCTCTATCAAAAATGCTGCTTCTGATGTAAAATCCGATACAAGACTCTAGTATCAAATGCTTCTTCTGCTGGATTTTTGCTTCTGTTTGAGATGAGAATACGTCAGGTTAATCTGCTAAGGAATAAAAATCTTTTAGCTGGCTTCTTGGACACATCTTCCACTCTGTCATCTGGGTCCTCACCTAATAAAAAAAATCCCTAAAATAAAGCAAACGAATCACTGCAGCACTTTAAAAAAGAAAGAAAAAAAAGCACATTATAAAAACACGACAGTCCAATCAGTCCACACTGAGGATTAGCCAAACCTATATTGAAAAGAGAGAAGAGATATCATACTATATATTAGCGTTGCAAGTTTCTCACATTTATGTATTTATAATTCACAAGAGCCTCCACGGAAAGCAACGGTATTAAGCAAGTGGGGCCACCAAAAGGAACAGATGTCAAGATGAAGAACTTTGTTTTTTTGTTGTTGTTGTTGTTGTTGTTATGAGTACGGTGCTGGTTGTGGTTTAGCCTTGAAGCATTTATAGAAGACCACGGCATACAGTCACAGGCTGAAATATTCGGCTTTGAGTTTGGAATGGCTAACAAAGGGTGAGAATAATAATAATAATGATAATGATAACTTTAAGAAAGCACAAAACAGTGGGATAAGCTAACTAGCTGGCCTGACTGACCGAAGCAATGATATGTAGGCAGAATAACAACTTTAACCAGACTGGTGAGGCTAATCCCATGTTAGCGTTAGCATTAGCGGTGTCTTTTATCACAGTTTACCAAACTACCTCAGTGGGAGGTACAGTTTATCATAATCATAAAAGATCAACAACTACATCAACTTTTGGGAGCCTGGTTTCCAAACCACTTTAGCCAAAATGTCTAACCCCAACTTATAAGAAAAATAAAGTTTTATTATCGTACCACAAGACCAAACAAAGCTTTAAAACACCTAAAATTAGATATTTCTTTAAAATAACCTAAAATATTGTTCTTATTAACAAAGTGAATTCTAAAAATAATAGAATAATCTTTTGTGGATTATTATTAAGAAGGCCATGTTATGCTTTTTCTCAGAAATTTGTATCTGTACTCCAAATCGGTGATGGGCAGTTGAGTAATTTAGCAGTTTAAATGTCTTTTTTTGCCTGAATTTATTCAAGATTAATTTAAAAAAATGTTTTTTTCTTCCTGCCAACGAAGAAGAGATTGCTAATTTGCATATAGAATATACAATAGATATGAATGAAGGGCAAAACTCTGACCACTAGATGGCATTAAAGTGTTTCTAATATGATCTGTGATATGCATTACTGTATAATTGGGTCAAAAAATGCTAATTCTTCTGGCTACAATTTCTTATATTGAAAAAAATCTCCCTACAGTCTTTTTTTTAAAAGTAATTTTCATTAAACTCTTAAGTCTGTAAATGTATAAATACACCAGTACAGTGGTTTTCTAGTGCCAATAATTTAGAAACAAACATGGACTCTTTGTTAAAATATGCAGTGCATTATGATCAATCAGAAATTGCATGAAAACACAATTCCTGTATTATTCATCATGTGTGGTTTTAAATAAAGGTATCAATGCAAACATAAATATATCCGAGAGAAAACAAGCCTGTTGAAGTTCTCAGCTACCTTGGCTAACTTCCTCTTTAAGTTAAATAAATTATGAACTATTTTGTGAATGAAGCGAAGCTCAAATATCTAGCTGGAACATGTGATAGCA
Source organism: Poecilia formosa (assembly GCF_000485575.1). Taxonomy (NCBI): domain Eukaryota; kingdom Metazoa; phylum Chordata; class Actinopteri; order Cyprinodontiformes; family Poeciliidae; genus Poecilia; species Poecilia formosa. The sequence goes on from NW_006800069.1 coordinate 833,901, forward strand.
GCTCACCTGGAGAGCACCGGTGCCGATCCTGTTGGTCAAGAGGACCAAACTCCCAAAAGTTTGGCTTCATTCCACAGACAGGCACAGTCATCCGCTAACAAGCTATCATTTTCCCTGATTATCCTGACTTGCTTCCTCAAATTCTTGCGGAACATTTGGCAGAGTCGTAAAGATTGCACTATAGTTAATCTTTCTTGTGCTGTACCATGTGCTCTGTAAACACATTAAACCCCGTAGTCACAGGGGGGCGCTGCCTACATACTGCTAATAACTACCGCTGGGGTGTGAATATAGGGAGACGTTTATGGGTTTGTTTTTCACAGCTCCGTGATTGCGGTTAAAAACGAGCGGACGGGGGGCGGGAGGCTGCCGAGATGGAGGGCGTGTTTATTGTGCCTCACACCACGGGCAGTCTGACATGAAAGCCTCTCGGCTCTCAGTTCGAGAAGAGCAGTTGTGAGGGGCAACCATGCATGATGAAAGTATCGAGCTGTCGCCCGGCCTTCTCCGAGCCCTGCTCCGGCGATATGTGTAAACAAATGTATGATTGGTTTTTAGTCAACCTCGTAGTTAAAATGCGAACCTTAAAACTAATCCGACACCTTCGTTATTAACTCAATGTAAAGTTTCTCTCTCTGTTAGCTCCGCCAGTCCAGCCTTACAAAGCTCCATCTCATTTTTTTCTCTTATTTTTCTTTTTTTTTTAGTCAGACCACTCGTTCTCATCCAGCTCCGAGTCGTCGTCGGATTCGCTGTACTCCACGGCGATGCGGCGTGACAGGATGGTGGCCACGTCGTTGCCGACAGGCTCCCGCTTGGCTTCCTGTTCCCTCTGCTCCTGAACCTTCCTCAGCTGGATGCCTGTGAAGGGAGGAGCAGTGAGGTCTGATGAGAGCTTTGTCTCTAAATACTACTGAAAATATCTTTCATTTTATCAAACTGCAAGCATAAACTATTAAGGATTAAGGGTGTTTTCACACCTGATAGTCCTTGTTCAATTGGAAACCAAAGTTTAGCTGGTGCAGTTCTCTTTCACAGGCCATTGTATCAAACTATCCAAACCATTTGAAAAACCTGTTCACCTCCTTGCCTGTGGGGGCGCTGCACCAAGAACCATTGAAGGAAACAACATGAAAACCTCAGAAATTTACATTCTTTGCAAAATGTAACAAAAAATGGAGTTGCTTAAGATTTTAGCCTTTGTAGGATTTCCCTTTTGTCTTTGGCTAAAGACCATGAGTCAAGCAATAGACTTTTGCATTTTTTTGGTTGTATTTACCCAGAATGCCTTGTGCTATAGTCCCATTCCTGCTTTTGGAGCAGTCTCTGGTCTGCTTGGTGTTCAAACCTGGCGCCACAGATCACTTCAACCAATCAGAGACCGAGGTTTATGGTGGACCAGAGTTTGCTTATATGGTCAATTGTGCATTCATACCTCCCCAAACAAACTGGACATTCTAGGCAAGCAAACTAGAGATTGATCAAAGTAGACTAAACAGGGCTGGTGTGAATGCACCAGGGAGACTGAGGTCAGGCATGTTTTTTTATTGACTGGATCTCTATAACCACTGTCCGCCTTTACCGGTCTACACACTAACAACTTCAAGAAAGTTGGTGTTTAGAAAATGTTAATGTCTTCCAATAAGCCATAATTACTTACTTATATTTTCAAATTTCCTGTCAACTTTAAACATTTTTTAACTCAAAAACACGGTATTGTCCTCTACCACCAAGGCTAGAAAGTTTTCTGGGAGAAAGCCTGAAAGATATTCGCCACACATGTAGAAATCCTGGCACTCGTACCTCTACGTATGGCGGCCAGCAGGTCGGAGCGTGCGTCGCTCATCGGGATCATCCCCAGCATGGTCGACTTCCTCGTCGAAGGTGCTGAATCCACGGCCGTCTGGCCGACAGCGGCGTGTGGCGGGGACGGGTGAGCCTGGTGTCCCACGGGCACTCCGGGAGGTGGGGGCGGAGGGGCAGCTGGAGGTGCACCTGAAGGGGGGTGGGCGGGGGAAGGTATGTAGTTGGCCGGGGGAGGAGGAGGGGAGGGGGAGTAGTGGCAGGAGAGGGCAGAGGAGGTCGGCGGGATGGCGGAGGCGGCCGCAGAGGGCGGCGCTGTGGCTGAATCGAAGGCAGTCTGGGCAGATGGGATGGTTGGCGGGGGTGGGGGAGGAGCCGGGGGAATGTAATACTCTGGTATGGTGGAGGGCTGCCCACTGAAGAGGGAGAAAGAGGAAATACACATATATATGGATCAGTACTACTCAATCATCTTTACAGAAACATCTTTAGACATGACTGCATTTCTTTGCATGTGGAGCTGACAAGTGAGATCTAATCACCAAAGCTTGGTGTGAACAATCAGAGTCACAGCTTTCCCAAACTTCACCCTGAGTCATTGTCTCCTACGTGGACGACGACTTTGCAATTCCCATTCAAGACTTTTTATCCATTTCACAATGTTTGCAGGTATATTGTGAAAACTCGTACAAATCCACATAATTCCTCAATGTGTCTGATAAACGCTCCAAAAACATATTCATGTCGCCTGCAGGAAACACGCCTACTAACTTCAGACTAACACATCGCACAGAACGCTATGTGAAATAGTTAGTTGAGAAGCGGAATAGGACGGCTCACTGCAAACAAATGATGCAATTTTTGCCACGTGACTACGTCAATGAGATCCAATTTCGATGCTTTGGATGAAGTAGGGGAGAGCCTTTAGAGTTGTCCACTTGAAATTCAATCAGCAGGATGAATGTTAGTGCCAACCCCAGTAAGGACCACAGACTCCAATACAATCTCTAAGACTTCCACCTAGTTTCTTTGGACTGGAAAGAGAAACCGGTAGTCTGACCCTAGGGCACTAAATGCTGCAATCTCATAAAAAAAAACAGAGATTCTTCAACGTAATGAAAGAAGATTCAAGCCTTGAAGTCCTCAATGTTTGAACTAAATCAAAGCCACTGAACCATTTACACTGTAATATTCACCACGGTGTCACTTTGTCAAATTAGCAAGCCTACCCGTACCCAGCTCGGTATTCCTTAATCGACTGCTGCCTTGGCCCATTGACCGTTGGATCTCCGCCGGCCTGGACCCCGTGTCCCGATGGGGTCCTGCCGAGGGAAGCTGCGTGTCGACCCGGGGGTCCTGCCCCGGCGGCTCCAGGGGGCTGGTTGGCTGGCCTCAGGCCGCGATCGAGCGACTGTGTCTGGGCGGCAGCAAGGTGATCCCTGGCATGGTGGTCAGCGGGATGGGCAGCGCTCGGAGCCTGGGTAGTCGGGTGGTTGGGACTTGCCGGGTAGGAGTCGGACGCCATTGACCTATTGGGTTAAAATTGAGGAGGGGAGCTCGGTTTTATTCAAGCGTAGCCTAAAGTAATATCCTAATATTGAGATCAATGGAAAATACAATTTTTAATCAACGACCTGAGCCTGGATTCCATTTTAGTTGATTTCCATTTGCTTTAACATTTTAATGTTTGGCTGTTTGTACTTCTACCAAACTGTGATGCTCTGATTAGTATATTTGAAAAGAAAATATACAACATTGGGTCTCACTTACAGTCTCCATAAGAGGGCAGCACACAACTTCAAATGACACAGGTAGAAGGCATTTCAGAGTGCCTTGAAAATATTGGTGGATGTTTATCAATTATTGAAAAATTCTTATCACGATAAGAATTTTGACTTATAGATGTGACAATAAAATCCAATTAACGATGTTTAAAACACCCCACATCTGTCCTTATTGTCAGGATTGATAGCTTCCATCAACTCTGATCACCACCATAATGTTTCAACTTGGTTATATGTGTTCAAGATGATGGGAAATTGACTAAAAAGTTAAATTTTGCCTTCTTCCACACATTTTCTGTCCTCAACATGTCTTCTGACAAAAAGGTTAGGATTTTACTTTGCGTTATCGGAGTAAAGGGGGTCTGAATACTTGCAACAATGTATCATTTCCCCCCACTTCAGAGTTACATGCTGCTTTGTGATGGTCTAATACAGTGGTTCCCAAACTTTTTCTTCTGCGCCC
>NW_006800069.1:838467-893045 GCF_000485575.1 Poecilia formosa
AGTTGGCCACTCTAAGGTAAAAACCCAGCACATACAGTGTTCATGTTTTGTTTTTTTTTTCATCCAGACGGCTTCCCCTCCACCCCCCTGCAATGACACGGCGCCCCCCGTAGGGGGCGCGCCCCACAGTCTGGGAACCTCTGGTCTAATACATTGCAATTTCTGTCTGTAACATAGCAAAAAAATAAAAATAGGTTCAACGGGTATTAACATGTCTTCAAGAAACTGTAAGCCTCTACATTTTGCTCGTCTTTAAATGTGTTGCTGTGTCTTAATGCAATTCCAATCCGAACATTTCCAACGGGACACATTTGAACAAATATGGTCAAATGAATTTGTGCTTGCCTCGTCTGGGATAAACAAAAACAAACTGATGTGTTAGAAAGGTACAACTGAAGTGGTGTGGGGTTAGCTGTGGTTAGCATGTACCTGCTATCTGGGGAGAGGGACCCTTCAGACGACATGCCGTGGTAAGGGGAGGGGGTGAGCCTGGCATCGGGTCGAAATTCTTTATCGTAGGCCAGAACGTTCCATTCCTGACGCCTGTTACGAGCCTTACGCACCTGCGGGACGAAACAACAGGAAAGAAAAATACAACGGGTAAAATATATGCTTTCTTCTTTCTTTCTTTTAGTAAAAGATAAAAGACTACCGAGCATACTCTTTTTTTAGTCTGTCTATTTTTTTTAAACAAAGAATTACCATAAGTTCCCCAACCTAATAACCAACTGAGTAATTGTTGAAAGAAACAAAAACAAACAAAAAAAACCCTCAGAGATTAAATACATGTTAATGTATTTTATGACAATAAGTCTCACAAAATTAGCTTTTGCAATAACTTTACAACCTCATCATTGAAATGGGTCAATGTGTGGGCTTTGCAGGACTGCAGCATCTCAAAAAAGACTCAGGAAAAGGTCTTCTTCCAGGAAAATGACTAACTAATGTAACTTTTATTTAAAAAAATGTTTTTTTTTTTAATTTTATTAAAACTGTTACCATGATATGAAACAGAAAATCTGTGAAAACAAATCAAGCTTCTCCACCTCCTCCCTGAGCTACCTTAGCAATCTGCTAAAATGTACCACTCTCGATCAAAAACAACCAATCATAGCCAGGAGCTGGGTCTTATTGCTGTCAATTGATCATGTGTACGTGCTGCTCAATATGCTAATAAACACCTACTCACCGTCACTGGTTGCCATGATATCTAACATTAGTATTCTTAACATGCTCTGATACTGGGAAGTATCTACAGAGTAGCAGAGAGCAAGTGGGGGAGGCAAGAGTAGGGAATGAACGGCGTGTACACGAGCATGATTGACAGTGCTAAGACTCTCCTCCTGGCTCTGATTGGTTGCTTCTTGTTAGCACTGAGAGAAGGCAGAGAAACTAGATTTTTATTTCACAGATTATCTGTCTCATACTATGTCATCACGACATAGCGGTAGCATATGTTAAAATTTTATTTTTTAGAGATGTTAGATACTGAATCTTTAAATGTATCAAGAGCAAGCGGTTACCAACCTTCTTCACCTCTCTGCTTGGGTCTTCCACCTGCCGTTGCTGCTCCTGTGGAGGATACACAGACAGACAAACAGGAATGGAAAGGACTTCAGTCATTGGCTACTGGCTTTTCGTCTGCAGAAGGAAAGTGATCTGGACCCCTTTTAACCATCACACTGAACCAAACACACACACACACACACACACACACACACACACATTCACTGGTCTACTCACTACCCAGTTCACTACTGTGAAACACAGACTAGCACACGGCGGACGACGGAGCCAAAAATGGGTGGGAACACAACAAACCAACCAAAACCAAACACAGGAGGTCAGAGAGAGAGAGGGGTGAGGTGGCGAGATAAGGTGACGGTATACACACGGACACAGACGGGAGTTCACACGTGTGTGTGTGTGTAGATTTAATTTTTTCATACAGTGAGGACTTTGTTTTAGTGCTGTTTCTAAATTACAAGGTGTATGTAAGACTTCCTTATTCAGAGGTGAGTGTATAATGTGTTTTAATGGAGTGTGAGGGCAGGAAGTGAGGGGCGGGAAGGGAGTGGTGGTGGTAGGGGGAATTAGGGCTCTGGGTCGCCTTACAGAGATGGACAGGGGGCTCCTGGGTGGGGCCTGTCTGGAGTGGGGCCTGTCGGGGTGGGCCGGACAGCTCTATGGAAACATGGGAGAAAGACAAGCTGGTGCATTAGACTGAGCAGAGGAAGAGGAAAGAGGAAGGGGCTGCGCATCTTCCAAGGCCAGCTGGCTATAGATGACAGAGATAGGAAGGAGGAGGCGCTGAGGGAATAAAGTAGAGCGATATCTCAGGCAGCCTGCTGCAGCTTTTTCCCTCCTCTTACACCTGTTGTTTTTTCTTAAGTGAACGTTTGATGTAAGGTTCAAAATTTGATAAATGAGTACATTTAGAAGGGAGGGAACAGAAAAAATATGACATAAGCATTAAATTCAACACAAATATTGACAAAAAGCAGCAAATGCATACAGCAGCAGCCGTTCTGGGATCTGAATGGAAGGATTTCTTTTTTTGTTTGACTAAATCAAAGTAAGATACTATCAAAAATCAACTGTGAAAAGGCTTCAATCAACAAGTCTATACAACTTCTTCCAATTCACTAGAAGTAGCTCATAATTAATTCAGTTTTTTATTATTTATTTCCAGTTTTCAAAACAATGAATGACAGATTTAAATAATTATTTTGCAGGTCATTTATTTATTGTAATTTGGCACTCTTCTGTTTTAATACAAAACAGCCTTTTAACTGAGTGTGCTTAAAGGTGAGTTGTGTGATTGGAAACCAACATATTTGAATCAACTCTACCAATTCTGCCAAGTAAAGTACTTTCATACAAAGGCAGGTACATGTCTAATGGTTGTTGATGGCTAGAAAAAGCATGTCATTTAGGTGCAACTTGCTAACTACAATAATCTGAATAATAATCAGTGATCATATATATTTGAGCCTCTATGTAAAATTTTTAACCTGTGGTGAGCAAATCTACATTAAATTTGAACTTGAGCATGTACTTATTTTTTTAAAGCTAATTGAAGTTTTTTGTATAACACATAGGAATAACAGCTTATAATAAACCATCACATCAATATATAATAATAAATTTGCTCTTGTCTCAATTTCAGTGACTATCAGCAGTTATTTAAGTTTTGAAATCTCTGATTACATCTTGTCACCAAGTATCCCCCAGCTGCTGCTGCATTCAACAGAGCAAAGCTAAATGGTGAAAACATTAAGATAGGAAACCATCAACTTAAATAACAAAAGAACATGACACAAGTTGGCAAAATAGAACAGATAAGCAAATTAAAGCAGAGGATGACTTTATTTCTTGCAACTTTTCTAAAACACACTCTCCTCCAGCTCCACACTGACACACCAGCTGTACGTTCACAACAAAAATACAGTTTCACATGCAGATGCACTCCCCATGGAAACGGATGCCTACCTTCTGCCGCCTCTTTTCTTTGCGTTTGTCCTCGGTGGCCTGCAGCATTTTCTCCTTCCACAGGTTGAAGAAGTAGGAGGGATCAGTGTAGAACTTCAGCGCATCCTTCTTGTCATCCCTTGTAGAGGTAAATAGAGGAGCAGGGGTGAAAAAGTGAGCAACAAATAAGAAAGAAAAGAGAGCAAACATCATTTGCTGGAATTAGGCCGACTCCATATGTAACCCACCTATAGGGGCTGAGGATATTCAGCGGCGGGGGCTTGTCGCAGCGGTGGTACATTTCCACCACGGGGTTGGGCACAGAGGTCCTGGACACCACCTGCTGGTCTTGAATGGTACTGCTCTTAAATGCTTTTCTCATGTTGATGTCTTGGAGGGAGACTGAAAGACCAGAGAATGTTTCAACTTTGCTGTTTTGAGAAATTCTGCACAGAAATACTTTTTTATGTCTTAAAGGTGGAATAGATTAGCAGCTAAATCCTGCTAAAACACTACTGTCTGGTCATCTGACCCTTGCTTTCAAATTTTACAGGCAAATTTTTTTTATGGTTTTAGAATTGTCTGACAACCCTGATAATTACTTATCAGGGTTCTCCACTCAGTGGCATGTGACTATTACTGATGAAACTTGTTTTAATAAAATCCAAGATAAACAAGTGGCCACAAAAGAGCTTGTATACACTTTCTAAGTATGATCAGTTATCTACTTCAAAGACTGTAACTTTACCTTCAACCCACACTAGGAATTGACTTTCTTTACACTGTCATAAACAAATACAACTTTTTAAAATACATTTGATCTTTTACGGCTGAAAATATAATGGTCTGATTGGAATTTTGATATCGCACAACTGGAAAAAGATTATGTATAAATTTTTTACAAATTAAAATTTTCAAGTGCGGCAGCATGCATTCAGTAATCTGAGACAATATCTTGTGGAACCATCAACAAAATTTGTAAGATTTTTTTTTTTACTTTATTGCAATCAAACAGTCAAACAAGGTGAAGAGTTTTTGGAAGATCAACTTTTTAGGTCTTGCCACAAGTTCTCAGTTTGATTTAGGTCTGGAATCATGGCTATTCTCACATTCATACAAGACAGGATCCTAAAGAGGCATCATAAACTCAAAGACAGAGAGATGCATAATAACAGAAGCATCTGCACTGTGTTGTTTATGTACGCCACAGAAGCAGAAATAGCAATGATGTGTGTTTGTGCATGTGTGTTTATGTGAAAGCATGCGTAAAATAAAATTTTTGACATATTTTTTGTGGTTACCAGATGTAAGAAAAAGTGTGTCCCCATAAGCATACTAAAAGTCCTAATGCAGGGGTGGCCAAGTCCAGTCCTCGAGAGCCACCATCCTGCAAGTTTCAGATGCATCCCTGCTTCAACACACCTGAATCAAATGACTGGCTCGTTATCAGGCCTCTGTAGAGCTGATCCCGGTCTGTTGGAGTAAGGATACTTCTAAAACTTGCAGGATGGTGGCTCTCGAGGACTGGACTTGGCCACCCCTGTCCTAATGGTATCACAAACAACAAATACGCGTATGCGTGTGTGTGTGCGTATCATTCCTTTAATACTGTAAGAGGTTTAACACAGAACTATCTAGCATCTTCCATATGACAGAACACACAGTCACACACATGGGTGGGATCAGCTGACACCAACCCAGCGTATAATAAGGTTAAGCCACAAACGGTGTAACATATGTCCCTGTCAGTGATTTACTGAATGATCATTTATGTGTACAGATGCTGACAGAACAGTTAGCCTCTGACTGCAGTGACTTGCTCCTTAAAAACTAAAAGGCAAAGGGTTGTTTGATTCATATGTAAGCTTGCAGTGAAAGCACCGTACCGTCTGAACAGTGTTTGATCATTGCCTCCTAAGCCTCTGTCCCTGTGGCCAAATGAATAATCCACTGCAGTAGAAGCCAATGAAACTTTGATTCAGACTCATCTTCAAAGAGACTTTTTACTTTTCCAGCAAACTTATTTTATTCCTCACTGTGTACTCTCTTTTTCACCATCCCTCTACGTTCTGCAGGATGTTCTTTTTAGCACATCCTTGCAAATTGTCTAAATACAGTTGATAACCATGAGATAAAAAAAAGTGTGAGGGCCTCTGTAGAGGTCTAGAATCTACATAAGTGTTTTGCCAATCTTCTGAAAATTTACATTGCTGTAGGTGAAACAGAAGAATGTGTTACAGATTTTTTTTTTTTTACATTTTCTGAGTCAGTAAAAAATATCTGGGGTTTGCAGTTCAACAAAAGGACTTCTATTTTGCTGGTTCACACAATGTTTTATTCTGTTACATAAAAAATTTAAAAATGGTTATTTATCGTTTCTTTGAGATTGCTCTAGAGCTCTTTTAGCCTGCTTTGTGTCAGACAGGTCTGATTAGGTGATTCTTGATTCTACAGGTCTAAATGTGTCTAGGAGAATTCAATTCTGTTGCTTTTAGTCCTTTATTTTAACTGTTTTCTGTTTATCAGAAATATTCAACTGTGCAAAATAAAGCAAAACAGATAATGTTTTAAATTTAATGCTTTTTGATGCCTATTAAATTAGCTGGTCACTGTTGAATATAAAAAATAAATACATTTTAAATTGTTCTGAATTACTTTGAGGTAGTTTTTTTTTGTAGAATTTATTTATTTTTTTCATTTTGTCGTCTTACTACTCCAAAAAAAGGTAAGACACAAGATGATTAACAAGAAGATTAGCATAAATCTTTCAAATTTTCCTTTTTCAGTAGCATTTTTATTACTGTTTGCCTGCCTTGTGAAAGAGCGCACAAGCACACCTTGCTAGTTTAATAAAATCTGCTCGACCAGTCTCCACATTTTCAGAAACAGAAATTGATGCCTTTTTTTTAAGCATTTGAAATAAAATACAAATTAATCTAAAGCATTATGCCTTTTAAAGGCGTGCCAATAACTGAGGGAGGTACTGTATGTGAACAGACAGTGGGCAAAACATTCGTTTCTCAATACATGTCATAAATATTTTCAATAATACTAAGGTGATAAAGCTCGTGGGTTTGTATTACTATCTTAGGGTACAATAATTTGAGGAATCAGTTGTTCCTTCTACGGTTTAAACCTGACACCATCTACAATGGCCTAGTTAAAGTGAACATGACATAATAGTTTTACTTATTACATAACAGAGAGACATGTCAAGTGTTTTTGCCTTTTCTTGACTAAGCACCATTCTCTTATTCTTCTTTTCTTACAAGATACTCAGATTTCTCCTTACCAAATATTCTAACTTTACAATATATATTCTCCTTCCTTATTTCTCTTTACGATATTTTTTCTCTTTTTTCCCCATTTCAGATACCCCTCCTTCCTTCTTGACTAGAGAGAAGCCATCAGTGTCGCCATTTTACAAATAAGATGGAGAGACTGAAATAGAGAAACGAACTGAAGGACAAGAGGAAATGACTGAGCAGAAGTAGTAAAAGATAAAAAAGTGAAAGGTTTGTGAATCATGACTTCTGTAACAGAGAACTAAAAAAAATAGTATCAAGAGGACAGAGGAATGGATTGCAAGTGGGAGGACAAGGGAGTGAGGAGATGAAAAACTGAGCAGGTGAGGAGGAGGAGGTGGAAGAGAAAGAATGGGAGAGGGATGAAAGAGTATGACGAAAGACTGCTGAGGTTTTTCTTTTCATCTCCGTCTGCGCTGCTGTGACGCTGGGTATCTGAGGCTGCTGTGCTGCAGAATGACTCGGCAGAACCAGGCAAGGATGGAAAAAAGAGAGAGGAGAGGGATAGAGACAGAAAAGAGGATCATGAAAATGAAATAGATGGGGAAAATGAAAACTAAACATGGGGAGAAGAGGATGGAAAGAAAAGGACAGTGGGATAAAAGAGAAGAAACCTGAGCTAAAAAGATAGGAGGCATGAACACATGTGGCTTCTTTCAGTCTCATCAAAAAGATTAAAGACAACAGAACACGGGATTTAACTAAGCTACAAATCTGTTGATCTTCTAAACTCTGGAAACGGCCACAAAAAACTGATTCACCGAATTCTTGCACTTATCTGCAGTCAGAATGATCATTTTAAAGTTTTAAACAAGTAGAATAATGAGTGTGCAATGACAGTTTTTAACAAAAGGTTCAAATCCTGGCCTGGGCTCTGTCTAAATTGCCTTCAGTTATGTATGTGTGTGTATGTGTGTAGGTGTGTGTGTGTGTGTGTGTGTGTGTTGGTGTGTGTGCGCACGCGTGTGTGTGTGTTTATGGTTGTTTGTCCAGTGGGCCTCTGTAGGTGCCTTTTCATTGGCCATATAATTGCTCAATTTTACACAAAGAAAATAAATTTGCTTAATGAAAACAAGTCGATCTTCAAAAAACACTTTGTTTGATAAACCGCTTTGGTGCTAGGATGAGGTGTTTTTATGGAAAATTAGTTTATTTTAATAAACTGCAATGGAAACACTTTTGTTCACATCACAAACGGATGTTGTCGCTGGTGCAAACCACGAAGAAGACAACAAGAAGGAGTTTGAGGATCATTGCGCAGAATGATTTTTAATGACTTATCGCATGAACAAACTTGATCACGTGATTTTATTTGGGTTTCTTATTTAATGGAAACGCCGCAATTGCAAAGTTGTGTTTTTTCGACATTAACTGAATATCAACAAATTTTCGCGCACATTTGTAATGGAAACGCAGCTTGTGTTTGACCTCTGATGGACTAATCCGTTGTGCTTCTCGACCAACAACCACCACAGATGAGCAGAATTAGGTAACTGTAAATGTTACAGGTTGTTTTCCAGACTTTAGCATTTGGCAGAAAGCTAGAACATATAAATCTTACAAAATGTACCTACAAAGAGAATAAATCAAACATGCAAAAATTAAATATGAACAACTACATTCATATAACTGACTATTGGAGACAATTTGAAGCCAAATGGCTGAGAGTCTAATAACCAACCAGAAGCTCTACTTATGCACACAAACACAGCTAAAGAGTAAGGTTCATCTTAGCGGTGAGTTCACTCCAGCACTCCTGGGATATGCAGACACACAGACATCATATGAGAAGGAAGCATAATGTAGACAAATGTAATAAAAAACAGGACAGATTGTTTACATGCACTGAGCAGACATGTACTTTTTGTGATACTCCCCAAGGGACAAGACGGAACGCCAAACCGTAGCATCTGAGAATTACTCTGGCAAATAAACATTCTCCTTACATCAAACTACCTACTTTGACTTTTTATGTGAGTAGAGAACGATATGTATAGATTTTATGGTCATTAGTGTGAGTTTTACAGTGTCTAAGTAAAACATGTATGCAAACTTTATGACATGCTAATCTTGTGACACCAACAGTCCAGAAGCTTCTGGGCTTAATATGGATCATATTCATGTCAAAAATCATGTGTGTGATCCTAACATCGAACTCCTCGCCATCAGAATGTGCCCTTACCATCTCCCAAGGGAATTTACCAACATTTTTGCCATCACCATTTACATTCCCCTTCCGGTAAAGCCAATGTTGCCTGTGACGTCATTAATAAATTATTATTATTACCTATTTTTAATTTTTGTTGTGTGCTATGCTGGGACAAACCAAAGTGCCCCACCATTCAAGAAAATATTATCATCTCATCTTAAAAGTCAAGGAGTATGAATTCTTCTGTACTGTATATGATAATGTAAGAGCTCTTTTATCCATGAAGCATTGCTGTAAGACTAGTTAGAGGACAAAGCACAAGCACACATGTACCTATAGACAAAGAAAAGACATTTAAAGCATAAAATGCAAATCACAATACACCAACACTCACATTAACACACACACGCACGCACGCGCGCGCACGCACGCACGCACGCACACACACACACGCACACACACACACACACGCACGCACACACACACACACACACAGGTATAGAAACAATCCCTTTGTTCAAAACAACACACAAAAGATGAATCACAGACGTACACACATGGCTGCTTGGATGTATTTCTGTGGAAGAATGACCTTTCCAGAGTCAGACACACACACGCACACGCACACACACACGCATACCTTCCTCCACAGTGGAGTCGAGCTGAGTGACTTTCACAGCCAGCTGGTCCACTCTCTCCTGCAGGCTGCTCATCCTCAGGTAGAAGCTGTTGGCTTCGTTGAACAGTTCTCCAAAAATGTCCTCAGCATGGCGACCTAGGCAGCAGCGAAGACCCAGGTGTGGTCAGATTTGATTTGTGTTGTTCACATCCTTCAAATGTCAACAGCTTTTGATCAGTCCCCCCACTCACCAGAACTGCAGCGTCTACAGACACACATCTGTCATAAAATATTTAAAAGCAAATGTTGTTCCATCTCGACAGACGAACTGCACAAGGACTTCTGTTAAATAGCATTCTGTTGTAGACAATTCCAACAGTGTAGAAACACAACGCTGGCCGCCCTTGTTTAGTTCTGGTCTTGAAAAGATGGAGGCCTGTATAGACATCTTTAGTGTAATCCAAACTAGAAGCATGCAGATGTTTTTTTTGTCCTGTTTTGACAGGAAACCATTTATTCTTGGCAGGACTTTGAGGTGGTAAAAGATCGTGTTAATAAGACTTTCCGATATAAAATAAAAGTGGCACAAGTATGGGGCCCTGAGGAACCCCGTGTGTTATCTCTGTTTGCTCAGACTCAGAATTTCCACAAATTTGGCCAAATAAGATCTGACCCGATGTGGCACAATCCTGCCAAGTTTTTAAGTTTGCTAACCAAATTATTAACTGTGTTGACAGCAGCAATTAGACCTAACAATCCCAACTCACAGGTTTTAAAACCAGCAACCCTGAGACGGATCGCATTTGAAGTTTCACCAGTAGTCTCACAGTAAGATGGAAAATAGTTTCAAAAGAAGCAAAACAAAAAAAGAAATACATTCATTGATTATCTACTTTTTCAATTTACTTATCTGAAAATGCAAAAGAATATTAAAAGAAACAAAGAAGAAAAGCCTGTCGTCTGTCTCTGCAGGAAAGGCTGCATTCTGCTGTGAATCTCGTCAGACTGAAAACTAAAAAAACCTTAATACCTCCATAAAACCATGACAGGAAGAGAGAGAGAGAGAGATGCAAATGCAAACTAAACCAGATTGCAATGCGCAAACAGACATCTATTCCTCCCTTCTATTTTTTTCTGTCCCCACCACTCAATTTACGTCTGACAGACGCAGCAGAGGCAGCGCCTTTAGTCACCCGGAATGAGATGTCACAGATTTAATTTAGCACATAACTGTTAAACACATTTAGATAGCTATTTTGCCCTGCATATATCAACTGAGTCATTTGGGTGGAGATTAATATTCACAAGACGTTTTGTCCTTGCTAGTAAATGAACTATTCACATTTACAATGAGTTGTTTAAAGTGAGATATTTCAAAAGAGAATAAGTACAGCAGCAGACTAGAAACTGCGCTTCATGGCTTTATTAACCAAAGGTGTAATTGACTGGAAGCATCTTTGCTGTTGAAATTTATGCAGAGCAATTGAAACTAAGCTGTTTTTTTATGTGTAGAAACACAATAAATCTGAGAAATGTATGTCAAAAGCCCTAAAATAAATTGTCCTTAGCTTTGAAAAAGTCACATAAAATGTTACTAAAAATAGTAGATGACCAAGTAAATGATTTTAACCTGGTTATTGTAAGTGAGGATTACTTTCTACTGGAGATTAGAAGAAAAACTATAAAAACGTGTGTAAATATTACTCACTCAGGCTACCCAGCTGTTTGATGATGGCTGCCAGTGTGCTGTTGGTGACACACTCCAGTTCACTGGTCACCCCATCTGGCAGCGCCCCGCGGCACAAGTGCCGGGGTTCAATATTTCTCTTCACCAGCGGCATGTTGCTCTACACCTGCAGAAACAACAAAAAAAGAACTGAAAACACCATGTTTTTTTTTTATTTATTTAACTTTCAACTTCGCTGATTTATGGTTACGATCCGTTTCCTTAAACTCGGAGCTTTCGTACCTCCCAGTGAACAGTTTCTGAATATCCAAAGAGTAAGATGGATGCAAATATGCCAACATTTCTGGGAAATAATAAGGATGGGGGTGGGAGGGGAGGAAATGACTTGATGTTGATTTGAGGCCGATGGAAACGGAGGTGTCATGTCCACCGTGGGGCGCAGTCACTCATCGTGCTGTCTAATGCCAGAGCTCCTCGCGTGAGCCAGAAACTAAATGAGCCAGAAAGAATTTTATAAATGGTGCAAATGAGCTTGAAACTGGGCAGAGAGACCGGAAGGGTCCTGACAGGGAGACAGAGAAACTAGACGAGGCAGGATGAGTAAGGATCAGGGGTGCTACTAGAAATAAAGCTTCTCTGGGGCCCAAAACCACCAAACTGCCAGGACTGAAATTAATCTTTGAACCTTAAAAACCCTAAGATGAACTTCCCAGCTAAAAAAAAAACAAAACAAAAAAAAACTTCTGGTTTATCTTAAAATATATTTAAATGTCATCCAAATGTTTTTATTTCAATAATCTGATTCAAACAGTCAACCATATTCACTGCAAAAACACAAAATCTTACAAAGTGTTTTTGGTAGTTTGTAGTGGAAATATCTTAGAACACTTGAAATAAGAAAAACTAACTGATGAGTGACTTTTAAGAACGATATAGAAGCTTGTTTTATGTCAATAATTCTTTAATATTGATTGTTATTGTAATATTGTTTTTACTGATAAGACATTTTCTCCATGTAACAAGTGAAATAATTTGCCAGTACTTTTTACATAAATTTTAAGAAATTATTGACTTAAACAGGCTCCTGTGTCTTGCTGCAAATTTACATGTGAATTATTTTAGTCTTTTTTTTAATATGCTAAGATATTTGCACTAAAAAATATACAAAAACACTTGGCTTTAACAAACATGCAAAAACCTTTTTTTTAAATTAAAGTTACATATTGCAGCTTTAAGAATGATACAATGAGAATCTTAGCCTCGCCCCATCTGTTTTCATGTATTGATAAAAATCAAAATTAATGCCCCCTACTGGCCTGGAGTAGTTGTTTCAGGGCTTTGAGACATTTGAGAAGTCCCTTCTGTCTATTTTAATGGGTATGAACCACCTACTAAAAACTAGAATACAGTGTTGTAAAAACACAAGCAACACAGGAATCGATTCTCTTATCAAGAGAAGAAGTGTTTGTTTCTGCATATTCAATCAATAACGTGTTTGTTTACTCTGAAATATTTGCGATAAACGGGGGCAAACAGACGTTTGTAGTGAGTTTTCAAGTAGTAACCAGATCTGTTTGAAGCATTCCCCCGCTCGTTCCTCCCTCTAACAGCTTCTGACATTTAATTATGTTAACTACCTCAGATGATGCTGCGGCTTCTTAAGTACGCTGTTGAGCTTCCCTCTGTGCACGCGCCTGTATGCTTGCGCAGCAGCCAATGTCTTCCCCCCCTTCCTCCAGCTGCTGTAAATAATCTAAGAAGCTCGCTGGTTAATAATACATAAAAACTCCCCATCATCCTCCTTCCCCGCTCCGATGGGTGCTGCTCGTCTCGTCTGTCGGGTGGGTCCCCCAGTCGTCTTTTTAGCTGGCTCCTGCGCTCGTTTTCGATCCAAATATTTTGTACTTCCTCGCTTGGTTTCATCAATAAATCAGTAGGGGGCGAATACCTTATACTCCAACTCCCAACTCCCGAGCGTCCAACAAAGACTGGGGTTTCCCCCCCTCCCCTGTTTCCATGTCTGTCTGAGAATCTGCGGTTTCTTCCTCGGTCATAAAAGCTTCAGACACACGAAGCGACTCTGTTTTGACCCTCGGGCGCTTACGTCTCCTTTATGAACACTTTCAGGTCAGCTGCAAGGCAAACTGACATGGTTCTAGTCGGCTATGCTTCAACAAGAGAACGGGTAAACAGAGAAACAACTCCTAACAGGTTCACCTTTTTCTGAGGATTCCTCTTTAAATAGAAATATATTCCCGCTCACAAACAGTTGCTTCAAAGGAATGTCAAGAATACAATAGCAACTTGGTTGCCTTTGTTCTGGCAGAAAATTTTAAGCTTGTCTTTCCCCGATGTTCTTAGGAGGTTCTCCTCATTTTCACATTTCTTTTTTCATATAAAACTAAATTATTTAACTATTTTTCCAGCTGAATAATAATAAAAATATATATATATTTAAAAAGTGTACAAAAATGCAAGTTTTTGGTGCAAATCTGTTATTCAAAATGTGAAGTGTTGTTTTGATGTAAACAAACGTATCATTGGTTTGTCCTATCAAGGTGAAATTCATATCAACACTAAATTTAAACTCAGGCTGTCAACATTTGCGATTTATCCAAAAAGTTCAACGGCAGTTCAACGGCACGTCTGTCTACTCACTTCCTGTCAGATTCCTGTCAAATAAAGTTCAGTAACACCAAGACAAAAAAAGATGTGACAACAAACATTTGGATAAAACCAAGGTAGCATGTAGCCTACTTATCACAACGGTGAATTATTCTTTCACTGGAGCATAACCACTTTACAGATAACGTTTCTAAATTACAACAAAAGGACTTCATATAAAACCGTCGTAAATATGAAAACCTGAAAAACGTAGATGTTTGGTTGGAGACAATAAAACATTCTCTTAAGCAGTTTTTGAAAATGTGCAGTTTTACATTTCAGGCCTACACAAAGTTAATTGTGATTAATCAAAGGGCGAGAGTGTGATTAATCTGATTACATATTTTAATCGATTGACGGCGCTAATTTTAACTACAACCATGTTTACCAAAGACTGATTAACATTGAAACTCACACACTCCAGTCTCTGTGATTCCTTAAGTTTAACTATATTAAACTTTACATAGGCTTTGCAGGCATCAGACTTTTCTGGCATCATCAGCAGTATCAGATTTGAAAACTGAAAAAAACAATAAAAAATTTGTGACCTTTAGCATTTTGAGCACTGCCTTTAGTGTCCGATGTGAGCATCTGAAAATCAAAAATACATAATTCATATAGCACATATATCATTATTAACCAAAGAATCTTTTGAAAGCGAACAACACTAAAGAACACAAGCTTAAATGTTAAAATATTTAGGTCCAAATGTAAATGTAAAGAAGAAAACAGACGATAGACGGAAGAGGAAAAGCACCCTGAGTACGCTGTGGAGCCACGGGAGTGTTGTCATGCCAACACACTGAGGAATCTGCTCTTCAGATCAAAAGTGGAACTGGCTGTGCCACTGAAAATAGTATGAAAGAAAGACTGCACAAAGAGGACACGGAAAAAACGAGAGAAGGGAAGCAAAATAGAAATTAAAAAGAGGGAGCAAAAGATGCCAAGAGATGAAAACTAAAAGTGGAAACTTTGGTACGTCGGCCTGTGGATGATCCATCGCACCGTGACACCCGGGCTTCCGAGAGGAGCAAAGGAAACGATTTCTAAAAGGTCAGGTCAGATCAGATCAAGAAATTTGTGGCAAAATGAAACTCTTTAGAGATGTACAAGTGAAAGTGACCTGTCAGAAAATGTTAGTTAGCATTGTTGTTTCCTCACATGGTGACAATTTTCTGTTTCCATGGGCAACAGTGAAGCTGTACAGACTAAATGAACAGTCCCAGGGTTATAACCTAAGGTTAACAGGGAGATAGTAAGTGGTAAACATGAATCGACAAGGTTATCTTAGCCTGAGTGACTGCTTTTTCCCCCAAAGCATTGTTAAATACCCTGCTTTATCATTTGTGGATATGACAACAGTGCATACGACAACGGTGCATACAATATCATTCAACCATCAGACAAGTCAGGCTATGACTGAATTTTGTAACACATTTGCTGAAGAAGATCCACTCACTTCAGCATGCTGAACGCTTGAAATAGTCAAAACCTGAGTTATGTTACAAATAGTTTAATCCTCAAATAAGGACAAAAAATTCAACAAGAAAGTGACATTATGGTTAAAGTAACCAAAACATCCTGTAAAGTTCACAGACGCAACAGGACACTGAATTTTACACCACTGATCCCAACATCCACATACTATTCGAACAAGTAATGCATTAAAGGAAGTTTTTAAATAATTATTAACCATTAAATTCAATGAAATCCTATAATTTGTGTGATTATTTATCTCTGTAGTTCATCAAAATATTAGAGTACCAAGAAACATATAATGACACGCATTGGTTATTTAAATAGATATCAGATATTTTGTTTATTGGTAAAAAAAAAAAAGTGGAAGTAGAAATGTATGAAATGTGAAAACAAGGGCAATTAATCATGCACCACTTTCAAATACCCCCCCGCCCCCAAATCAACAGTAGGACTCCAATTCCTGTCAAAAGCAAGATAAATTTTCAAAGTATGGATCCAGCCACGTCTTAAAGCAATCAACACAAACTGTTACACGTATCACTTAAACACTAAATGAAAAACATAAAAACAAAAACTAAAATGTGCCTCTCGCATTCATGATTGCTGCCACCGCTCTTAGCACAGCCTGTTCATGTGTTCATGTTATCTGTGAAGGCTGAGGGATGGAGTGGCAGATGATCTGAGATGGGTGTTGGGTTGGGGTGTTTGTGGGGCTGTGTGTACAGATTTGCTACGAACATAATGAGGAAGGATCTTTAAAACCACATGAAATTTCTGTCAATGTTATGACAATCGATTACATAAGGCAGGAACATTTTGTACCCACCTAAAATTTGACATTATATACAGAAATATAAATTAAAATACGTAGGAAACCATTCAGAAGGAAGTTCCTGATCCATAGCTTCTTCTCAGTGTTTCAGTGTCTGTGGTTGTAATTACAGATGAGACTTTATCCGTCTGATCCAAAGCTGATTGGATCCTGTTTGTAAAGACCTGTAGGGAGGTTATAAAAGACCCCAAGCTTCCACGCTCACCTCTGACCCCTCACTCCAGACTGGTTCACGCACCCAGACATCTCAACAGGGGGTAAATTAACCCACTCTGTTGCCTCTTTCCACCAAGGCCGTAGATTATATTTTAGCCTTTAGCATAAAGCAATATTGAGTGTTACTTTAATTTTACAAGCGTGTAGATGGACAACGAGACAGGAGAAAACCTTACTGACTTTAATTACTCCTCCTTCTGTTCAGGAATATGGACTTGAGCCCAAGCTAATGACCAAGTACACACTCACAAACAAACACGTCTTCACCGAGCCACTTAATCGGCCTCAACCTGTGATCCAACCTGTCACATCCCCCCCACCCCCCTGGGCTCTGCAGGACTTACCCAAATAACCACAGCTAATTAGATTTGAGCAGTAACTACTTCAAATAAGGAGCTCTGTCTCTATATATTGGTGTAATTAAATGATGCACTGCGTGACTTATCAATTGGGATTCATTTTTAAAGTGAAAGTGACAAAAAAATAAATACATTTCCCCACTGTAAAATGTTCATTCGCAGTACGTTTTCCATGTTACATAAGCCTGTTGCAATATGCAAAACAATCTATTAATCTCACGATAAATTAAAATGAGCACAATAATTTCCATTTGCATAATTTAACGTGTTTCTCTCTTTCTACCAAAAACTGGATGACAAAAGTCTTCAGTCTGGCGTTTTGGTCTCAACTAGCCTTTTTCTTAAAGGTCAGTTTTGTTTACAGAGACTTCATAATTTATTTATTTTGTTTATTTATTTTAGAGATTGAAAATGTCTTCAAGTTCCGGTGTTAGATGTTCATTAGAATTAAAATGTTATTGATCCTAGAGAACGTGTTCAATTTAACATGGCTCAGCCAAATCTTAAAAAAAGGAAAACTTCAAGTAAATAACAAGCTGACAAACCTGGAGAAATTTTGCAAAGGTTTTGATACTTTAATTGAAGAATGAAACAATATGAAAATCTGGACAGATATTGATATCCCATACCAGTATTACTGTTATGGCCGATAACTGATATTTACCAATATCATATGTACAAAATGTACTCTGAAACTCAAATGTATTAAAAACTGTAAAGAATCTGTAACCATTAAATAATAATTACAACCCTGGTTTGACTGGTCCATACATCGTATTTTACAAGATCCGGAACAAAAAGTTGAGTTTCTTCTTCTGCTTCTGGATGGATTGATACTTAACACAATAAAACCAACAATTCTTCTTTAATCTGATTCTTCTGTAGTAACAAATACTCTAAATATGTAAATTACTTCTGTTCTCAACATTTTGCAGATGCTGTCCGGACAAATATCTGTATCTCTTCCGCATCTTACACACAAAATCTTTTCTTTTTTTTTGAAAAAAAAAGAAAAAAAAGAAAAGAAAAGAAAAGAAATCTGCACAAACAATGAAGTGAGCCAACACAGAGAAACAGAGCTAATGTTTTATTCTCAGTCAAGATTTCTGTGGAGCGCCGGAGCTCCTCGTTTGGTGCTAAGCCAAATGTCATTTAACAAAGAGGCATCAGGGAGCTGAACAAAAAAATATTTAAAAAAATGAGTTGGACAAGCTGTCAGCTGTATGAAAAGCATTTTTAGGTGGGTTTTATTTGTTTGATGCTACCAAAACCAGATTAATTTGTTTTTTGTTTGATGTTGAATTAGGTAGACCATGCGAGATTGTTTAAATTTTTAAACGTGCGAGCCGTCTTCATTTTAACTCCCTCCTTTTTTGTGACTGTAACCTCCTTTTTTTTTTTACTGTTTTCATCCTCAGTGTCAAAAACTCCATGCTCGCCCAACCCCCTCCCCCCCACACCCTTTTTTTCCCCAGTTTTAGCTCTCTTTGATGTCTTCATTTATGCTGATGCTCTTGGGTGAGAGGCCATTGTACAAAAATGATTGCAGTTATAAAGCCACTCCCCTCGTCTCCCCCAAGTGTTTTGTACTAATCCTCCCTAGAAACAAATCATCCAAAACTGTAAAAGAGCAGAAGAGCAGAGAGGAAGCGAGGAGCCTGATGCTTGCCTCCCTCTGTCCCTTTTCCCCCCCTCCTCGTCTCCGCTCTCTGACACGCGGTCTCTGACTCTGTAGGGTCGTTGTCATGGTTTCTATGGAAGACTTTCTGATTTTGGCAGCAGAACGAGTGATTGGGACAGAACTGTAGTTAGTTTACAGTGGAGAAAATACAGCCACTGACTAAGAAAACAAAGCTCCACGAAGAAAAAAAACTAACTTACCAAGTATTTTTGGTCTAGTTTCTAGTACAAATATCTTAGTCCAACTGAAATAAGACAAAACAAACATACAAGCAACTTTTTTAGCAAGAAATAGGAGTTTGTTTAAAGTCAATAATTCCTCAATATTGATTTTTTTAAAAAGTACTAGTTCCAGTACCAGGTTATTTCACTTATATGATGTTCTCGAACAAACTTCTGGGACCTTCACAATGTTTTACACAAATGTTAAATTTAACACAGATGGCCTGCTTTTATTAAGTGGCTTCAGAAGGAAATTGGGTTTTTTGTTAGGGGTATCAGAGTAAAGGCAATGCTATTTCTAAAGAAATATCCCAAAACATGCGTCTTTATTTTTCCACCCTTCAACAATGCATTATTTTGTGTCCCTAAGTCTTGAAGGTAACATTAACACAAGATCTCCGTTTGGAAACGTTTCATGTTTAAACGCCACCGCCAAAACACCTTGAGGAAACTGTAGTTATCATGCCAGGCCACTAGATGGCGTTTGGATAATAGACTGAGTTCAAAGCACGTAGTTGACTTATTGCCACCTGTTTGGAGGAGCGAGTGTACCTCCTCCATCGTTACCTTCACATTTAATTTGTTCATCAAACCATTGATCAAAACGTTTTAAAATAACATGTTTTACACAGAGCTAAAGGTGCTTTACACCACTCCTACCTTCTTGTATCGTACCCTCTTTTTATTGTCTGCTAATGCGGTTAGTAAACAGGTCAGCTCTGGGCTGTGAGTGTTGTGTTACCGGGGAGCATTCACCCTCTGCCCGGTTGTGTGTTGCGGGAAAAAAACTCCCCTCGTGCCCCTCTGCGACCCAGTCTCCCACAATTAAATGTGCCAACCTCAGCGCGATCGCAACAAGTCATCCGGCAAAAACCATGTGACCCGACACTGTCACACACACACAGTATAGAACAAACTGGGTTCTACTGAAGCAGGGATGGTAGGAAGAGGAGGTCCTACTGGGAAAAGACAGGTCACATCGATCCCAGTGTCCCAGTTTCTCTGGTCTGGGAAGAAACAGGGAGGTGCCCATAAAAGACACAGATACTTGTTAAAGATGGAGGCTTATTTTATCTGCCACTTTACAATTACAACTAATGGGCAGGACCTGCAGGATTTGGCAGAAAACACGCTTCAGGCTTCCAAAGAGAGAGGCAGATAGAGGGAAGGAATGGAGTATAAAGAAGAGGAGGTGTGCGGAGGATTCTGTCTGTAACGGGGATCCAGTGGATCTGCTCAAAAGTAGCTGCTGAAACAGAAGAGAATGGCACCAGATCTATGCTAAGTGTTGACATAGGGTGTGCTTTAAAATGGACGGCATAGAGATGTTGTTTTCAGTCTAAAAAAACATTATTATGATGATGATGATTATTATTATTATTGCTTTTTGGCAGGACCATTTAATATTGTATACTCTATGCAGACTTTTTTTCCTTCCAGGATTTTCCTGTCAGGCAAAAGTTTGAGTCGCATACACCTTAAGGCTGAGTCTACTGCTGATGTGTTGCTAATATACTAGCTGGTTAGCTAGCATTTTTTGCATCTGTCATGGGTAAGTGCAAAATTATAACCAATTGGCTGGATGACATTCGTCTTCGCCACAGCTATCTACATTCTGCGCAATAATGCTTGGCACTACGGGGGTTAATGCTGTAGACAGCCAGTGTGAGAAGCACAAAGCTGCTGCCAACGGCCACAAACAGATTCCACAAATGTCACAGTTTTGGCTAACAAAGCTCCCCAGAAAACGGTCGGCGCTGCTCTAACTAGCACTGATCTAAGAGCAGCGTTCGATGCATGGCGAACTCTGGAATCTGAGGGTTAATGGATTTTAAACACGGTGGTCAAGCACCAGTGTCAGCCATTTCAAGGATTTTAATTCAACAATGTTTTTAATGTGGAGAGAGACACAGCTGAGAACCAAAAGAGACATGGGAGCCACAGCCACAAAATATGTGATTTTCTTTTGTAGGTTTCTGTCACAATCCAGGTCTTAATAAGGGTCTTTAAAAAAAAGTCTTGAAAAGTCTTAAATTTGCAGAAACTCTGTGAAAACAATGGAAGGATCTGTGTTATGGATAAGACTAAACACAACTTATTACTCCCATCTTGGCTAAAGACATTTAAAAAGCTTTAAAACAAATTAAGTAGCATAATCTTGCAATTGAAATAATTTGCATACAATTATGTATTGATGGGAACACAACATATAGAATGAGTAATGGCATATTTATCGCTACAATCGCTATCAATATGCTGTGGGAAACCCTCTGACACTGAACAGGCATTAGTAATGGGTCATAAAACTGACTGACTTCAGATTGTAGTGTTGTAAAAACCCTCCACCGTCACAGTTTGAATCTGTTCCTTTTGCTTAAATCACATCCAGCTGCAGATGAATTTGCTACTGAGGTCACAGGAAGAGAAGAAACTTGAGCGAAATTAAAGTCCTCTGTTCGGCAGCAGAGTGTTAGTCTAAATCTCCAGAAAGCTTTCATTCGATGCTGAAACGTTTTTCTGCTTGTCTCTGATGCATGCTGAGCAGCATGAGCCTACTGACAGAAAACGTAACAACTTCAGGACATGTAATGTCTTTATGGTCACATCTATCTTCTTTGACAGACTCAGGATTTGCAAATGAAACCTCAGTCTTCAAGAAAAGACAGCTCTCAGGCCACACTTTTACTGCTACAACCAAACATTAAGTCCTGCTGGACAGAATATGCCTCTTTTCTTTTGGAAGTATTTATAGACTGGCAAACATTTTTCTGTGGAACATAACTTAAAATTATCGGAAAATTTGCCTAGACGCAGATTTTTCCATACAGTATTTGCTAAAACATTAAGCACTACATGCAACACTGCTTGACATTTGGCGTTTGCAAAGCAGCCAATCTAGGGCCGCCATTTGCTTTCCTTGCCGCTGATTGGCTGAATTCTCAAAAGCAGAGAGAACGAACACTGCAGGGATTAGCTTCTGCTAGTGCTAAGGCGGTTTCCACTGTGTGGACTAATACATGTAACAATGTGAAATGTTCCTGATTTCATAGCTTTTGTTTGCCTGTTTGCCACACTAGTGTGTAAGAACATCAAATCAACTGAAATATTAGTCAAAAACAACACAAGTAAATACAAAATTCAGTTTTTAAATGAAGGTGTTTATTACTGAGGGAGAAAATAAAAATCCAAACCTACATGGACCTATGTGAAAAAGTGATTCCCCTCCTGTTAAAACATAACTTAACTGCTATTTTGCTAATATTTACATTGGCTTGATGTTCACTGAATTGTGACAAACATGCCACAAATTAGAACATCAGGGAAGGCGCTAGCTGTTTTTCACACCACTGTAGTAAGGTATAGTTGATATTTGAACTTCTAAGATGAGAAACTCTGAGTGTTTTTAGAGGAGCGTCTCAAGTATTTGTAGAGTTTAGCTAACTCCCTAGCTCCCGTGAATACTGGGGATTCACTTCAATGAAAAAACCTTATACTTAAACTCTCCATCACTGGAAACAATCTCTGACTTCCTCTAATATCAGGCTTTACCTTCACTCTTTTGTCTAACAATTTATAAAATTTTGCAGGTATCTCAGATAAAGCACTGAACCGTGAAAGCTCACCATGACTTCTGACCTCAGTGGGGGGAAACAAAATACAAGCTCAACTGATGGAGCAATAACAATATTACCTATTAAATGTGCTCAGATCAGCAATTATTGCATTCTTCTTTGATATATTATCATAGGCAGGCGGCCACAGAGTAGTACTTAGGATCAAAGAAGGATCGTTGGCTTCACCAATAAAACCACCAGCGACACCTGAGCATGAACACCAAAACGCCGAGCAACGGCCGCCATTTCCACGCAGAGAAGCATCGATCTCCGTGCTGTAAATAAACGAGCCTGGAAACCGCTGACTAAGGCAGATTGCGTCAGTCGGGGAGGAAGAAAAGCCAGACAGAAAACTACAAATTTTTCATGACATCAGAGAGCAGCCAGAAACAGCGAAGGCGGCAGACCAGGGTACGAGCAGGACGATGAGTGTCCTTATGTGGCTGGGTCAAAGTCCACACACACACATGCACGCACGCATACACACACACACACACACACACACACACACACACGTGTATCTGTGATTGTTGCACTGTGAACGACCCCAGAAGGACCAGATGGATTTTGGGTCAGGACGACAGGTGAAGGCAGAGTGAAGCTACAGTCTCACAGATGTAAGGGGGGGAAAAAGGGTTTATAGATAAATGCTTTAAAAAAATGTGTCCAGATCCTGACAAAACCTACAATGTTATGTTTACTAAAAATCCAACCTCAACAAAAAAAACAAACAAACTGTTGACTAAATGATTCATTTGTTAGGAGAAACTAAAAAGCAAGCAAGAAGTAGATTATTTTTCATTTATCTTTTTTAAAGCATGAGGAAAATAACTGAATTGTCTAGAGATGAAACGATTAATCTGATAAATTGTGATTAATCACAATTAGCAATGATTAATCAATTAGTGAAATAATCGTGACCTAAGTTAATAATCTATTAACATTCAAACTCTGTAAAAAAAAAAAAGTCGTATTAAGCACCTTTCGCTATCCAATTATTAGTAAGTTAATCATAAAAATAATCAACAGATTAGCCCTTCAATGTGTTATCCTTTGCTACAAATAATCAAGTTTACACTAGAGGAATGCTGTATAGTTGAATTTCAGGAAATAAAATGTTTTTTTCTTATTTTTTTAAAAAAGAATTTAATTACTTGTTTGTTGCATTTTTATAATATTTCTTATATTGTATAAAAATGCTCAAGTGATAAAATAAAAAATTTGCAGAATGCTGAATTTTTTTATCCGATTAATCAATTAATCATCAATCAAAGAATTGATTACTAAAATAGTCATTGTCCTTTTGCAGTAACTATTTCTATTTTCCTTAAACCTTTGTGAACTAACTGTACCAACATGGCCGACCATTTCCTCTATAACTAAAATAATTTTCTCCGATGAGCTGAAACTCCACTTCTGGTTCTAAGCTGATGACAGTTTGTCATTTATTTTCCAGCTCTTGGAGGACAGGCCACCTGCTCTCAGTGAGGTTAAGCTTCCTAGTCACCATTTGGGTAAAAAAAAAATCATTCTAATAACCTCACCAAATTGCCCCTCAATAGTTAGAAAGTATTGCTCTTGGAGGACATTTTGAAATCCCTCTTATTTCACAACAATGTCCTCAGATAAAATTGTAACCCAACTCCTCTGGATGAGAAGCAACCCCATAAATAGTACAGTTTATATTGACTCAAACTATTTGATTATTATTTAAGTTTAATGACATTACTACAAAACCCTAAGTAAATTCCCCTAATGTGGTGCCAAAGTTTAACTTAAATAGAGTCAAACTACTACGTTTTGGTCATAACAGCCACACCTATTTTCATCCATGTCGTCGTGAAGGAACATCATTTTACTCTGCACCTGCAGCATGAGATGCTGGACCATTTGCAGGAATACTTAGTACTATCTTTCCACTTCCAATCATTGTCAGCTTTTAATATTTTGCAGCTCTACTCATAAATCACACAGCACACAAGTATTTTTCACAGGATAAAGTGTTTTTTAGTTTAAGTGACTGTAGTCACAGGCAGAAAACCAACTGTTGAACAAGCTCTGCACTGGTGGAAATTGTATTTTATTTTGCCATGAAGTAAAGCTAATAAAACTCTTCACGACTAATTACTGTGCATCTCAGTGTTTCTCAACCCTGGTCCTCACCGCCCCCATGTCCTGCATGTTTTAGGTGTTTCCCTTCTGCCAAACACCTGAATTGTACCTCTGGGTGATTAACAGGCTCCTGCAGTACCTGACTGCCATGCAATCATTTGAATCAGCTGTTTTGGAATAGAGGAACATCTAAAACATGCAGAGCAGGAGGGCGGTGAGGACCAGGGTTAAGAAACACTGGTGTATCTAATCATTAGCAAACCTTTTATCATGACAGTGAAGCCAAAAAAGCAGATCTACATGCAACAACATGATGGAGGATTTTTCAAACCATGAACGAGTGTTTGGTGGATTTGCCCCTGAAAGCAGTATTGTCATGAATAATATTTACTCTAAACTAGCAGCGGGCAACATGAACTTAAAGTACTATCACGATATTTTGTGGTAGTATTACAATAACGATAAAGGTGACGTTAACTATTTATTATATTTTTAAGAAACTGCATGGCTGTGACTGAGTGTCGCAGGAATTATAGTCCCACAAACACAAATAAAAGCTCTTAAATAATAAAGCAATACGCTTCCTTAGGACACCAGGCACATAACGTGTGATTTGTGTCACTAAAATCCACACAGTGACTGCATTTAATCACATTTTCTAATCTATTGATATTTTACTGTCACACATTAACTGAACAAACAGTGGAATAGCAAAAAAAAAATAGTTCCAACAATACGGACACTTTTAGGAGGTTTTAAACATCATTAACTGGAATTTACCGCGACAACGACAAATCAGTCTTATACGAAATTTATCACAATAAATGATAAACGATCTGACCACCAACATATTGGTGGTCTAACCACCAAATATTTTCTTGACATTTTTTCACATGGAGCATACAAAATGCTGCAAAATTCCAGAAGATTTCCTTTTATCCAACCAACCAAGGCCTCCCTCCATATTTCGTTTTCACTCATTGAAGTTAAGTAACCATGTGTGAGCGAGTTGAGGTTTCTTGGCCCTTCTTCCTCTATCATTGGCTTATGTAATAAATCAGCACAAGCTTCTGTGAGCACAGCCTCTCATGAATACGACTCTGTTGTACAGCAGCTTCACAAATAAGCATTTAAAAAAAGCCTATTATCTAATCCGAGTTCAGACATGAAAGAACCCCCTGAAGTGGATTCCGAATGGAGAGCAGCTATGATGAGGACGACCGTTTACAAATCGCCATAAAATATATATCAGGTCTGGTCATTCGTCTCTTATTCTGACATGTTTTAAAGTAAAAACTTGGACTTTTGTTTCATTTGAAGCGTTCATTTTCCCGCCTGGGATGAATATGACGGCACACGTAAACATGGTCGGTTCAGATCAAACCAGTCACCCTCAAATGACCAGGAACAATCCGCCAAAGCTTAAGAGCGTCATGAACTATAAGCCACTAGAGCAGCAGCATCAAAGTCCACAATAATGAATCCAGTTTCTCATCATCAAAATCAACTTTCCATCTGCTAATGTGAATAAACTAAATGTCTGGGGGACAATTTTACTATCTGACGGGACAAGGATTGAGCTATTTGTTTGCAATGACAGGAAATGCCTGTAAAAGTCAAATTGAAGCTTTCAAACCAAAGCAAACTTTAATGACTATCAATATATCATGTATGCATGTTTAAGAAGTCCTTTAATCTCCCATGGCAACCATTCTGCTGTGCAAACCGCCTGGGTGGACCGAGCTCCACCTTCAAGACGCAGCTCCTCCTCTGAGCTGGAGTTTCCAAGCTTCTGCTTCACAGAACAACCCCCCTTGCGACTCCCTCACTCAGCTCCTTAAGACTAGCCAGCAGCAATTAGCAAACATCTGGTGGAACTGAGCATCGGCTGAGCTCATTATACGAGCCACTTCTCAATGCAACGCTGGTAAAAACATTAAAGGGTTAATAGAAGATGACTTCCTGAAGGCGGAGTTTCAGAAAGAGCAGGAGCTTCTTAAAGAAACAGTCTCAATTTTAAGGCGTTAAATTAAGTCATATTTGAAAAATACACAATACTGCCCCTTTAAGCCTGTGTTCTTGTGGTTTTTAGTTTTTATGTGGATCATGCATGAAATTAAGTAATTGAATGAAAAATGAATGCATCGCCGTATGCTAAACTGCTCTGGAGAATAATATTAATGGTCCACAATCTCTGCAGCTCATCTTTTACTGCCCATCAGCACCAATCCCTTTGTTGACCTATTTAATATGCTAAAGGCTAATTAAAGATTTCTTTTGTTACATCCCTCAAATTACCGAACACCACCCAAACATCACAGACTGCTTAGACCAAGGAGGACTTTAAACATGAAGGCATGTTTAAAGCAACAAAAGCTGTAACATCAAAAAGCAATAATAATAATAATAATCATCATCATCATAATAATGTTTTTTTAGACTGAAAACAACATCTCTATGCCGTCCATTTTAAAGCACACCCTATGTCAACACTTAGCATAGATCTGGTGCCATTCTCTTCTGTTTCAGCAGCTACTTTTGAGCAGATCCACTGGATCCCCGTTACAGACATAATCCTCCGAACACCTCCTCTTCTTTATACTCCATTCCTTCCCTCTATCTGCCTCTCTCTTTGGAAGCCTGAAGCGTGTTTTCTGCCAAATCCTGCAAGAAAAATCCTCCCAACTGGTGACATTTTGTTGCAGGCAAGCAGAGAGAGAGAGAGAGAGAGAGAGAGAGAGAGAGAGACCTGACCAGCGCGCCGCCACACAGGGGAGGAGAAAATGGTGTGAATGGTGCAAAAGGAGCGCCTGTCTTGCGTTAATTCATTAAAACATACACATACAGATAAATCCGCGCGCATTTATTTGATCACGTTTGTACGCACGTATTGTCTTTTTATTTTTATTTTATTTTTTTTGCGTGCAACAATAACAAAAACAAATGCATCATCCTCCTTTCTCCCAACCTCCCCCTCAGTCTCCACCGTGGCTACGTGCCCCCGCATGGACACGGCTCCACGCCACGGCCGTGGCATGCGAAGCTGATTGGAAATCCGCTCACATTTACCTGGCTGCGGCACCTCCCGTCACCTCCTCTCTCGCTCTCGGTTATTTCGAAGCTCCTCGCCGTGCCTCCTCCGCTGCGCCGCGCTTCATTTCAGATCCCCCATGCTGGCTGATAGATGGAGGAAGAGATGGATGGATGGAGGAAGGGATGGAGAAGAGGTGGAAGAGGACAGAAGAGGGGCGGAAGCCTTTGAAGTGAGGAAATGTAGGTCCCCGCTCGAAACCCAGCTGCACGCACTGGATTTATGTCGTTTCCAAGGCAGCGTCTGTCGACCCGACGGGTATCAAGCTGGAGAGCGCGAAGCAAGAAGTCCACATCCGGTGGGAACTTCAAAAATAAAAGCAGCTTAATCGATTTTGGAGTAAAATACGTCCAGTTTGTCGCTGATGAAGCGTTCGTTAACGACACTGAATGTCCAAGAAAGCATCCAATTTTTGATCCCCACATTAGGTTTTAATGTTGCGCTGAATAAAAATAATCATATTCCTATTTTGTCGTTGTTTTTACATTTTATTTTTAAGTGTTTTGCACATTTTTACTTTTCGTTTTAGATTCAGAATGCTTCTTGCTTAAAAAAAGTGCTTATTGACTTTTTCCACTTTTTTTGTCTGTATTGCTACAAGCATCAATTATTTTAATCATTGTTTAAAAATAATGTCACTGGGTTGGAAGTGAATAAATTCTGAAGTGGAAGGAACGTTTTCAGATTGTTTATTATTATTATTATTATTATTATTATTATTTGTAATGCGTAGCATGCATTTGAATCCAGTCCTCTTTATACTTTAAATTATGTATTTATTTTGTTAACTCTGATATCCCTTGATAAAAGCCAGTGCAATCAACAGTTTTAAGAAGTGACGTATCAATAATAAATTTGGAGTGAGAGACTTTAATGGCGCAAACAACCATTTTATTTAGTGTTATAAGAGTAAAGGAGTTGCTCTCTTCATATTTCTATTTGTAAAGCCAGTTGAAACCAGATAGTCTATTAATTTTAGGGGTAGAAAACAAAGATGAGCTTCATTCTATCCTTTTTGAACATATTATGGACGGACTGTGTTATGTTTATGTTTTTTTTAATTATTTAATTTCATCACCTAAATAAAAGTCATGCTTAATCTTTTAAAACAAAATGGTTTATAATTATTTAAAAAAAATCTTTCACTTCACAATTAGTTTGGAAAGTAGAAAAATGTCATTTCTACAGGTATGAATAATTTGTAGTCCATTTAGGTTTTATATGTAGCTCACAGTTGGCTATAATAGCAGATGGATAAAATAATCAAATAGTATATTATTTTATTAACACAACAAATATGTGTCAATATTTACATCCTAGATTTGAAGGTATATCTGACTGAAGGCGGGTAGCTTTATGATACATTCAAGCTCCTAGAGTGTAATCTATATTTTTACGTAAACGTTGATAGTCTTTCGTTCGGAAAATATGCTACAAAACATGTCTGTAAATCGTCAATAGTAAACTGGTCAACGAAGAACATTACATTTGTCTTACTTTGTGTAGCTCTGGACAGGAGACGTTGCTGTTTTTGCTAGCTTGACACAGCTGTCAGGCTCAAACAGAGCCGCAGCAAACCAGCCGAAGGACGCATG
Organism: Poecilia formosa; assembly: GCF_000485575.1. NCBI lineage: Eukaryota > Metazoa > Chordata > Actinopteri > Cyprinodontiformes > Poeciliidae > Poecilia > Poecilia formosa. The sequence continues at coordinate 867,563 of NW_006800069.1, forward strand.
CGTACCCGAACCTATCCGAATCTTTTCGATGACAGTCGAGTCTGTCTGTCTACGTCGAGGAAAGGATGAGAAGAAATCCTCCGTCACTGGGCCTAAACACGTTTTCTTTCTTTCTACACGCTTATTTCGACTTAATAAACCACAGAAGCTGGTTTTACAGGTATTATTCCGCCAGGGACTAGTTACAACTGAAAAAAATGACTCTACATGTTGCATTTTGTATTTGAGTTAGCGTGCTGCTAATCCTAATCCAATTAAAAGCTCGTGCTACCCAAACTCGAAAAGCCTTAGTCGGGTCGTTACGCCATTTGTTGTGAAAACACTGCAGCTTGACTTTCCACCACGAAAAAAAACCCAGTAAAAACTGAAGACCTAGAGGACTTTAAACAGTATGAAATACGTAAATATTAATTATTTCCCAAGCCCAGTAAAAGTGCAATAAACACTTCCATATTTACAGTTGTCAAAGCTAACCATTGTGTTTTTAGTCATTTCCTTCAATTCACTCATACAGTACATTTTTCTCATCATATTAATCACATTGTGAGATAAATGAGTCGCCTCTGGCTTTTCAAGTCAACGATTAAGTTGTACTGTGCTGCAAGATAATGAAATATTACATATTCTGCTGCTATTCCCCACCTTTACCACTGGGTGGTGCTGCTGCATTACGTTTCAAACAGATCTCCGTCCCTGGCCGTGGTGCTGATTTTAATGGCGCTGCCTAACGCGTTCTCTGTCACTGCCCGTGGTGCTGATCCATCCCAGCCCTAAAAGAGCATCTTCTCGTCGACCATACATCAGAGGTAGATGAGCCTTTTAGCTGTAAACGCACGGGCACTGCAAATGATCACACTGAAATCAGATTCCACACACAAAAAGGTGTTTATTATTTAAAAAATCTTATTGTTATTCTCCACATGAAACCAACATGAATTAAAGAACAGGTTCTCTTAAAGCTAAAGGAAAGTGATCCATCATGGCCACCGTCAGCTTTCTCTAGGCTCAGTTAATTTTCACTTCAGCATTTGGAATAAGTCTGCCATTATTTACAGCGGAACTGCTAAAGCTGGAGGTATAGTTTTAAAATGATAAACTATATTTATTAATAATCCTTGATTGTAGTAATAACAATATATTTCTTTATTTATAAGTAGTAAGTAAAAAGACATTGTCAATAAGGCCAACTGTCTCAAGTTATTATTTTGGTCATTGTTAGGAAAAAAGGGTAATAAATCAAAACCTAACTAGCTTAAAAATAATCTTAGCTCTTTGAAATGAGACTGAATTAATATTTATAAGATAATAATAGAGAAAACTAAAATGTGAGCTGTATAGTTTATTTTAGTTTTATCCTTTGTCAAAATCAGAAAAAATGACAGTCATGTATTTCCTTCTTTTTATCTTTTTAAATTCAATTTGTTGAGACGTTCATTGTCATGTGCGCAGCTTTGTCGCCACCTTGTGGCTCATTGTAGCAATTACACGCTTTGCAAGCGGCTAACCTCAATTCAACTCTTTGTGTATGTCAGTCTTGCGAGATCACTACTTGCCTCTTGAAGTTTGAATGGCATAAAAAAATGCAATGCTGACGTTTTTAGCAGAGCGTCGGTTACTACAGATACTGCTGTAGCTTGAAGTCTTGCCTGCAGCACCTTCATTTATCAGTAATCAGCCTGAGGCCCCTTAAAAATTGGATGAAGTGTGTTTTTCAGGAAACCACCGTGGCTTTTCTGATTTATCATCCTGCCAACTCTCCACACCACTTTATGCTTGCAATCATGTAAAGAGCTTCTTACGTCGGTCTGCACCAAGTGCCGCTCTTATGTCGTATCTAAGTTGAATAAATTTTGTCTTCTAACATGTTAATTTCATTGTGGTTGTATCAAAACAAGCTACTCTAGTGATTGGAAAAAATAATCCAATTAAAGTTAACATAGCACTCTGGCGGAGGGGCAGTCAACACTGGTCCTTAAGAGCTGGTGCCCTGCATATTTCAGATGTTTCCCTGGTTTACCAACTGAATAGTTTATGTGCAGAACTGGACACACTGAGAAGCCAATTCATCCATTAATTCAGCTGTGTTGGGACATCCAGAACCTACAGGATACTTGAAGACTGAGACCCAGATCTTGCAACTTTCTTCGTCAAACTTTTTCAATAAAATCCTTTGCAAAGACAGAGTCATAACCAGTGAGAAGAAGAGTACTGAAGAAGCTTGTTTATGAAGTTTAAAGTCACTTTTGAATAAAACAGGTATTAAACAAACTTGCCTGTGTTTCAGGCTACCAAAAGTTGTAGCCTGATTTTACAGTAAAACTGTTTCACCATCGTTAGTTTTACAGCACTGATGCTCTAAAGATTTCCAAACCTTTCTGCTTCTGACCTACAAAAAAACAGCAAAAGACTAATGACCCAGTTATTGGTTGACAATACAAATATTTCTATAAAAACAATCAAATATGGGCTTCAATAGTCAATATATTGGTTTTCTCAATTTACAAGTGTCCTTATCTAGTTGAACATTTACATCATAAATGTGCTGCACCATTATCATGTTCATTAAGGTTAATTTCTGTATAGCATCTCAAAACACCAAACGGCTTCAACGAGAAGCTAGTAGCTTTCAACCAGAAAGTTTGAGCAAAGCTAATTGATGCAGTTAGCTCTCAGTGATGTTAGCTTAGCGTAAACTTTGTAAAAGGAAGAAAATAAAGAACCAGTCTAATTAGAAGAACTCCTGCTTTGATAAAGTTGCAAGATTTCATTACATTAACAAAACTAAAATAAACAAAAACCAAACAATGCAGTTAGCTATTGCATAGTTATATCAAAAGGAGGTTATGCTATGCTAGCTTAAGTTAATGTTTGGAGTTAGCTGTTTAGCTGATCCAGAGCTTCTTTTACTGACTCTGTACAACACATAAAAACTGATAATGGTTTAATAAGATATCACATGATTACTTTCAGTTAAAAATTTTGAATGATATCTAGAAACAGGTTGACAAAAATAATTAGCTTATCTTAATTATTTTCTAAGTAAATGCTGGCATACAGAAACAGAATTGTATACAATGTTTTTAATCAAAGGTTTTGTCATAAAGATATTTTTTTCCCCCACCTGTTTACCTTAACAGATGCTAAGCTAGCTAGCTAACTGCCTCCTGTCATTTGAATGTTGACCTCCAGTAGCTGTGGACTTCAGTAAGTAATCAGTGCTCGGGGGACAAAAATAAATAACAGATTATTTCTTTATTGTCAAAACATTTATTCTTATGCAGCTTTGTTGGAAATATAAAATTCAATGGATACAGAAAAAAAAAGCAGAGGGACACTCAACAAATAACTGAAGCTACCCCTGTACACACCAGACCCAGATCAAATTATTACTTTATAACTTTCCACATATGTCTTCACAGTGATTGCTTTCCTATATCTGGCCTTGATTGAATTTGCAGGGCTGGACACAATCAATACAAACCAGAGAATCAATCTCAGGCAGCAGCAGCAGCAGCAGCTTGGGTCGCAGGTACACACAGGTACACTGGACGCATAGTTATTAAACTGTGGCTCTCTCACTACTATTTCCCCTCCTCTATTTGAAACTCTAATCATGATGTATTATTTTTTTAGAGGGGAAAAAGTGGTACTAGAAGGAAATGTATCTAAGGTCGGGTCAAGGAGATTAGAAACACTTCAAACCCAGAATGATGTGAAAAAGTATTTTACGCTAAATGAAAAGGTTTTTTTTGTTCCTCATTTACATGTTTGTATGATGGAGTAATAGGGCCATACTAAGTAAAAATAAAAAATAAAATTACTAAAAGATATTATGACTTTATTCTCTATATTATCTTAGTGTAGCACTAATCTTCTGTTGTATGTTTCAGATTTTCAGCTCACCAAAAAATGTTTAGTATCAGACAAAGAGATCCTGATTGATTAAATACAAGAAAATGTTTAAAAAGTGCTTCGTTAATGAGGGGAGAAACTGTCTAATCAAGGCTATCCTGATGTGAAAATGTAACCATCCCAGAAGAAATGAGAAATCATTTACATAGAACCTGTCTGACAGCATGAAGACCAAAAGACTTAAAAACTAAACATATCTGTTAAGGTCTAATAGTCTGAAAACTGTTACGAAGCCATTTTAAGGCTTTGGGACTCCAGAAACCAACAGGGAGGGTCGTTATCTGCTATTACAGAAAACAAGGGTTGGTCAGCCCACCAAAGTTACTCCAGGACCCCATCAGTAGCTGCAGCTCCACAACAAATGGGAGCTACATTTAGTCGATAATCCACTAATGTGAAAAAGAAAAACACAATTTAGTAATTTGGTGTTTCAATTTAATAAGAAACACAATTAAAATCACACATGAATAAGTTTGTTCACGCAATGCCATTAAAAAACATGTTGCACCATCATCCTCCCACCACTTCCTGTCGTCTCCTTCGTCTTTTCCACCAGTAGTAACATTCAGTTGTTGATCACACGACTTCTATGATACGAAAAAAGTGTTTATATTGCAGTTTTGCAAGATACTGAAATTATGATATTACTGAAAAACTACCTCATCCTGGAACAAAAACATTTCATCCAAAAATGTGAGTTTTTTCAAAACCGTTGTGTTTCTGTTAAGAAAATTTACTTTGGTAATTCCAATTTGTGTAAATTTACGAGATATGCAAATTCTGATACAGCTGAAAAACGACCTCATCCTACCGCTAAAGCATTTAATTGAAAACCATTTGTTTTATTTTTTTTCTAAATTGGCACGTTTCCATTAGGCAAACTCATTTTTGTAATTCCAATTTGTTCATTTTATGGTCAATGGAAACGCATCTAACGGCTCATTCAAAAGGACTTAAATGATCGCAGAGCAATGAAGCACCGCAGAACTTATCCGCTGTGTTCATAAAACAAAGAGACATCCACGGTAAGGTTCAGAGATGAAAATCTACTGCTGACCAAAAACAACGCGAAGGCCTGTCCCACTTTTACTAGAAGATGTCCTGATGATCTCTGAGTCGTTTGGTGAAAACGAGACAAAACCGGTACCATTAAGAGGAGTGTGTCCTGACAGTAGAATACAGAACTAGTAGAGAAATGACCTTTGACCCACACTCTGTTTTCATTGTTACTTGACTGGAGTTTTTGGTACCAAAGGCCTTACAACTGATTGCTAAAATTAGGGGGCAATCACCATTACACATACAAGCCAGGGTGGCTTAGGTAAAAAAAAAAAAATTTGAATTTGTATCATCTCAGGTTATCTTTTAAAAATAGTTCTATAAATCCGTAATGGAGGAAATACTTACAAACTTTGGTACAATCATTAGCTCGTTTTAGCCTCTCCTAGTGGAGAGAAAATTGTTTCAAAGACTGTTTAAGTCTGTAGCTATTGGAAAAAGTCATGATGAGAAAGGAGAATCTTCTGTTTTCAGCCTCGATGTACAAATTCAAACACAGTCGCCTATTAGATCGGAGTTCTAACTTACTGGCATAAACTCTGACTGACTAAAAGTGAGGAGTGAAAAGAGAAACGGCGAATTGAATTTTTAAAGTGCTCCATGTTGTTAATATTCAGCCTCTGAGAAGCTTTAGGGGCTTCAGAGAAACCTACGGATGTCTGGGTCACACTCCCAACCCGGCTGCAAAAGAATTGTCGGTGAAACCCGATACGTTTCATTGAACAGCCGGCTCCATTTACGCTGAGAGCGTCTTTAGCGGGACTAAAGTGACCCAGGTGAGAGTGTAGAGGAAAACTTTACACATTTATAGGCTGAGGAACCTTCTGTTCACATTCCTTGAGGTGTAATAAGGATTTCTGTCCTGTTGCAGAAGCCGTCCCCCCTTTCCTTGCTTTGTGCAGTTTGTTGTTTTTGTAGGACATTATTCTGTTAAAACAGTTCATCACTTCAGAGCCGGCTGAAGGTCATTAGGAGTCTATGAAAGGTCTGAATGGAGTTTTAATTTGACTTTTTTTAGCAACCCACAGAGCAGTTTAGCAAATTGGACATTGCTTTACTATACTACTGGGAAAATTGCTATAAGGGTAATAAAAACCCCTCTATTTCTTCTCTTTATGAAAAAGCCACAGGCAGTTCTGTTCAGAACTACTTACGGCTGGATTACTAATGGTTAAAACTATTCTTTACCCAAAGGTGACGATGTGGTGAACAAAAAAATATCATCTAAGCTACTTTGGAAAACATAATTTGAGTGTAAAAGTTTGAAATTATTGTGTGTTTTTTAATCCACAGAGGGTTAAAATTTTGCGCAAAGACTTGATTATATTCATAAATTTGATATTTTAAAAATGTTCCATCATCTACCCTTGAGATGTAAAAAAAGGAGTTGACCGATACTTAATAGAAACATCCAAAAAACTCCAAGGAGGAAAGAACTTTGGACATTTTTTATTTTATAATTGCAGATTGGAGCCTCTCTTCTTGTTTTTCTGACGTTTTTGCGTCTTACCAATGAAGATCTAGACCAGCACCTACACAGTCGCTCTCAGATTAAAGAATATTGTTGGATGGACAGAATCAACCAACACCAATGGTGAAGCCAACTGGTTATTGGCTATTTGGCCTCAGAGATAAGAGGTGTGACTGCGGGAGTCTGACCTTTCAACCCCACGAACATCGTTCGTGACTCTCATTTTGATAAAAAAAAAGGAGTAAATTTCCACCAAAAAACTCAGAAATTTTGAGATAATTTTTTTTTTTTTAGAAAAAAAAAAAAAGAAAACTTGCAAATTTCTGAGTTTCAAAAACTGCACATTTTCCAGGTTTGGACATTTAAAAAAATTTTTTTTTTTGAAAAGCAGATTTTTTCCAAGTTGTCTATACAAAATTTCTGAGCTCAACCTCAATTTGTTTTTCCAGATAGCATTTTTGACTTTTCAAACTCAGATATCTCCAAGTTTTTTTCTAGAAAATTTCAGAGCTTAATCTCAACATTTTTTGGTAGAAATTTCTTACTGCTTTGTTTGTATCTACGATGGCCCTAAACACTGTTGTACAATCTGAGAATACTTTTTGTTTTGTTCAAATTAAAAAAACAAAAAATTTTTCAGAAACTGAAACTTCATTTGCCCGACTAAAACCATAAGTCAGATTCTACGTTACTTTCTGCTGTCTTAGAAATCTGATTTTCTGCTCAAACTTTTGAGTTTCATTGGTAACTTGACTCACGAGAGTTTAAGTTCTTTTTTTTTTTTGTAGTTAAGCTACTTTTTCGATAATCATCAATCTTCCAACTTCTTCACTCTGGCACCTCAGTTGACTGAAACTCAAAGTTGCTGAGTTTGATTCAAAGACTTAGAAAGTTAAAGTTTAAAAAGTAATTATGCAGGCAAAAAGTTTCCACGTCTGGTTGAAAACTGAAAGAGATGCTAGCGTTGGGTTTGGGGGGGGATTGTTTCTGAATGACAGGACTATAAATGTTGCAAGTTGCAGAGTCAGTGGTTGATCACAGGCGGCTAGGTTCTCACCCTATTTTTGAAATTCGAAACATTATTTGCTCTCTCTGCTCTGATGGTCTGAATTAGATCACCGGGTTTCCTGTCAAAGCTGCAGTTCTGCAGGGCATTTCCATTTGAAAAGCCGTCATCAGAGGGAACGTGCAGCCGGAGAGCGCTTTGATCATCTGATTATCTCCTTTTAAATTATTCATTTTCAACTACAGCTGATAAATATGCAAAACGCGTCAGTGTTCCTGTTTTAATTCATTGGCTCTCAGCGTCCGAACTCTGCTACGCTTTGGCCCGCAGCATGACGGAACAGCAGCTTAGAAAGTTCAGATGAGGAAAAAAAAAAAGATAGAGCTGACGAAAGGCTGAGCTTTCACTGAAATCCCTGCTTCTCATAGAAGTAAATAACACAGAAGCTCTTTCCATTTGTCCTTTAGAGAAGACTACAAAACAGGCTAAATTTATGCTTGGAAGTAATGAGAACCAGAGAATGTAGGTACAGAGCCATCCAAAAGTATTCATACACCTTAAAGTTTGTTTCAACAGTTCGACTTGTTTGTTTGAACTGGAGGGAAAATATCATGCTGTTTTAGAAAGATTACAGGCGTGTGAATAAATTGAGTCAGCCTGGTTCAATAGTGTTCAGAACTACTTTTCCCTTAAAATAGTTTGAGAAATCTTTTAATCTCCATGGCAACCATTCAGCTGTGCAAAACGCCTGGGTGGAGCTAGACCCGCCTTCGAGATGCAGCTCCTCCTCCAAGCTGCAGTTTCAAAGTTTCAGAGCTTGCGCCTCACAAATCACACCTTCTCTGTGACTCCACCAATCAGCTCCTTCAGACTAGCCAGGAGCAATTAGCAAACACCTGGAGAAACTGCGCATCAGCTGAGCTCATGATAGGAGCTACTTCTCAGAGCAACTCTGGTAAAAACGTTGTTAAAGGGTTAACAGAGGAGCCATGTTGTGATGACTTCTTGAAGGCGAAGCTTCAGAAAGAGCAGAAGGTTCTTAAAGAGACGGAAGTCCAATTTCAAGGTGTTAAATTACAAAGTTAAATTTCTTTAAAGTTATATTAAATATATATAGTATTTTTATATCACTTATTTGTGCTACAGAATAGCACTTTATGCCTGGAAAATACATAATACTGCCCCTTTAAATACACTGAACTTTTTGCTTGTAAAGAATAAAATACCTAAAACAGTTCAAGAGGTTGAATACTTTTGAAAGGTACTGTATCAGGTTTTTGATGTTGATTTGAATATCGTCTCCGTATTTTGTTGTTTTTCAGTGACCCACATCCTAACAGAGATGAAGAGGCTGATCAGGTACAAATAGATCCATTTCATGGTGTAAGCAGACAGAAAATGTTCTTTTTTCAGCTCTTGCTTGTACTACAGCTGAACACTAAGTAAGGTTGCGGACTACCATGCTTTTCTTCCAGAGGAGAAAACAAAGGAAGAGATGGCAACATGGGCTCATAAACCTCCACATTTAAGACTAGCTGATAAAAACCATGACTATTTCGAATGGCTAGTGTAAAAAAATTCATATGCTTTGTTCCTATTAAAGACAATCTGTAAAATAGTTGTGCACTCTATCAAAAACATTCCCCCCCTCCCCCCTCGCCCTTTTAGTTTAAACTTTATTGGTGGATTTCAGTAAAAATATTTTGGAAGCTGTGAGTCTCCAAGGTGGTTGTATTTGACGACAGAAGCAGTAAAGGTGAAAGGACTCTGCCTTTTTTTTATTTCCCCCCCCCCTTTTACTTTTAGCTCTTTTATCTACTTTGGTCAACCGAGGATATTTCCATGACCACTAGATGGCACTGTGAGTCCACTGGAGCCTAGAGGTGATTGTACATTCCTTCATCTCTGTCCTCTCTGGGAAAACTTTCACTGCAGCCGTTATGAAGAGTCTCTTCTGCAGACTCTGTCAGCTGAGCAGTGTGAAAAGGTTCAGCCAGTCAAGCTTGACTGTTTCAGATGTGTATTTGGTTGAGTTTGCTCAGACCGTGTCTTCGCTCTCTGCAAGGGCTCCAAGTCACAGTTGGACTCCGTGGGGGGCCCGCTTGGCTCTGTAACCCGCATCAGTGGGACTCCAGGAGGGGCCGCCTGACTTCATACCAGGTTAACAGCGAGTCCCACTTCTCTTTGTCCCTTGCCTCGCTCGATACCTCAGTCTCCATGAAATGCAACACAAGGTTTGGTTGATGAACACGTCAACCCCACAGGTGAAAACCTGAGCTTCATGGTATGAGACCGAACGTTTTGGCGAAGCCGACGGCAAACGTGTTTGGAATGTTGAGGGTTATTTTTCTCTTCGACGCCTTTCCGCCCTCTGCTTCCGTGACGTCTGGATAGAGCTGGTGCACTTCCTCGTAACAGTCCCCGGGTGAGGAGGTTGGAGTCGGAGCAAAGGGGGGCGAGCATATGCAGTCACACGCTGCTCGTGTGTTCTGTGGGGGGAGGGTAGCTGATGAGCGACAGCTCCTGCTCAATCTCCGTTTCTGGCTCCGTTTCCGAAAGCGTGCCGGCGTTGTGGCACTCCGACAGGCTCTGCGACACTAATCCGATTTGCGTCCCGTCGTCTGTCGTGTCCTCCGGGTCCACCGTCAGCCTCCCGTTGTCTCCCCTGCTGCCGTTGCGACAGTTACTGTTGCGGTCCACCCCTGCTTTGTCGTGGCCGCCCATCAACAGAGGGGTGACGGCGTGCGACGGGCACTGCTGGGGCGTGAGGAGGGTTTTGCCACCCTGTCCCGCCGCGTTAGCCCCGGCTTTGTACTGGCACCTGATGTAGTTGGAGAAGGCTTTCCTGTAGGTCTTGTTGAAGAGGGTGTAGACCAAAGGGTTGACCCCGGAGGAGATGTAACCCACCCAGACGAAGACGTTCAGGAGATCGTGGAGCAGCGACTCGTTGCAAGAGTCGTGGCACAGGACAAAGGTGACATTGGTGATGAAGAACGGACACCACATGACAAGGAAGAGGAAAAAGACAATTCCCAGGACCTGAAGCAAAAGTGAGGGGAGAAGTTAGTATTTTGGTAAAAAGACAAAATGTGGTTTTAATGTTCCTCCAGGCTGGCGATTCACACACAAACATACACACCGCGGTTCATCAAACACATGCCTGTTGCTGGCTGTTTCAGCAGTGAACTTGAGTCAGCATGGCACAAACAGTGATGGTCTGCCTACTGTTAGCTTTCTACGGCTACGTTTCCATTACAAATGAGCACAAAACTTTGTGAATCTACTAATGTTGATTTAAAAAAAAACAACACAGTTTTGCATCTGCTGTGTTTCAAAAACACAACTAAAATTGCACGTGAATTAAGTATGTTCATGCAATAAGTCATTAAAAAACATGACGCGCCATCCGCCTCCTACCCCCAGTGGTAGGTTTTCGAGCGGTCTCTGACCGCATTCACACCGCGCCAGACTTCACTTTAACTGAACCGAAAGCGAGGTTTGTAGGCAGACCAGAGTTCGCCTGCACATCCACATCTCCCAAAGCAAACTGGATTTCCTAGACAAACGAACTAAAGTTCAATTAAAGCGGATTAAACAGGATTTAAAAAGCAGCTAAAGACCTTCTCGTTCCAAGAAGCTTTGAGTTACACTTGATTTTACTGCGGTTTGTTTCCTCTATTCTAAATTGCTATGTTGGATTTACCCTACTTGTGAAGAACTTTGTGACCGTGGCGGTCATAATGTTATGCCTAGTTGGCTGTAGGTGTATGAGGTTTTTGCCTCTTTGTCATTAAAGAGGAATTTGAATTCAGTCACCGCTCTACTCGACTCTGGCAGCACTCCAAGCTTTCTGACGTTACTCAAAGTGCCTGACAGGATTTGATAGCATGCGACGTGAACTGCACTGAATATTCTGGAAGAAATATTTCTAAATCCGCTGTTGGGGAAACGTCCGCGTCAGAAAAATTCACCCATCCTGGTTTTACAGAATGACACAGATATTCGGTGACAGAGGCGGCTGCGGCGGACGAAAGGGTTTGTGACTGCAGAAGCTCAGGGTTTGTTGTAGCTGGAGTTTTTCTTTAGCTTGTCTCACTGCAGCAGACATTTCCACATCACCGAAGACAACAACAAAAACTTGTCAGGTTTTTAAGAAATTTGATCAGTTTTTCTTGACATAAAAGCTTTTGTGACACTCGGATCAGTGTTGGTTGGTTGTATCCGTTCAGCTCCTAATCTTCATTATTCATCTTCCCTCCGTCTACCTGTCTGCCTCTATCCCTGCTGCACCACCTGTCTTCTGTGTCAACAATCTCCAGTATTTAAGCTCCTGGATTTTCTTTGTTTCTGGATCCTTCCGTCACCCTGTCTGTTCACATCCTGCATTTGCTCCTGTCACTTCCTTATTTCACTCATGTTTTGTTTCTCTATTTGGGTCATTTAAGTTCTTGGGGCAAAAGAAAAACCCAATCAAGAGTCTCTGGATATTATTTACCAGTTTGTGGGTACAATACTACGTATAAAAAACAATACAATTATCAGAATAGTCCAGATATAAAGAACAATATGGCATAATATTATGCCATATTGTCATAGTATTATGAAAATAAAGTAATTTCTCAGAATTTTACGACTTTATTCTCATAACTTTATTATTCTTGTATGACTTTATTCTCGTAACATATTTTTTATTTAGCCTGGCCTTAATAATCTATCATACAAAACAAATAAGGAAAAAATAGATAAGTATTCATTCGTGTTTATTGTCCTGCCAATCCTCACTTCTAGCTGCAGCTTCCCTTCTCACCTTGGAGGCCCGCCTCTCGTTCTTTATGGCCTGCATCATCCCTCGTCTCCCATGGCAACCCGAGGCATCGTTCCGGCCCGGCCCGGCGGCCGGAGAGCTGAGCTGCGACGCGGCCTCGGAGCTGGGAATGATGCTGAGGCTGTCCGAGGCGGAGGCGCTGAGCAGAATGCTGGGCTCCGGGCCCTTCAGGCAGCTCAGCGTGTTCCGTCTGGCCTGGAGGGGCGGCGGCTTCAGTTCTGTCCCAGGAGAAAAACACAGAAAATGTGGGGCTTGAGGGGAAAAAGGGATAAAATATGCATTCAATACAGAAATGAATTACGGGAAAGATATAAGTTTTATTTTACACATATAAAACGTGTTTTTTTTCCCTTTACGTCAAAAGTCAATATTTCATTTATCTTTTAAGAAAGTACAGCTAATTTAAAGGGGCAGTATTAAACATTTTCCAGACTTGTGGTGCCATTTTATAGCACAATCACGTAACTACGAGACACTCAGCTTATATAAAAATGCTGTGTATATCAAATATGACTTCATAATTTGACACCTTGAAATTGGGCCTATGTCTCTTTAAAAACTCCTGCTCTTTCAGGTGGTCTTTACAACATGGCTCCTCTATTAACCCTTTAACATTTTTACCAGCGGTTCACAGAGCAGTAGCTCGTAAACGAGCTCAGCAGATGAGCAGTTCCACCAGCTGTTTGCTAATTGCTGCTGACTAGTCTGAAGGAGTTGAGTGGGGGAAGTCATGGAGGCTTCTCTGTGTGGTGGAAGCTTGAAAATTGGAAACTGCAGCTTGGAGGAGGAGCTTTGCGAAGGCGGAGCTCGGTCCATCCTGGTGGTCTGTAACGCAGCTACTTGATTGTGATATAAAATGCCACCATGTGCCTGGAAAATACACAACACTGCCCCTTTAAGAGACCAATAACAAGCAGTGATCTATGTCCAGACTTTGTGTCGTGATCAGCGGTTACCTTGTGAGTTTGGAGGGGAAAGAGTGTTGATTTGTGGAAGGTGGAAGGGGCTCGGTGGAGGCTGCAGTGTGATTGCTGGTGCGCTCAAAGGCTGCTGGGAAGAAGACTTTGCTTCATACAGGAAGACCGTGGCCTGCCTCTGGAGCACCTACGGAGGATCAGACAGGACGATGAGGAGACAGCGGAGCACAGGAACCTGGGTGTGAAGGACTACAGGCACGACGCGTCGGCTCCTGAACCAGTTACCTGTATGGTGAGGCAGTAAGTCACCACCATGATGACCAGCGGGATGAAGAAGGCCACAAAAGAACCAATCAGCATGAAGCGCTCCTCGTTGAGAACGCAGCTGCCGTTGACAAAAACCTTGTCCTCGTTGTGGAGACCGATCACCGGGATGGGCATCGACACGCCTGGAGAGAAACGGAGCAGGAAGAGTATGTTTAAGATTTTATTGCTACACACTAGTTTCGTCTTTAGTCAGACGTCACTTCTTGTCAAAGCATATTTTAAAATCAATTTATTTGGTCTTTTTCCAGATCAATCATGTATATGCTACTAATTTGACCATATATGTGCTTCAATATGTTGTTTCCAAGACTATTTATACATTTTTATACTATATAATTTTTACATAAAATCTTACCAAGTATTTTTGGTCTAGTTTCTAGTGTAAATATCTCAACACTCTTAAGATAAAACTAACTTGATGAAAAGTTAGTTTTAATTTTAACTAAATAATTACTTAATGTTGAAGTAATCTGCCAAAGACATTTTAATTCATAACATGGGCAAATTATTTCACCTCTAGTTAGTACTTTTTCACCAAACAAGCTGTACTTAAAAGTTACTTGTAAGTTAGTTTTATCCCATTTCAAGTGTACTAAGATATTTAAACTACGAACTAAACCAAAAATACTTGGTAAGATTTTGTGCTTTTGCACAAAAAACAAGCAAACAAACACAAAAACAAATTCATTCTTGGTAAAAGGAGCAGCACCATGAAAACATCTGTTGCTGTAAGTACAACACCATGTAGTGAGGCACACTTCATTCAAAGGCCAGGGATCAAACTCGGCTATTGTGGAGTCTGTTCTGAACCAAGTGATCTGTACTGACAACAGTGCAATCATACGATGGAGGCTTTCCAACACTGATAAGTAACCAAACTGTGAAAAATTACAGACAAGTGGGGAATGCTGAAGTAGTGCGCAGAGATTTGAAAGTCAAATATCTGGCTGCCTGCTGCTGCCAAAACGACACTGCTGGTCCAAAATCGGACGATTGAGCATTCAAAGGCGGATGGAGGGAATGTCAATCCCAGTCAAAGCTTTAAACAGATAAATATTGTGTTTTTCATGTCGAATGTCTAAGCTGTATTCCTTCAGTACTGTCTAATGCATGCATAAAGTTTTAGGTTGGCACTGGAGCATTTTAAAGACCAGAGGTCAACTGATCATCCATCCACTGTCTAAACCTGTTCGTCCATGGAGTGTTGCTGGGGGAATTTAAAGTGACAACGTAACCTTAAAATCATATGTTTGGACTGTGCAAGAAAGGCACACCGTCACCGTGCAGAGCGCCAGTCACATAATGAGATATCGTTTGAAAAAAAAAAAAAGAATCCAAGTCTGAAAAAGCAATGGATGAGTTCAGGGTTATGGTGAATATATTAATTAAATGCACCATGGTTATGAACGCACATAAACCAGAGTACAGCAATGAAAAAGCAACAACCCAAAGTTTTGCAGATTTTTTTTTTCTGTTCGTGTACAAAAAAGGCGACAATTTACTGTTGAGATATTTAATAAAATAAAAGTGTGTAAAGCGGCATTATTGAAATAAAAATGCTCTGGTATGTGTAATGTTGCTATAGTTGTAACATTTTCTGAGAGCTAAATATGACCAAATTAGCCTATTAGCAAAGCTTACATGCTAGTAATTTGGAAACATGCTCATAAGTTTTAGCTCATCATATAAAATAAATGAAACAAAAATGGCTTCCACAACATATTAAAGTTAAAAACACCTATTTGTGTCATAATAACCAAGTAACGACCACAAAAAATGAGGAGAAAACACAATATCATCTCCTCTAATAACAACCCAAACATATTTGTTGTTCTACCCATTAGGCTGTGAAGTCTCTATATTTCTAGAAATGAAAGTAAATAATCATAACATACGGCAGAATAACACATTAAGCAGGTAATGAGAGCCGCACCTGTAATAAATCAACAAGCTGTTTGCGTTTTTATAATGTATCAGAGTTTAATGGATGTTCGTGAAGGTGCATTTTTGCTGCTGGGGGACAGCGCTGATAAAAGACTGCAGTAAGAACAAGCCTTTGAAGCCCCAGTGGGCTTTTGGACCTCTGATAATAACACTGACTAATGTGCCTGGTCTGATTTGAAAGGGTTTCTTGTGTGGTTGAAAATATCTGGCTGATCTGAGAAACAAAGGAACACCTCAGTGAGAAGGAAAAAAAGTCTCCTGAGGGTGAGAGCTACACAGCAGGTCATGCTAGTCCTTGAGCTGAATCATGCTTCATGTGAGGGCAGGTAAGGGCAAGGAGCATTGTTTGCTCCGGCGCTGCTCCTGACCCGGCCGGCATGAACATGCAATTCGAATTTACAAGCATCCGGGGTGCTGTGGTGGCGCAGGGGCAAAGCACAACCCATGTATTGAGGCCTTACTCCTCATGTCGATTCCCGGCCTGATGGCATTTGCTGCATGTCTTCCCTCTCTCTCATTACCCTCTGCCTTTCAAACTACTTTCAAATAAAGGCCACTAGAGCCAACAAAACTTAAAAAAAAAATAAAAAATTGTTTTTTTTTTACAAGCATCCTATTCTCAATACCTGCACACTTGCATGGGCAAAAACCTCCCGGGTTTATAGACACATTACATGTTATTGTTTGCATATGGAAATTTCACGCACCCGTACAACGTTGGAGGGCAAATGATCAATATTTTAGCTGCTTTCAATACCCACTCCTGCAGTAACACAACTCCTAACAAAATAAAACCTGGACATGAAGGCAAAGACACCATAAAGGGGGGAGAAGTTAGGACAAGGTTGTTTTTTTTTTGTTCATAGAAATAGAAAAAACTGTGTTCCTGTCAATTATACAATAAATTATATTGTGTTTTTAAATTTGTTTTTTTAGCAGTAAAAATTTAATTTTATCCCTCCCAGACCAAAAAGCACGCATCTATATTTTCACTGACCACCCCCCCGGATCTGCATGGAATGGTTCGTTTCTGCTTAGCCTCCTGACAACATGTTCAGCAGCAGTTAGAAGACAAGACTGTGGTAGTTACTGTGCTGCCTAGAAAAATAATAGTCAAGTTTTCAAAAAAATAGAGAGATAAAAAGACAAGAGTGTCTATTTTAACCCAGTTTTTCTCCAAGAGGTGAGTAGACTGTGTGAGATTGACAACCACTTAGCATAGTTAGCTTAGCTACAGACTGTTTGCCTCCATCTCACTAGCATTTAATGAGGAAAACAAAACATATTCATATATTTAACTTGTTCCTGTACCTTTTACCACACTTAACAAATGAGTCAGTCAGCAGCAACTCTAACCCCGATACCAGCATAACCTTTAACCCCTGTCCCAGTCATAAAGTTAACACTGTGTTCAGTACCAACCTAGTTAGCATCATTCCAGGGAATCCATAGGGATTTCTCTGTGTCTTTGCTCTTTTTACAATTACAACAATAACAATGTATTTATTACTGACAGAAATTCAAACAACTTTATAAAATGATAATAAAAAACAGCCTCCTGTCTGGACTGCAGCCAGTCCACACAGTTTTACCTTAACATGCATTTAAATTACAGATATCTGTTGCCACGTCCCTCCTGACCCGTCCTCTAAGTGAGATTAAAGCTGCAGTATGTAACTTTTATTTAAAAAAAATATATTTTTTTACATATTTGTTGAAACTGTCATTGTGTTGTGAAAGTATGGCATGAGAGATTATCTGTGAAAAATCTATTTTCTCTGCTTTCTCCCAGTGCTTTCTAGAAACAACCAATCACAATCTCATGTGGTGCTGCTCATCCTCCCTCCCCCTCACTGTATGCTGTGCTGCAGCTAGCATAGCCTGCTGTGAACGCTCAGTTTAGTTAGCATAGCTACCAACGACAGCAGATAAACAGTTTTCCTGTAACAAAAAGTTGTTTCTCCACCATTAACACATTTAGCAGTGAGTGAATGAGGTTGATTGACAGCACTAAGACCCTCCTCCTGGTTCTGATTGGTTGTTTTTGGTCAGAACGGTGCATTACTTTAGCTAGCAATAGTAGTTCAGGGAGGAGGTGGAGGTGATTGATTTTTTTCACAGATTATCTGTCTCATAGCAAAATGTTACAACATGGTGACAGCTTTAACAAATATGGAGAAAACATATTTTTTATTAAAGTTATGTACTGCAGTTCAAATGAAATGCCACAACATAGCACCTTTTGAGAAGTCTTTATTGCTTCATGTATATTTTGCACATTGCCTGTGACTGTTGCTAGTGGGGAGAGACCTTTCAGTAAGCTAAAGGTAATAATATAAAAAAATTAAGCAACCTATTTGCATACTGTATGCGGACTGTTGGATGTAAAATTCATGAGCAGTAAATATTGTGCTAGTATCAGTCTTGGACCAAAGAAAGTAAGGAAGTTGCGAGCCTTTAAAATTTGACGCCTTTTATGGGTCAAATAGACTCAAGAAAGTATAACAGCAGCTGTACAGGTGGGGCCCAATTAATTTTTTTGTCATGGGGCCAGAGATTCCTGGCGGCGCCCCTGCATGTAGGTATTAACTCAGTGCAATGCGCCACAGAAAAAGGGGCGAGGGAAAGCATAAAAAACTGTTGATAAATAATTAAAAACCACTTGTATTCTTTTATCTTGCTCTCTGTGTTGGCTACACTACACACAAATTGACAACGCCACTAACCGTCTACCGCTGTTAGCTAATCTTCCACAGTGGTGGTAGCGGCAGATTAGCTAACTTAAATACCTGATGATCTGTCAGAGTTGAGGTGTAGGTTGACTTTCTTTTTTCTTTCACTGGACCGAAACAAACCAAATTCCACAGCAACATCTACATGTTAAGGTTATCAAAGTCAAGCTAGCACAACTAACCTACTTCCGTCTCCCTAGCTATATTTACAAAATTAAAACTTTTTCCTGACCTTGTTATCTAGTTGGCAAACTGTTGACAATTATTAGCAAAGCACAGCATCCCTTTTTCTTTTATATAACACGCTTACGTTTAAGATTTAGCACATTATATTGACAACTTGACAGCTAAAACCAATGGTAGTCATTAAGCATTTTTTTGGCCCTCCAGCAGGGAGCTGGGATCTTGCGTGTGCGATGTCACGGTGCAGCGTGTCTATAGATCTGAATCATGGCCCGGTTAAAGGATTCATTCACTTACTCAGGGAGTATGTAAAAACAACGGGTCAGGAGAAAATGCTTTAAAATGCCGTTTCAACTTACTCCAGCCTCACCTCTGCCCCTTACGCACCATAAAAAACCTGCTCTGTACCTCATTAAATTACGAGAAGATCACATAAAATCGGAAGCATCTGGATGGCCTTGGGTCCAAAGTGAATTGATATTGTAATTTGGGCGAAGCAGCTCCTCATGACAGAAAAGTGCCTAATGGGCTTCTTCTGGCTATTTCATAAGGCACTTTGCAATGTAACTTCTGACAGTCACATATTAAACTTCTTGCTGAGCTGTTTAATTTGTTCCTAAGAGCCAGCAGATTCCTTTAGGACATGGCAGATTTCTGGCCAAGCTGCAGCGAGTCTCTGTAAGTCTCTGTAAATCCACAGAATACACAACAGACACAGTAAATATAAAGCCGACACGCTCACTTTGTACCTTCTCGTGACATGACCATAGCTGGCTGCTGGAGTAAGATTACTGTAGCAAGAGATCGAGATCTGCAACATCAGCAGGGTGCAGGTGGAAAAAGAAAAACTCCAGGAAGGAGAGAGGCAAACAGCGAGGAAATGCTTGGTAAGATCTCAGCTCTGTATTTGAGGAATTTATGGAAATGTTTTTGAAAGAGTGTGTGTAAAATGTAAATGTCAAGAGGAGAATAAAGGTGTCAGTAACAAATTTAACTAATTTGCTTGGACAGTGTGGTTTGTTTGTGTGGAGGGATGACTAGCTGTGTTTGAATGAACAATATAATTACACAAGTTGAGATTTTGAAAAGAAATTCGCTCAATGGAAAAACACGACAATTGATTGTTTTTAGATGAAGAAAAGTTTTGACACTAGGATGAGCTGGTTGTCTGTACCACAGTTAGTTTATTTTGCAAAACCTCGATGTCTGCAGTGGCGACATGTACATAAGGTTTTATCACGATATTTGATAAAAGATCGCAATAAAACAAATAAAATTGTGATAACTACATAAGTGATGATGTGAACTACTGATAACTAGAATGTATTGTAACAACAATAAATCAGAACTTTTAAGAAATTTATCATGATAAATGACAAACGGTATGATAAATGCCCATCCCCATTGGGTGCTGACCATATTTTCTCCAATGACAGACGATGGCCTTTCTTTACATTTACGTTTCATGCTTTGGAACAATTTTGTACCCCTCTCCTGACTGATACCTCACAAACATTACAGATAAAAACAATGAAATAACTTATATCAATAAAAGTTTGACATAGTAACAACCTGAAATGTTCAAAGCGCGCACACTCCTGACGTCTACTGTACAAACCGATCAAACTTCAACAACCTCCAAGTAAAACAGCCGGTGTTGCTGCAGAGGTGAGACCGGCTGCAGAGATCTCCTGCTGCACGTTTCATTGATAATCTTTCTGCATCGATTGCTGGGAGACCTCTCAGACCTCAATCATAGCAGCAGGCAGAAGTGAGGAACCTTTACTGGGGTCAACGAAATGGCGAGAGGAAGACACGGCGTGTCTTATCTCACAAAGGCGCTGGGCCGTGAACGACTACAAAAGGAAGAAAGGAGGAGACCAGCAGATTATTCAGCTGCATCTGGCTGTGCAGCAAATAATAATAATACAAAAAACTTTTCAAAGCAGTATGGTATGGTTAGAAAATACACTTTGTTTTGGTTTACCCTGAGATCAACACTATGTTTTATTCAACATCCCACTGCCTCTTCATTTCTGAATTGATCGCTCAGAGTGAACTTTTATCTGCACTTTCTGAATTTAGTCAACAAAAGAGAATTTTCAAAGAAATCACTGTTAACATATATTTGTTGAAGTATGTGGAAAAATATACACATTTAAGCATTTCAACATATTAAATTGCTTTACATGAAGGAAACTGAATATGAGAATTATTACATTACGATTATTGTTATTGTTTAATAGCTCTACAAAGCACCATTAGCTTCTGAGATGTGGCAAACATTGCATCCAGCCCTCCAGACAGTCTTCTGTTTTTTTGTTTTGAGCAGCAACCTAATTTATTCAAAATTAATAATGAAAAAGTGTTATTGAGATAAACAGAATGTAGTCGGAAACAAAACGTAAATTCACCACCAAATGTCAGCAAACATCAGTAAATAATTTTTCTTGAGGGCATTTGTTGAATTCCTTCTTAGATAATGCCATTTTATAGCACAATCAATTAAATACGTTGCTTTCACTTATTATAAAAAAGATGTATATATCAAATAGGACTTGGATTTAGTAATTTAATATCTTGAAATTGGGCCTCTGTCTCTTTAAGAAGCTCCTGCTCCTTCTGAAACTCCGCCTTCAGGAAGTAATTGCAACGTCGCTCCTCCATTAGTCCTTTAACAACGTTTTTACCAGCGTTTCACTGATAAATAGCTCCTATAATGAGCTCAGCATACATGCAGTTCCACCAGGTGCTAGTCTTAAGGAGCTGAGTGGGGGCTGGGATCCGCCTCTGTCAGGCTTGAAAGCTTAGAAACTACATCTCCAAGGAGGAGCTGCACCTCAAAGGCGGAGCAAGGTCCATCCAGGTGTTTTGCACAGCTGACTGGTTGCCATGGGAGATTAAATAAGTTTTCAATGAAAGAATCAAAGAAACACTCCAGGTCTGTTTTTGATGAGGAAATAACATTATAACATGATGTAAAGCTCAAGAAAGATTTTACTTAACACTGCCCCTTTAAACTTTAAAACCAGCCTTTTATCATGAATGTCCCCTAATTAAAAATCAAGCACTGAGAAGACCAATGTGAAAACACGATAATAAGCACCAGAAAATTGTTACTGTCCTAAGTAAAACTGTGTAAACTTTTCATTTTGAAATCTGTTCTAAACAATGTGTTGTGAAAAGAAACTCCTTTGAGGGACACAAGCATTTCAACTCGTGAAAGATTTTGCCTGTGGACCGACAGACTCAGCACGCCTTGGGGCTTTTTTTTTTTTAAATTCATCACAAAAGAGAAAACTTTTGTCGAGATTAGTTCTGAACAAGAGGCGACACCTCAGGCCAAATGGACCCAAAGAGAGACAGCAGACAGGAGCAGCAAAAGGCCAAGAGTAAAAAAAAGACAAAAGGAAACAGAAAATATTTCTGTGGGGACTTAATGGGTCAAAAACTGGATGTTTCATTACTAATCCCACAGTATTGATCGACGTAAGCTCTGTCTGATCATCGGTGAGCGTTTGTGCTGCGGAGCCTCTTGAGGGGTTTAACGAAAGGCCAACAGGAAAACATCTAAAAGCTAATCTGAATGTACAGAATCACAGGAGGACAAAAAAGTCCCCAATACAAACAGCAACAACGCTCAGTATTAAAACAAAGATCTAAGTGAGAGCATCATTAATTTAGAGCTATGTAAATTGAAAAAGTGGTTTGATATTAATAAATTATCACAAAATTTAGATAAAACCAAGTTCATGTTATTCAGGAACTGTGAAGCGATTTACAAATAATAACTGAACATGTGAATGTGGAGAGACTTACTGAAATCTGGTTTTTGGGAGTATTGATTCATAATAAAATCTATTGGAAACCTCATGTTAAATATGTGCAATCTGATATGGGAAAGGATGTGGGAAACGGGACACTGTCTCTGTTGTTTGAACTGTATACCAACTTAGCGTGAATCAGTGTCATTGACGAGGTTGAAATGAAGAAGTCCACTTTGACTCTCTGTGCTGAATATTTGCTCTTCAGGGTTCAGTGAACAGATAAACATCACAGGTCCAAACAAGGCCAATCGTGATTGGCACATTCCAATTCAAGATCTTTACGCTAAGCTAGTATGAGCTGCGTAATATAATACGCTCCAAACATGATAATTATTACTCTTGTTTGTAAGTTTTTCGTAAATCATGAGCTGCCATCACTTATTCTAAGTTGCTTATCAGTGTGAAATGATCTCCTTGGCCGAACACAAAGCACTAAATTCTCATCAGCTTTTATCACGCCCTTTGACACCAGCTGGATGTTTGAGAGACAAGTTATTAAGCTTCATTGTGCAGCCTGTCTGTCTCATAGAGCTCCCTCCACAGCTATTCCCCGACTCTCTGGTAAATAGCTGATAAATGAGTAAATGTGGAGACTTGAAGACATAAATGTGCCACTCTTTTGAAACTTTCCCATATTCCTCTGATTGTAAAAATGAGCAGCTATGTAGATTTTACTGATAACTACTTGACACATGTCAGAATTAGACAAATAT
Organism: Poecilia formosa; assembly: GCF_000485575.1. NCBI lineage: Eukaryota > Metazoa > Chordata > Actinopteri > Cyprinodontiformes > Poeciliidae > Poecilia > Poecilia formosa. The sequence continues at coordinate 890,479 of NW_006800069.1, forward strand.
TTGTATTGCTAGTGATCCAATATCCACAACATTTAAAAGGAAATTAAATGTCGTAATTTCCACCAAGTATCTTCAAAGAGTTGGTGGATGTTGTAGCTGTGGGCAGGAAGGATCATCTCCAGTGTCAAGCAGTCATCTAAAGACAGTGTTGCTGTCATGACATGCTAACTCCTACATATTACAATATTCCACAATCACAAGTCTTGGATGAGACCATGAGTTGTTGTAATGAACTGGTAAATCAATCTCCTCTGCCTCTACTGCTGCTCCCTTGTAAATATCTCTCTGGCTGTTTGGTTTGAAAGCTGAGCAGAAAGATGTTGGGTTTGAGGATATGATTCTTGCTCATTACAAACTATGGAAGAACTTTTCTCTGCTCTGCAAACACAAAGCCTTTTATTCAAGTCTAACAAGATTTGTGGTTGTAATACAGGTGATAGTAGTTTATTATTTGAGCTTTTGAGATGATGATTAGTTTCTCCAAGAAGTAAAAATAATACCTGTTTGCCATGGATATGCATCATAACCACTGCCTGAAACTAAAAAAACGTAAGAGCAAAAAATAGACAGGACAACTGTCCTAAGACGCAACAAAAGTCTACAGAAAGAATAAATCAGAGCCACCCTAACACTGTATAACCCCCCCCTCATTAAGCCTCATCCTGCCCAATTTCAATATGGGGGGAGGGGAGGAGGCTGGTTGGAGAGTGTGGTAAAGATCTCAAACACTCGCATCATCATTCCAAAGATGAAGGAAAGCTCTGTGATGTCACAGCTAGAGTCATGCTTGTGATGTCATCAGCACTATATAGGCGTTTTCGCACTCCACGGAACGGTACAGAACGGTTCCGAGCGTGTTCGCATTACATCTTGCGACCGGTTCCACCCGGCCCCATGGAAACACAAGAGCTGTGGTTCCAATCGTGCCGGCCAAGTGGTTCTGCTTAGAACCAGCAGCTGATTGGCCGCTGGTTGTTAGTCAGACGTTGATTTTCAGTTGACAGCTGGCTCTCACTACTATATAGTTTTAAAAATAATGACGTCCGGCACCGCTTCGATGGCGCACTCAGTGTAATGCGAACACAACATGGCTGGAACCGTTCCGTTCCGTACCATACCGTGCAGTGTGAAAGCGCCTTATAAGTAGCAGACTTCTACTTTTTTGTTAGTGCTTGCTACACTACTGAGGAGTCCAGATGTATGCAAAGCGCATTCAAAGTTGAATGGTGAGACTGTTTTTCAAGAGTAATTTGAACAAATATTGTCTGAACATGTCTTGTCAAAGGCCAAAATACTTCAACGGTGGGATGAGACCCCAGCCGTGGGATAGGAGAGATAAACAACATCAACTTCCATTTAGTACCAGAGAGAGATCCAGAGACTGGGCTCTTTTTTAGAAATTCAGACAGCAAGATGGTTTGAGGAGCACCAGAAGGTCGCCTATGTCCAGAGAGAACTGGACAATACCAAAGTGGAGCTATAGAGGCAGATAAAACTAAAGGAAATGAAGAGACAACGACCAACAGCAGAAGAGCTTTCGAATTCAGAGTCGCTCAGCCCTGCTGTTCTTGCTTCTCAGGTGTAAAGCGACATAAAACAGAAGCAGAAAATGCTGCTGCAGCGGGAAATCGAGCAGTTGAAGGCAAATCATATTGCCAGTGAGAAGGCATTCAGGGCAGAAAAAGAAAAAAGTGACGCCCTCCAACAACAGCTGGACCAACTGAAGACTCGCTACAAGGAGCTTCAATCAAAGTATGAAGGTGTGGGGACCCTGCAGGTAGACATGCAGATATTCTATGAGAAAATCAGGCAGGAGCAAAATCTTGTTGAAAACCTGAGAGGCGAGAAGGACAATCTCCAAGACAAAATGTCCAAGGAGATCGACTGCCTGCAGGAAAATGAGAGACATCTACAGACTGAGCTGGAGCACATTCAGGTTTCATACCAAGAACTTAACAGGACGTATGAAGACAATGTTTCTACACTGAGACAGAAAGCTGAACGTCATCAGTATGAGGTGAACTGTGAAAAAGAACTGAATTTGGAAAGAGCAAAGTTTGACCGTCATCTGATCAACACACTGAGATCAGAAAAGAACAATCTACACCAGAGAGCAGCACAAGAGTTCACTGTCCTGCAGCAGCAATCAGCAGAGACGATACAAAATCTCCAAAGTGAACTGGAGCAGACCAAAGGTTATTTTCAGGAACTTAAAACTAGATACAAAGGAGATGTTTCTGCTCTAAAAAACCAACTCACTGACTTCCAACAAATGTACTCCTCCTGTCAAGATAATTACAAAATAGAGCTGGAAAATCTGAAAATGGAGCTCCAAGAGCGAGAAGAACTTGGACCTCCAAGAAGGAAAGTGGCCAGGCGACCAGAACCAAATGAGAAAGACGCTACCCCTGAAAATAACATCTCTGATGCTGCATCCATGGATCTGGACCGTCTTTTAGAGGAAACTACACCAAAGGACTTTGAGGTACAAGAAGCATCTCCTAAGGAGGTGGAGAGAGGAACCAGAAGTTCAGAAAAACTTCCGGAAGTTCTTCTAGAAGAACTTC
>NW_006800069.1:893055-956104 GCF_000485575.1 Poecilia formosa
TCTAGAACCAGACGTTAGAAGAACCAGAAGTTCTAACTTCTAACTTCTGGTTCTAGAACTTCTGGTTCCAGAAGAAGAACCAGAAGTTCTAGAACCAGACGTTAGAAGAACCAGAAGTTCTAACTTCTAACTTCTGGTTCTAGAACTTCTGGTTCCAGAAGAAGAACCAGAAGTTCTAGAACCAGACGTTAGAAGAACCAGAAGTTCTAACTTCTAACTTCTGGTTCTAGAACTTCTGGTTCCAGAAGAAGAACCAGAAGTTCTAGAACCAGACGTTAGAAGAACTTCTGGAACTTCTGGTTCTAGAAGAACCAGAAGTTCTAACTTCTAAACCTGAACCAGTGGAGGCAGTCTCCTGTGGAAAACGATACAACACCTTTTTGAAACTCAAACACCAAAAAAGGAAGAGAAGCAAGAAAACCTCCAGCAACTAGCAAAACGTTTCCAGGTCAGAACCATTTGAAATTACATCTAATATTTTGGACCTAAAAAAAATGTCAGTGGGTTTTCTCCGGGTGCTCCAGTTACCCCCAAATTTCTTTGGAGAAACATAAAAAAAAGTCACATCCAGTGATAGTTGAACTCTCCAGAAGTTGCCCTTTGTCACCAATTTCTCCATCAAGGTGTTGATGGGATCAGTTTTGGTGGCTTTAGGATCACATCTGCAAAAATGATTTCTTTTTCCAGATGTGATGAGCTCCTATTGGCTTCAACTGGCTGTCTCATACTTGGCTGTTTGCAGAATGTAACTGTTTAAAGTCTGCTAAAATAATTTTTAGTTGGCCTCACCGCACAGTCACATTTAGCTTATGGAAAAAGTGCCAGTCACAAAAATCCCCAAAAGTGTGGCTTATAGACAAGTGCAACGTATATAAGTGCAGCGTATTTATATTATTTTTTTCCTTTTCAAAGTCAGTGGGTGCGGCTTCTATTCAGCTGGACTCGATAGTCCGCGATTCACCCTTTGGTACGTGATGATCTGCTACTTATCCTGTTGATGTCCAAAAGAAATTGTGTCAACTCAACCTGGTTTAGATTTTGTGAATATTTATGCTGTAAAGAACTAAAGTCTGTTCTCTGATGGTACTGTGGTTGTTAGTAATTAAGTTTTTAGCTACTAAGGAGAGGCGTGATTGAATGTAAGAGGGTGATAAATCCCTCAATTATGGCTAGACAATATCGCAGTAGACATGATCAATAGCAACAGATATTGATAGAGTATCAATATTTACTACATATTGAATATATACACTATTCACTGAACTCAGAACTGCACAGCAATCTGGGAGTAGTAGGCACAGGGAAGGCTTTAGTACTTTCTTTGGTTACCTAGCAACTTAGTCATTCTTTGGTTACCCAGCAACGACCTGTTGAGTAACTTACACAGCAGCAATTTCAGGTTTGGCCAGTTCACCTCAAAACTGGTAAAAAATTTAAAAAACAATTGTGTGGAGTGAAAACAAGATAAAAAGGGACAATTTTACGCCACCAGTTTGGTAGTATTTCAGATAATTAAAACAAAAGACTGATCAATAATTATCAATATCAATAATTATTGACAGAATTGTGTTGCAGTAAGTTTTTCAGCTATATCCTCCAGCCCTAAGTTCAATAAACTCTGAAAAATGTGCTTCCTTCACTTCTGAAATGATGTTTATGAAAATTTAAGTCTGATTAATTGTTACACAATAGAGTAGGAAATATATGTTTTATTTCACGTGATGTTGGCAAATACAATATATTGTTTCGACAGTTTTAATTGAACATCATGTTCTTTTGTCTTTCTCATTTTGAATACTGGCTAAGAAAAACAGGTCTCTGTTCTATGCGAGCTTATACAACAAGTTTTTAAACTTAATTTCAAGTAGAAATCCAAAGCAGTTTTGGTTATATTTAATTTGTAGCACCAATAATTATGGCAAAACAAAGAAATATACAAACGAGGGTGCAGTGGTGGTGCAGTGGTGAAGCACAGCCCACATAAGGAGGCCTGAGTCCTCGAAACGTCGTCACAGGTTCAATTCCCAGCCTGGTATGGAAAACCGTTTTAACATAAATTCAGTTTCGTCTGGCTATCCGTCATTACATTCTAGATATATAAAAATGCATTTTCACTATCCGGAATGGTAATTTAAGATATCTGCATTGACATACTGACTAGTAAGAATAATAATTCAAGATTACATTTTGACGAATCAAAATTCCTTTCAAGATATCTCAAATTACGTCACTGGATCTGTCATTTGACGGGACATATATCCATAATTACAATTTCAGATATCTTGAACGTAATTATGACCAGTCAAAATTACATTTTTGGAGGTCTGAATTAAGTCGAAGCCCCTTTATGGTGTCCAAACAGTTGCCTGCAGAATTTAATGTTTCCTGTACAAAATTGTCATTAAATGCCACAATGTAGAAAGAGTCTGGCAATGTTGGAAATGCCAACAATAAGCTTAGAACGCAAAACTTCATGGACTTTAAAACTTCTTCAGAAATCTGAAAATAATTTAATGTTTATTCATTTCCCACAAACCAAAATCACTGAAAAACAGCTTTGAAAAGCTAAAAGTGCTACTGTCAAACCATTTTCAACATGACAGTTTTGCATTTTCATTTTTTTTTCTACTTTTCATTGTTTTATTAAACTTTCAAATTGCTATGTAAGTCTGTGACGTTTTGACTATACAGAATACATATTCAAGATATCAGTAATGTCATTCTGACTAATCAGAATGCTAACTTGAGATATCTTAAACGGAAAAACTCACTGCCCAAACTTCCAAGATGTCTCAAATTCATTTGGAGATATCTGAAAAGGAATTTTGACTAATCAAAATTACAATTCAAGATATCTTTAATTTAGGTTTGCCTTGTCATTTGCTTTAAAGATATCTGTAATTTAAATTTCGCTAGTCAAATCCAAAAACATATTTAAGAAATCTTTAATTAGAATTATGATGAGTCAAAACTAAAATTCAGATATTCTGAATTAACTTTATGACTAGTTATAATTTAATTGTAGATATCTGAATTGTGTATTTCAGATAGTATTGCATTGCAGATATCTTGAATTGAAGTCTCCATTCAACTCAGTGGTAAATCTGACGTCATTTCAACTAGCCAGAATGTAATTAGGGATGTCTTAAATCGCTAAAATGTCTAGTCATAAAACAATTTGAAATATCTGGAAAATAAGGGCACTAAAACCAAATTTATGTTAAGATGGCTTGCCATAGACCTGGTGCCACATGTCTTCCCTCTCTCTTTTTTTAACCTCCTTTCCTGTCTTAACACTTTCAAATAAAGGCAACTAGAGCCAAAAGAAAGAAATGTGCAGATTAGGAACATTAAACAAGTGGCTAATTAAGATTTTACAGTTAATTGTAATGTTTTTAATAATAGATTTATTTATTTAAAGATACAACTGCTATGTTTATTTGTTTAAATAAACATGAATGGATCGTTTCAGAAATCTTTACATTAAGTTGGGTAATGTCTCATAGAGATGCCTTCAAGGTTAGAGGACATAATGATACATGCAGGCAGCGTGTATGCATGTAAGTGCGCTAAAACGCGGCAGCCCCTTGGGACTTAAAGGGCACCAAACGGCATCAATGGAAGCTCGAGGTCAGCGACAGGGAGGAGAGACAGCTGAGAGAAAAGTTTAAAAGTCATCCGATCCCCAAACACTTAGAGAAACCACACACACACACCCACACACACACACGCACACACACACACACACACACACACACACAATTAGAAAAATGATCTGTTCCCTTGATTATTACACCACAGGAACAGTCGAGAGGGGAGGAGAATTGATTGGTTAGAGATGTGAGAAAAAAAAAATCTCCTGAAAAGGTTTACTCCTGATTCCTCCGAGATGGACTTGCTTCCCTCTCAGGAGGTCGTATTCGTGCTTGCGAAATGTATCATTTATGAGCTCATATAACCACCGGATCTTATGTGGCAAACTTAATTATCCGGGGCCACATGCACAGAGTGTTGATCTCGGTCAGCGGCGGCTCGGCGTCTTCTCCTTTCCTCTGGCGCACGGCAGATACAGGCGGGTTGATGACTACGTACCCTCTGGCTGACCCAACCGCAACTGAGGCAGAAGGAAAATAGAGAAATGGAGGAAGAGGCGCAATCCCCCCCCCTCCATGAAAAGGTCACCAAACAAAGTGAGCTGTGAGCCGCAAGAGTCTGCAGTCTTTATGACAGCATACATTAGTTAAAGAACAGAAATATTCAAATTTGATACTAAAGTCAAACTTGCACATTTTTAAAGGATTTTAAAAGTTTGTCCAGAAAAAAAAAAGTAATTACAAAACAACAAATTCTGCCAAGAAATACCCCAGAAAAGTTTTTACAAGTTCCAAGTTTAATTGCTCTATATTTGGAAGCGTGGTGAACGAACGGCTTCGTTCACTTCCTCCGCTGACATTGCTGAAACTCTGCACAGAAAATCAACAACAATCCTCCTTCTGCTCGCTGATTGGCCCGTTTAAAATTCAACTGGAGAAATTGAGCTGAATGGGAGAAATCCCAGACAGAGGAGAATCAAGCAGAATTGCTTTATGAGGCAATTCTATTTTATGGGTTTTGTGGAAGGGAAACAAAAGAAAGCAAAAAGCATCGCCTCAAGTCATGTAGGAAAAAACCACATACAGGTGAACAAAAATTTAACTTTGTGGCCAACATGGGAAACTCTGCGCATGGTAGAAGCATTATGTCTTCATTTCTTCAGCAGGGCCTGGGAAACTGAATTGATGGGAAGATGGTCGGGAAAACAGATGAACAAAGATGAATGTGACAAATTTCAGAGCTCTGTTTCTAAATCATTTTGAAAATCATGCACAGTTTTCCTTTTAAGTTAACAATTATGCACAACTTTGTGTTGGTTTATCACATTAAAAACCCAAATAAAATACATTAAAGTCTGTAAGATGACAAAACATAAAACGGATCAAAAGAAATGGATAGTATCGAATACGAGTCTCGCTTGACTCAGAAGGGATTATAAAGCCCAATGTGTGAGAGCGCTGTCAGAGGTTTCATAGCTCGAATGGACTATTTTCACTGATAATTTGAACGGATGCCTGATGAGAAAAGTTTTTTTTTTTTTTGCGTCCGTGAAATGAAACATTAGGCGCTCAAACTCGACTTTGGGGGATGAATTTTCACTGTTGAATTAGCATAACCATATAAAACACAAACCCTGAAGGTAAATCGGTTTCCATTCTTTATAGATTACTTCTGGAAAAAGAAAAAGGAAATCAAATGATGCAAATCAGCCCCACCCATGGCAGTGTGCTGCACAATGCTTTGATTTAAGGCACAGACTGTTCCCACTGTTTTAGAGAGGCTAGTCATGAACCAGTTCAAAATTAACAAACAGCTCATTAGAAGTCAGTGAATTTGATACCATCAGACAAACAAAAACAAACACAAGAAGATAATGGCTGGAAAACACAAATCTGGATTTGGAACAAATCCTGAAAGGCCTGCCAAGGGTTTGTTCACAAAAACAAGTCTTCACAATAAATACTGGCATCTATAACAAAATGTAACTGTTTTACACCTTTTTTCCACGCCACATTTTAGATCTTAAAAAACAAAACAAAACTGGAAACCAAAAACATTATTTGTCTGATGTTAAAATGGGCAAATGAAAGAATAGGTTTTGATGTAGTAACTAAAAGATCAAGTGGGCAGTTCATTGTGAAACCAGTCAAACTTTTACTTTTCTAGCTTTCCATGAAGCTAGCTGTGCTACATTGCTAGCTCTGCCTTGTATGTAGACATGAATATAAATGTAAAAAGAGATTTGGTTTCAGTTTGGTTTTTTAAACTTGAAATACAGATTATCTTATAAATCCCTGATTCAAAATTTAATAATTTTGTCAGAATTTTACCTAAATTTTATTAAATAAGGGTGGACGGATGAATCAAACAGGGAATATCAAAACTGACGTTACCGCAAGATTGAAATCAGATGTTACTTGGACTTGAGCTGATTTGAAAAGAAAAATGGACAGAAATGTCCGTTCTCCATGTGGCAAAAGTCTGGTTGACTCTTTAATTTTTATGTACATTTCTTCAGATTTTTATCCAAGTTTACTTTTTATCTCAAACCAGAGTTCTTGGCAACCATACGTTTGGAAATCGCCACACAAAATGTAAAAATAAATGTCACGGAAAATTATTTCTTTTTTTTGCCAGAGCAAGTGAGTGTCGTATAAATGTTTGGAGTTTGAACACAAAATGAGGGCATTTGGATTCTCCTGCTTGTGTTTCGTTCTCACTCGGTGGTATTTGTAATTGATTTCAACACAATGGGATAAAAGAAGTTGTCAAGCGAGTTCATTAGATAATCGGCTTCCATTATATCAGCAATGAGGCTGAAAATGATGTTTTAGAACAATCTTGGTTTGTGTGGTTACACCCGAGTCCAAACAGAGTCTCTTTGCGGTTCAGTTGAAGAACCCTTTAAGCCTCTTTTAGGTCTCCAAAGACCAGCTCCCCTGCGCCCCTCGCCTGTTTGCCAGCTTTCATTGTTTCAGCTCATTTGGTCTGACAAACAGGAGCAGGGAGGCGGTCTGCTGTGATAGTTTCACACAGTGACGCAGTGGGAGGGAGGGTCATCAGCGTCTCTTAACAAAAAGAAAAGAAAAAAGAAAAATCAATGGATTTCTTCCTACTGACACAAACATGCGTCTTTTATTGATTCTGTGTAATCTACCAGATTAAGCTCCAAACGGTTCAGTTACACGTTTTTTTTTCTTTTCAGTAATTATACTTCGAAAATATAATGCAATTATATTTCCTATTTTTATTATTTTCCTTCAAAAAATTAAAACCTATCTGAAGGCAGGAACTATCTAATGTTAGAAATGAAACTGTCTTTTTTTTTGGTGGAAATTTGTCCATTTAGATTTTTGGATGAATTTTTAAAATCTTCCTGACTTGAATAAAATAATTTAGAATAAAATTATTACAACTTTAAAGTTGTAAAAAAAAAAATTATTTTAAATCACAGTAAAAAAAAGTAAACATTGCAGAGTTTAGAGATGAGTAAAAAAAAACAAAAACAAAAACAGAATTTCATTTTGAGCCAATAAGCTGAACATTTATTCAAACTTATGAAAATGAGCCCATGTGCTATTAAAAAAATATATAAAATTTGATGTCAAGTCAACATGATATAGTAAAGTAAAAACTTAAATTAAGTTGGGGCAATTAAAAAAAAATCTCATTTTTTACTAATCATTTTTAGTTTAATATAGCTGCTAAAGACAGTTAAATCAACTTAATTGAAGTTGTAGCAACAGTGTTTTGAACTTGTTGGTACAACTAAACAAAGCAACAAGAAAACTAAAGTTGAATCAGCAGTTTACCTTCTGGTGGTTTATAGCCTTTAGACATACGTGCAATTTTTCCACATCAAATGTCAAGTACGAGGCATGCTGACCTATAGAAATGGTCCAGACCGCGGCGATCTTCATCATGGCTTTGGTTCTGGAGTTGAAGCGGCTGTGCTCAATGGGGTTGCGGATGGCGACGTATCGGTCCAGAGAGATGGCGCACAGGTGCATGATGGAGGCGGTGGAGAACAGCACGTCCAGGTAGATCCAGATTGGGCAAAGGGCGCTGGGTAGAGGCCAGGCGTAGTCTGGAAGAACAGCAACAGGTAGGGGAGGGGGGATTATTATGTATTCCCAACTGATGAAATATTCTGATTACCTTGCTGTGTCTTTCTCCCAAAATCGCAACGCAGTCGATGCTGCTGACTTTGATGGGAGGAAAGAAAGTATTTCCTTACAGCCAATCTGTTCTGAGATACAGCTGAGCCGAGCTTATCAAGCTTCGTTCACTATTAAGGCTTAAGATACTCCAAGGAGAGGCTCAAAGTACCTTCATTATTTAAAGTTAATTACAGTGGGGAAAAAAAATCTAAATATAGATTGTATACACTAAATGTTCACAATGCAGCGACAAATAGGACCCAAGTCATTCCCCAAAAAAGAAAAAGAAAAACTTTCAACATATACACAGGTCTATGTGCCTTCTGCATCTGTTTTATCATATGGAAGCTATATACATTATCATCAACTATACTGAAAGCACACAAAAATCAGCTCAGGACACTTGATATCACAGCAAAGTTTTGTTGGGTTATCACATAAAATCCCAGCTTATTATTTAAATTTTTTTTGGCTGTAATAAAAATTCTAGTATTTTTATTTTTTTTTAAATTAAAGTAATTATCTTTGGATCTATAGAGGAACGATCTAGCATACAGCTTCAGTTAGAAACCTTCAGCGACACATAAAGACAATTACAAAGTCGGCCTACTATCACCTGAAAAACACTTATGCTCCAATAATCTGGAAAACTGCAAAAGAGCCGAAACGCTGAGTTCCTTTAAACCAAGGTTAGAAACCCAGTAGTAACTGGAATACTGATCAACAAATTTGATGTGTATTAATGATTTTAACGATGGCAATATAAAGTTAAGTGCTTGTATTGCAATTGGTGAATTGGAATGTAGGCCTGTCGCAATAAGCAACCAATCTATTAATTGCATGATAAATTAAAATGGGTGCAATAATTTTCATTTTCATTATTTATTGTTTTTTATTCTCTTCTTCTACCAAATAACTGGCTGACAAAGGTTTTCAGTCTGGGTGCTTTGGTCTAAACCCCTTTTTTGAAGAACAATTTTGTTAACAGAGACTTCGGAATTAATTTTATTTGTTTTGTTTATTCATTTTGATATTTAAAATGACTTCCATGTCCACTGTTAAGTGGTCATTAGAATTGAAAGATTATTGATATTTGAGAATTTGCTCTCATTATGGTCATTATCATTACTGGTCATTATCGGCGCCTTGTTAGTTTTCCTGGAGGCAGCAGTTTTGTAAGATGATTGGTCACGCATGTTTTATCCGTGCATCTAAATATTTCTATAAGGCAGTGTGATTAGGGATGGGTCGGTAAACAACTCCTCTACATTCCCTTCTACAGCCGAGTTTTCTTTGCCCCTTTCCTTGTGAGGAACGCCAAAAGTCAGAGTTCCAGGATGTGATACACAAACTAATTTGGGTGTGAGGTCACTTCTCTACAGGGTGAGCAGACTGGGTCACAGAGAATGAAAATCCTTCTCCAGGATTGTACAAGAGCCCTGAACCACGGGGTCACTGGCAAAACAAACAAAACAACTACAGTACAGTAACTGAGGAAACAAAAAAACAGCAACGTGCCTGTCATCTGAGACCAACCAAGAGAGAATTAGATCATCCCCCGCCCAATTTGAGGGAAATTAATTAGCTCAACAGGAATGCTGACAGGTGAGCTAGCTTGGTATTAGTTTTTATACCTGTAGGAAAAATGAAAAGCTGCAAATGTTGAAGGTAAAAAGGTGGTTAAAAGTCACCAAAAATGAACCGTATCTGATTAAATTGCTCCAAGCGTGAATGTTCCATTAAACTCCCCCATAATCACAGTCACAGCTTCAGTCGAGCATATTACATTTGTCTTTTTTAGTACTCTGGCTCATGTTGTATCCGTCACAACCCTGCCCCCCCGTTACCCCCCACTTAATCATGTCTCAAATTAATATCAGTGTCTCCATGTTGCATGTGGCTTTAATATATCGTTAACATTCATCGTCGTGGCTCAAATTTCAATCCTCTCCGATCAGATGCTCTTACAAACGTGAGTCAACTCGAGTGGATTTATGTAAGCGGCGGTGACAGAATCTGTTCACCTTGACTTTTTTAGAGAATCTGAAGAGTCTGCCTCTCTGTGTCCTTCCAGCTGCTTCGACAAAACATTCCTCCCTTTGGAGAGAACAAAACCTGCAGCCAAACATGGACTTTTGGATATTTGCTTAATTTCAGTTCTGATCGCAGGGACAAACAAAATGTGATGCGTTCGCAATGATTCATCATACGCTCGTATTCCGAGTGGGTGGCAGCTTGCGTAAGTTTTTAGAGGTCAAAGACATGTTGGAGGCACTGAGGGACACACACGCACACACACCATAAAACAGGAGGAGTGGAGCAGCTGGCTCAATCTAAATTTGGACTTTTTCACATTTTATAAACCTCACCAGGGTTTCTCCAAGTTTATTATAAGCCTGGTGGGCCACCAGGCTTTACTTGCTCCCCCACCAGGATAAGCTCTAAGTTTTTTGTATGTTTGCCTTAAGACTTTATAGGTGATGTTTATGTATTGTTAAAAATGTCTTGCAATAACCCCTAATTACCTATTGATATTTTCTTAAAAGCATGGCGGGCCTCTCTGGATGACTGCCCTAGCACCCCAAACACCAGGCTCAGCAGGTTTTCTGGGGGAAATCCTGCTCACAATTAGTTTTATTTTTTTAATGTGATGGTAGAGCATAATTGCAAAGTGAATGTGAAAGGATATTTTTCAAAGTGTACCAGGAATAGAAACCTAAAGTGTGTCTTGATTTGTGTTCAGCCCTCTTGAGTCAAAATTTTGTGGAAACATTTTTTGCTGGAAACTTTGGGGTATGTCTCTACCAACTTTTAAACTTTCAGAAACTAAAAGTTTTGCCCATTACTGTTTATACAATAACTCAGGCTAAGTCAGACTGAATGGTGACTATCTGTAAACAGCAATTTGGGCAGGACTTTGACTGGTCTATAATAAAAAATAAAGCTCTCCTTGATTGGATTCAACAATTCTTTAGTATGTTCCACATTGGATGTAGTTTAATTTAGGATCTTCCAGCTCCATTTTGTTGCTTGTTGCAACCGCAGGGTGAGTCAGGTGCAAATCATCTGGGATGTGTGACTGATAGGAGCAGAGCGGAGCGAAGCCAGCACCCTTTCCAAATTTTACCTCAAAATAATTTTCAAAACAGTTCATCAAATCCTCACTTCTTCAGCTACTTTTATTACTTAAAATCCAAATAAAATCCAATTAAGTTCATGGTTGCAACATTAAAAACCTGAGAAAGAAACCTCAAATAAGGAAGGTGCTGAAAGCATAAGCGATGCGTTCAGGTTCATCTTGGGAAACATGATGAACATTTAGATCCATATCACAGTTCCTCTAAGACAAAACTGAATAAACATTAAAGTAGAAGTCCAGAAATTGCTACGGAGATTCTACTTGAAAGTGTTGATAGTCATATAGCATTTTTAAGTGTTAGTTTATTACCTTAATACAACAATAAACTCGGACAGCATCATTCACAGAACACGCTTTTTAATGGCTTCTTCCCTGCGTCGGTCAGACTGAAACAAAATGACTAAATGTGCAACAATAAGCTGTAGACTACCCTACTGGTTATGTATAATGTGACTTATTTTTATCATCAGTGAAAAACAGGTTCATGAGTCTTGCACCTTCATGGAAAATGTGCAATACTCTTAAGTGTACAATATTCTAACTGTGTAATAGTTGTAATAGTACTTTCCCTTTATTTTTGACCATTACTTGTATTTTAAATTGTGTATGGAAACTACTATCAATAATCAATGCTTTACACAAGCAGAGAAGGCACTGTTGGTTGCAGCATTTAGCTGTAATTTTGGAGGTTGGTGGATTTTGTTTTATTTTTTTGTAATGAATTAATTAACTCAGTGATTATAACTTAGGCACTAAAAGCTCCTAATGGCAAAGTAATTATGCTTGGAATAATGTCTTTGCAATAATTGTCTCAGTTTTTAATGGGGTGTCATGTACCTGGCTGTGAGATTTCATCTGCACTATGTCTCTTTTGTGAAAAGCCACATCCACCCCCTTGATAGTGCCTTCATAAATACTCAAAAGCAGTTTAAAGGCATTAAGGGGCTCATGACAGTTAAGCACCCTAAGATGGTGGTTCGTTGCAGCCTAAGGAAACATATGTGCACCTTTAAACGTCACTTGAAGATTTATGAGGTAGCAGTTTGTAAACGTTTTACCTGATCTGTAGTTTCTAGCATCTTTGATCGTACAAGTTTTTCATCCAGTGCATACATTATTCTAAGGCCTTTTACACATGATTACGACTGATACCAGCAATGTACCACAGTGTGGTTGATCTGTGTGGGATCCTGGTGAACCTCTCTAGGGGAAATTAAGAATCCAGTTGGCAAAGTCACAAGGCTATATTCTTATGGCGGCAGTGTTTTAAGGTCTTGGGTGGAGTGTGATGTTAACCTCAAACCACTCACCCCCTTCATGTTGGCTAAGCAATATCAGGGTTAGAGATTCATCAGATTTTTCGTTTTTTTTGGTCCTGCAAGTTGTTATAGGTCCAAACCTTAGGAACGGGCATTAAAAAAACAAGACTGACGGTTCTGTTATGTTCTGGGGCTGCTTTGCTGCATCTAGCACAGGATACCTTGAATCTGTCCAAGGCGTAATGAAATCTCAAAACTGTGAAGGGTTTCTGGAGAAAAATGTGCGGCTTAGTAATGTTGGAAAAGCGTGGTCTTCATCTGCTGATTGTGAGACGTCCTTCAGGATAATGACTCAAAAACTTAGTTAGAAACACCCACAAGTGGATAAGAGCAATTTTTGGATGATTCTGAACTGGTCTTCTACAAGATCTGATCTGAATCCTATTGAGCATCTATGGATGGAGCTGAAACAACATCTGGAGAAGACACCCTCCTTTAAACCAACTGGAGTAGTGTCTCCAGAAGGAGTGGGCCAAACGACCTGTGGACAGGTGCAGAAATCTCACTTGTGGGTACGGAAATCATCTGGTTGCCTTTAAAGGTTGGGCAGCAATTCTTACGTTACCATCGATTTTTCCCAGACCCGTTTCATTAGTTGGATTTTCAAAGATTCTGTTGAACCACAATTCAAAAGGAATGTCTGAAATTTATTGGTTCATTTTCACTAAATTTTAGTTTATTGTCACTTTTGCCAGTTTCAAGTGATCATTATGGGTTTATTGGTTCATTAACAGAGGCGAGTAACAATTTAGTCCTTGTGTGTGCAGACACAGGACTTTAAGGACTTGTATTTGAATACCTTCACGTTCCTGAGTAAGTGCACTTTAGACGCAGTGTGCTATCCAACTACTATCTTTCCTAAAGTGAAAGATATTGCTGATAATTGTGTTCCAATAACCAAAAAGGGAAAAAATACTATTGAAATCTGAGGTGGGAAACATTTCTTTCCCTCTTTTGACCTAAGTATCAAACAGAACTTGTTCCTGCTTTTCCAAAGCTCTTTAACAGGTTTCTTTTAAATGTGCTTTTATCCCTTCTCTTTTTGTTTTTCCTTAGTTCTCTTTTGCTTTTCTTCTCCAAACCTGTTCTTCTCAAATAACGATCTCGGCACAGAACACGTGCCAAGGTCTTTCTTTCCCTCTTCGCTAACGCTAATGGTATCCATAATGCTTTTTGCATTGAGATTTATGACTGTGATCTCCTTCAACTTGCTCTTTGCTTGGAGCCAAAAAGAAAAAAAAATAAGATTTTTATTTTATAGTTTGAAAGTTTCTAAATAATCTCATGCTCTGCTCTTTACAGATGGCTGTGGATATGATGGGTGTTTGTGTTTACTCAGATATAATTTCAGGTTCAAGCTGCAGTGTATATAAAAATATGTTATTTTAAATGTTTGTTAAAATCATCATTATGTCTTGACAATACAAGACAGATAATCTGTGAAGAAGTCGAGCTCCTCTGCCTTCTCCCAGTGCTCCCAGTGGTAACTGCAGAAATACACCACTCAGTCAGAATCAACCAATCAGAGCAAGGAGGAGGATCTTAGTGCTGTCAATCACTCTCGCCCCAACCTCCCTCACTTGCTCTTTGCTACACTACAGCTGGTTCACTACAACATAGCCTACCATGAAAGCTAATGCAGCGTACAAAAGATTGATTGACAGCACTAAGACCCTCCTCCTGGCTCTGATAGGTTGTTTTGAATCAGGAGTGCAGCATTTTTACAGACGACAAAAGAAGCACTGGGAGGATGTGCAGGAGCTTGATCTTTTCACAGTTTATCTGTCTCATATTATACTGTCTCGACATGATGACACTTTTAACAAATAGGCAAAAAAAAAACATTTTTGTAAAAGTGCAGTTTTAATGATATGTGGGGTTGCACTATGAGGCATTATTTATTACATTGGCCAATTACAAGAAGGTATGGAGTTAAAAACTCAGCCAGGTTCAATGCTGAGTGGAGTTTACCTGTTACCTACTGGTGCGTGGAAGGATGTTGTCTGGATATTTTGGCTTACGCCCGGAGTCCAAGGACACACATATTAGGTTAATTGGAGATTCTAGATTTCCCTTCAGCATAGTAGTCTTGTGATTGGTGGGGAACACAGTGACATTTACCCTGTCTCCTGCCCGTTAACTGCTTGAAATGGGCAACAGCCTCTGTGCAAGCCCGCAACATTAATTCAGTTTGGTGAGTAGATGGATGGATATTATCATTGTTTTTGGCATCACAGTTTGTGGGTCGAATCCAAAATGCACCCGCAGCAGTTCTGTTGTGTTTTGGCCCCTTCGACTAGTTCATGAGGTTGAAAACTAATACAGGTCTGCTGCTTAAAATCAACGACTGACAATGTTGTATTGACACTGGTTATATCAGAGAAATGCAATGCAACAAAAATGTTAAAGAAAATCAATCAATTGCAGCTAATTATTTACCACGACAAAAAGGCAAAGAAAATGGTGACGATCTGTGACTTTTATACAGAAGGAAACGGTTGTAAGGATTGTATAAAACCGGCGAGGTCACCTCTGATGGAAATAATCCGCCCTGTCATTTTGTCGTTCGTCTTCTTATTCGAGGATGGTTAACCTTTCCTGCGTAAGAATGAACATACATCACACGGGACAAATCTAATATTCACAATTTGATTAAAGGGTTCTGAACTACAAGGTGTCTCCTGTGAAGGTAAATAAGACGGAGTCGTGTGCTGTCCCTACAGGTTTTGTTCAGGGAGAAAATGGCAGAGAGACACCAAGTGCTTTTAGAAACATCATAATTTTTAACCACTTTAAACAATTGTATATTTTAAGCCTAATGTTTGTCCTGTTCCCTGAATTTCGGGGTAGGTCTCTACTGACTTTGGATATCTAGAGGCAGATATTTTTAAATATTTTCTTCTGTGAAATAGCTCAAACCAGGTCAGACTGGATGAAAAGCATCCATAAACAAAATCCCAAGTTTTACCAAAACTTAATAAGATTCGGTTGTAGCTCAGGTTGTGCGTTAGCAGTCAATGTCCATGAGGCCACAGAAAAAAGAATGGAACAAAAAACAGGACATATTTAATTGTTTAATATATTCAAGACAATATATTAAGTGAGCAAGAGAGCCACTTGCAGACCCCTTAAATAACAGATGAAAAATGCGATCCTATCTGGATTTGGCTGAAGCTGAAAGTGCAACACCTTCACTTTTAATTCATTAGAGTAAAACTGATGGTAAAAATGAAATTGGTCCAATTAGTTACAATTTCTGTGGCACCACATGTCATCATAAGGAACTTATGGCACCCTTCAGTCAAGGGTGAAGTTGAGCAACTTTTCAGCCTAAGACATTTTTTCCGATATAAAACATCAGGCAAAAATGTGGCAAGAAAAAAAAAATCACAAATCCCAGATACACAAAAAAAATGAAAGAGTTAGAAAAAATCATATGCATCTGTGAAAAAGTTGAATGGTGTCAATACACTTGTTAAATGATCAATTGTACCTAATATCATATCTCCCATTTGCAGTTGCCTCTTACTTTCTTCTTGAAAAAAACATTAATTAGCTATGCACACTTGGCAGCATCTTCCACTAATGTTTTTCTTTTCTTTGACCTGGCTTTTCCAGCACCATCTGGTCTTTTCCCGTCCATCTTTTACTCACTCGCCAGCAGCTTCGCCTACTTCTCTACTTCGCCTGACATCTGATAGATATGCGCTGCTGGCGTGGACTCAACCCACTGTGAGCTTTTCAGGGGTCAAACGGTAGCTCTCAAACAGTTGGTGCTGTCTCTTAAAGGGACTGAATGAGAGAAAATAGCACATATTTTACTGTTATTATTGTTGTCCGACGCCAACCGGACTGTCAGTGGAGCGCCCCACTGGGAATTGTCCCAACTCTCCCGATTACAGTAACTTGTAATTGGAGTTTGGATTCTTCAAGGTTTGGATGATGAATGATTGTTTCCTCCGTAAGACATTCAAAGATATAATTTCACAATCCAACGCTGCTTTAAACTGTGCTGCTATTTTCTTCGTGTTCCTTGCTACTGAGTGGACTCTGATTGCACTGAATTTTATTTGGGCTTATCGAGGTAAAGTGGCTTAGTAGATGACTAGATTATTAGTAAAAATAAAATAAAATTAAACCATGCAATATGTTCTTTTGACTTCACAATCGTGCACGTCTTCATGTTTGCCACACCAACTTCTAATACATTTACATGAAGTCTTTGCTTCTAACATGGAGAAGTGTGGAAGGATTCACTGGATTTGAATACTTTTATAAGGCCCTATAAATAATCTACAGTCACAGGAAAAATGCATTAGTATGTCTTACTGATAAATCTTACTTGTTTGGACTCCCTGCAGGAAGATAAGCATCCAGTGATAAACTGGAATGCACCATGAAGGTCGCTCGATTTTTTTTTTTTGTTTGCTTTTTGAGACCAAGAACACAAAGTTCTACCTAACCTACATTAAACTAGAGAAAATTCACACCTAAACTCTCTTGCACATAAACTCTCTTGAGTTTATGTGCAAACTGAGTCATGCGTCGACATGGAGATAAAAAATGTTGTCGCCACAACACGTATGGTAAGAGGCGATAGAGATCTTGTTCATACTCTGTGGAGTCCTTCTATACACGAGAGATAAAATAAAAAGGACTGCATTACCATCTGCAATGTGCTTTATTGTGATTGCTATCATTATAATCATTATTGCTACCAAAGTCAGAACAATTCACTGTCAGTTAAATGATGTCAGAGGTGTGTGTGTGAGAGGAGTGTGTGAATGTCGGCTCTATCTTTCAGCCAGCCTCATTGATCAACGCAGACAACTAGCAGCCTGATGGATAACACTCCAAGTATAGATCTGAGCTCCATTCAAGTGTGTGTGAGCGTTTGGTGCAGGCGTCTCTGCAAAGACCAACAGCTCTTATCGTGATATGCGTAGAAATGAATCGAGAGCGGGACTGATTACCCGTCTCTGTCTGTAATGGAATCCGTTTGTGGAGCAGAAAGACAGACCTGTCGGTGTTTGTGTTCTGGATTTTTTTGTTGTTGTTGTTGTTGTTGTTGTTGTCCCCCCACTTCCCCCCGCCACCACCGTGTGTTTGTTTGTGTGAAACACTGATTACCACTGTGAGCAATCAGTAGCTGCAGTTTGAACCGACAAAACAAACCCAGTGTGAGGGAGCTGGGGTGTCTGTTGACCATACGCGGCCCATTAAGCAGCAATCAACCCTCGCTGACCTGCTTAGTATTCCTGAGGGATGCCCGACAGCCAAGGAGCGATGGCTGGATATTGAAGTTCGGACAAACTGTGTTCTGGATACAAAAGAGCTGGAGGGCAAACTGAAGAGAAATGCAAAGGTGAGAATGCTTATATGTGTGGATCTACATTATAGTGGCATTTAATGACTGACTTGTTTCAGAAATTTAAAATGGCAAATTTAAAAGAACCGCTAAGGACAGCGTTGTAGTTTAGAGTTCAGATTGGGCCTAGCAAAAATCAGAGCCGGTGCGACTAATTAAATTTAATTATACACCCAAACCCGAAGTAAACCCAACATATTATTTTAATCAAGATTTTACTGCTTTCTCTTTTAAACCACCATTTAAGAAAGCTGCATAACTTTTTTAGCTTTTGTTTAACTTCTCCAAGCTATATTTTGTCGCTTGTTGTAACCTCAGAGTGAGTCAGGTGCAAATCTTCTGGGATGTGTGATTGATAGGAGCGGAGCCGCATGTGCATGCATACATTATTTCCTCAACAGGTTAAATATCTACTCCTCTATTTACACTATAACAAGCAGATTAACAAAACTTTACAGCATGCATTCTCGTTTGGTTTTCTTTGTGCTTTGTATATTTTAGCTTTATTAAGAGCGCCACGTAAGCTTGAGCCAAACCCGACAATCAACCAAAAATAATTCTGGTCCGGATTTCAGGGTTTGGGTTTGGGGCATACATTCAAGTTCTATCATAATCTGTGTTATCTGTACTGTGAGCATCAACCTTGTTAAAAAATAAAAAATAAAAAATAACACTTTATAGATCTGACCACAGTACTAAACTTAAAATGTTAGAACTGGGGAAAAAAGTTAAAAGTTTTCACATTTCATCCCAGCCTGAGGGGTTTGAATGTTCTCTCTGTGTGTGTGTGGGTTCTCTCTGGATGCTCCAGCTTCCTCTCACAGTTCAAAAACATGACTGTAAGGTCAATTGGTCTCTCTAAATTCCACCTGGGTGTGTGTGTGTGTGTGTGTATGTGTGTGTGTGTGTACTGTTTGTCCCGTGTGCCTCTACGGTAGCTTGGGTGAACTGCCAGCGGTGTACCCCGCCTCTCGCCTGGTGACTGCTGGAGATAGTGACCCTGCTGCTGGACTGTAATCAGGTTGCAAGCTGAGATTTAAAAGGCCAAAAAAAAAAAGAGGTACACAGTCAAACACACTGTTCAGCTTGTTATAATAGCAGTTTGAGCTCCTGAGAGCGAACCGTTCTATAACAAATGTTTGCAGCAGCAGCCTTCATGGCGAGGTGCCGGATTTTACACCAGCGGCTGTGGAAGAGATTACTTTGGAAAGGTGACAAGGAATATTTTTTGCCTGAGCAGTCTCTAGCCTCAAAGATTTGCTCATTGGTTCGAATTTTCTCCTTTCTAACTCTGTAAAAAAAAAAAAAAAATGACATGAGTAAAAATGTCGCTTTCACCATAGTCTACATTGTTGTCTCACTGAGTGGTATAAAAATCACTCCATGGTACATGAAGTGATCATAACAATAGCTGTTAGCCAATCACACCCAGAACAGAAAAATAAAGAAGCACTTTAAGCTGTTTTCTCTGATAAACACACTTTAGATGATCAAGTCAGCAAATCACGACTGTTGTTTCAGTGATCAATAGCAGAAAATAACAAGAATATGTAATGTTGTCCAAATTGTGTGAAGCTGAAATGTAAAATGGAAAGTTTTGTTTTTAATTACTTACGAATTACATGTATTTTGGAAACATTTCTACCCAAAAGTGAGGATTTAAAAGGCAACATTAAGAATTGCTCTAGTCTTCCTTTAAGCAACATAAACTCCACTATTAAGTCCAAGTAATGTGTAACTTAATCTCCAGCTACAACACAGATTTTTATTATTTTAAAAAAAAATGTTTAATGCTTTTTTTTTTTAAAACAGTTTCCATCTACACTATGGGATTCCGGTCAAATATGTTGTAATACATATTTGTATTATCCATATCATGCTGACGTAAATACAATTTGTGCAAAATACAATAAATTATTTGAAGGCATGTGAGTACACACTGACTCAAAAGTGATAGCTCAGACACTAGAATTCATAAAATGCAAAAGTTCAAGTTGTTATAAAAACGCTACATATGTCAAATATGACTTAAAAGGAACTTGACCTTGTAATTTAACGCCTTGATATTGGGCCTCTGTCTCTTTAAAAACTCCTGCTCTGTCTGAAACTCCGCCTTCAGGAAGTCATCACAACCTGGCTCCTCTGTTAACCCTTTAATGTTTTTACCAGCGTTGTGCTGCTGCGTGGCTCCACCAGGTGTTTGCTAATTGCTGCTGACTAGTCTGAAGGAACTGAGTGGGAAGGGATATTTATGAGGAGCAACCTCGGCTTGGAAACTGCAGCTCAGAGGAGGAGCTTTGTGCTTGAAGGCGGAGCTTGGTCCCACTAAGCGTTTTACATAGTTGAACGGTTGAGATTAAAGGATTTCTGAAACATGCATGAAAGAATCATATTAACACTCTAGGTATGTTTTGATGAGGGAACAACATCATAACGTGATGTAAATAAATTTTACATAATACTGCCCCTTTAATAGGTACACTGACAGATCCTTCATTGATATGAAAGTACCAAACTGAGCATTACAGAAGGTCTCAGTCTATTTGCTGACATGATATCAGCCACAGCCACCAGACAGACACATAAAAGTAAGTAACTCAGAAGGCAGCGATGTCAGCAATAACAACGATTACCATCGAGGCGAAAGCTGCAAAAGGTTGACATGTGTTTGTATACGGCACTGAAAAAAGGTTTCCTCACATGTTATCGGCTCAGGGATCACTGCTGTGATGGTGACATTTAAGGGCATGCTTCCTGGAGGTGTTAGACTGGAGACCTGGCTGAGGTTGCAGAGGCAAAGAAATCCACTCTGTTCTTAACATCAGAACAAAAACACAACACTAAAATCCTATTACACTAAAAAGGGGGTGTTCATGCATAATGCTGGCCCAGACACCGTGAGCAGGAACACAAGCGGATGACTGGGATGATATCGCAATTACCAAGCTGGCGTTCTCTGAAAGTCAAGTCGCTCGCTAAATAACAGTGTACCGCATCTCATGCAAGCAATAGTCATTGAAATAATTACACGGGAAAAATATTTTGAAGTGATCACAGCACACATGTCGCAGTGTGCTGGCAAGCAGCTGGTGAGTGGGTGTGTGCTCCAGAGTTGTGGTAGAAATCCACAGCGAAGATCATTTAAATATTGGCTCAGAGTGATAGGCATGAATCCGTATTCATTAAAATAGGTCTCCGCAAAGAAAGAAGTCTTTTTGAGAAGGATGAGATCATCCGTTTTCTTTCACAACCGAGGTCTCGACATGTGAAATATGTTTGATCGCGGCGTAATTAGAATTATCTGGATCTATGTTCCTATTTGGTAAAGCAATTTTCATGTCTTCGTATCGACTGAAACGGATTTACATACTAAAAAACATCAGGTCATACATACTGGTACTAAATTTTAGTATTAATTCAAAAGTACACAACAATTTTTATAAGACACAAGTCTAAAAATGTGTGTCTATACATTTAGTTTCATGTTTTCACACCAGTGGACCTTGATATGGAGAATACACCTGATGGCTACTCTAAGGGCATCAGGACGAAATCAAAGTCTTACTATACTGAAATTACTCTAATCTAACTAACAACACAGTGTGAACTATTATCTTGTTTGCATTGAGTTTTTTTTAAAACAGAAGTCCATGAATATTTAAGCAGAAAATGGAGGCGTACTGTGTTTACATCTGGAAATTTTGTGCATGCGTGCAATATTGGAGGGCAAAAGGCAAAAACTTGCCCTCCAGAGGCGCAGTAGAACAACTCCTTTAACAAGATGAAACCTGGAGATGCAAGAATTAGTGAAAAACCATAGAAGGACACCACACTTAGATTTTGTACAACATATGAATAAATGATGCAAAGAAGCTGCTCAATGAAGTTTTGAATCACATGCCAAGTTCATCAATGTGACTAGGGCTGGGATGACCAAAGAGATGCTTTAATCTTTCATTGCCATCAGTGTAAAAAAAAAAAAAATCCCTTACAATAAAACAAACAATGCTTAGGTTGGTGGGGGCGCAAGTAAAACCTGGTGGCCCGCCAGGCTTACAATACACTGGTGTATGTAAATATATGGTCTCAACTGCAGTGAAGTTATTACTCACCGTAGAGAATGTTGATGAGGGAAATGGGCATGACCAGGATGCCTACGAGCATGTCGGCCACAGCCAGCGACCTCAGAAAGAAGTTGGTGGCGTTTTGCAGCTTCTTCTCCAGGGACACCGCCAGAATCACCAGGATGTTGCCACCGACCGTCAGTGCGATGATTACCAGGATAAGCAGCGCCGGCCAGTTCTTCTCTTTGATCACGGACTTGGTGACCGACTCCTGGGTGGTCGAATTGTCCAAACCCAAACCCAGACTCATGGCTGCCGCACTCGCCCCTCCTCCCGTTCCCCACGCCAGGGTTTGATTGAAGTCCAGTGGGTTGTTGCTCGGCCAACCTATCTGACTCCCAACCTCCAGGGAGGAGGTGGTTGTGCCAAACCCACCGAGGAGAGCCCTTGCTGGGCCACCCATTCCTCACAAGAGTAGTCACTGTTTCAAAGACTGAAAAGTGTTGGAACCCTTTTGCTTGCTAGCAATGCACAAAGCGTTGAGTTGGGTTTTCAAACATGAGCTTAATTATGGGTCGGCACAACATCCGAGGGAAGGAGAAACTTGACGGACAGGAAAGTAGAGGGAGAGGGTTGGGAGGGATTAGATTTTCTATCATACTATATCGGAGGGGAAACAAAAGTGTTGCTTGCTGCACACAGTTTCAAGTTGTTGTTTGAGGTTTAAACCTCCCATTTCCTGCCAAGATACCACTGGCAAAGGGACCTCAACTTAGACGGCGAGTCATGCTGTCCCAAGTTGTTTATTGGTATTGAGCCACATCTCCCGCCTGCTAGAACACAGACCTTAAGTGTTTCTAATTGCGTGCTGGAAATTGGATCACTCATACCCATGGCTGGCTGCCCACAGCCTTCTGCACCCACCCAATCAGCGGTGGTTTGTTTGCCAAAAGGTACGGCTCTCTTTGAATCTCTTGCTTTCAGCTGTAAACCTCACTTCTCAAGGTGTTTTTTTTGTTGTTGTTGTTTTTTCTTTTTTCCCAAGCGGGTTTCCACCGTCTGTCAGATCAGCGTTGATGATCAGTCTGAGCTGCAGAGAAAACAGAATGGGAAGAAGAAGTTTGATTATTGCATCTGTCCAAACCTTACCTTGCTTCCCTCCCGCACCAAAATTGTTGGTTTGCTCTTCAATTCTCTCATTTCTTTCTAGCTACCTCTGCATTTTCATCTCCTTAATCACCTCGCTGCACCTTTGATGCATCCATCAATTCTCCCACCCAGTACTCGTCTTCTTCTTCCTGTCATCATCCTTGCAGCGAGTCTTCCCGAACCTCGCTAATTTATCACATTGTCCTTGTTCATGACAAAAGCCTTCAGAACGAGCACGCAAGCGTAGAACAGAAAGGAGACTAAATCAAGAAGAATCTTGGATACACCCTGACATTGACATCTGTGTTCAAGTGCAACCTGTCCTCTAAATTTACCTTTACCCCCTCAGTAAGCTCTGTGATTTAGCACCTCGCAAACCTCTTCAAGAACAGGTCGAGGAGTCTGCGAGGAGCGTGTGTGGGAGTTGATGTGTGTGTGTGTGTGTGTGGGTGTGTGTGTGTGCGTGCGTGTGTGTGCACAGACGTCTTTGCCTGCAACAGGAAGAAGATGCTTGACAGACTGTGGAAATGGGTGAGATGTGTTTTACTACGCGTGGGCACTAAAAGTGAATGGCTGAGTGTGATTTCTTGAGTTTTCGTGCGCCTCAGAGTGTGTGTGTTTAAGAGCCAACACGTTTACAGACGGACCTGAGCCCTAAGCTGAGATCGCTGCAGTGGGCAGTGGGTGTACGAAACTGCAAGATTAAGACACCAAGCGTGACCATATGGTATCCAGTCGCTAACATACACAAAGAGACAGAATTCCCGCTTTGCCTACTTCACCACGGGGGTGTTTGTAAACTGCTCAGTGTGTGCAAGTGTTTTCATTTGCCTCTATTTTGTTTGTGTAAATGGCTGCGTGTACAAATTAACCGTCTCTGCATAAATGTGTCAAAAAAAAATAAAAATATTTTGGATTATTAATGCCTGTGAGGGCGAACACGTTGTGTAAACCTAGGGGGGTGTTATTTATTACAAGTCATGAAAAAGCTCACAGCTTGCTTCCTCTGATGTCGTTTCCGGAAAGTTGCACAAGTCGATTAATATCTCTGTACACGAGAAGACACATTACGCTTTTTTCTCTCTCTCACTGTTTGACATTAAATCAGACTAAACTTTGCCTGTTTTACAGCTTAAGCCATACATTATTCATATCACTGTCAGATTCGAGTACAAGCATTTTTGGGATATCCCACACCCAAGAGTCCTGATCTGAGGCTGATGGAGAATGTGCAGAGGGCGCTAAAGATTTCAAAACACCTCATTTTAGTGCAACGACTTTTTGCCGTGTTTCATTAAGCAAATGTATTTTTGCCATTTCAATTTGCGCAAATTCTATGGTTAATGGAAATGCAGGTGCTGCAAAAAAACAAACAAACGACGAAGTTGGGACAACATTGTAAAATATCAGGATTCTGTCTTGACTTGTAAAATATTTTTTATGGTTATGCGCCACCAATATTACAACGTTTTATTCAAATGAGCACCAGTGAGCAGACAAGGTCAGGTTCTAGAGTTGATGGTTCAATGTGTTTAAATAAATGTGTTGATGGTTCAGTGTTATTTTGTGTGTGGGGATGGGGGGTTTATTCCTGTATTTATTATTTTTCTTTGACATCAAACTGCCAATGGGACCAAGGATGGAAATCAGCATCCAAACTATAACCTTGTGCATTTACGTGTAAATGTTGATTAATGTTGTTCCATTTTTAAAAATGAACTTGAACTTAAAATTACAAAAATGTGGAACACGAGTAATAAATCTTTTAAATCCAAAAATGCTACCTTGTACCACACACTTTATACTGTAAAAAAGAGGATAAATGAGATATCAGGATGCGACTTTTATGTCACTTCTTTCAGATTAATTATCTTACTTGTAAGTACACTGAGGGAAAAACATGGCAACATAAAGCTAGTTGCTAGCTAATTTACTTAATGAGGCTGCTGTATATCTAATAAAAATGACACATTATGATGAATTAGGGATTTAAAGAGCGGAGGATTCGTAGGAAATCCAGTTGCGACACAGTGACAATTTCTAAGGACAACAAAGGATTAGCTGTGCAAGCCATGTTGTAATGCGAAGTTTATCACTTCTCCCATGAACAGTGCGTAATAGACAGGCTGCTTCCTATCCTCCCCTCTGAGCAAAAACATCAGCATTGTTCACAGGAAGCTAAACAGCACTGCAGGCAAACCATTTTGCTGGTCTGATAAAGCAGCAACACATCACAGCGAAGTCGAACGGAGCAGCACGGAGAGGCACGAAGAAGAGGACCGGGAAAGTAAAAAAAGGATTCCAAGTCACACAACACGCAACCAATTACTTCACTCCGCTGGACAGTAAGTTGTTATTCAACCAGTGCTTATCCTTTTTCCTTTTAATCATTTAGCTTTAGCCTTAAACCTGGCATGAAAACAGACAGTTCATTAGCATACAACCAAAGATTAGATGCAGCCTGCAGAGAGAATAATTGTGCGCCTCGGCTAACCACTCGCGTCCTCTGTAGATCATAATTGGTGTTGTGACAGCACAACACATTCTAGCCGACTTCCCGGAGAGAAACCACGCAGATCCAGCTGGAGAATCATAAAGGAATCGTGCCGCCGAAGCCGTGGAAAGGCGCAGATGTCACCGCTGTCACCTCGCACTTCGCCGCTGGGACAAATTGGTGCTGCACTAATCTGCTCTGTGAGATAAAGAAGTGGAGGGCGGCAAAGTGAAACAAGTTTCAACGGATTAGAGTTTTACTCTTTTCTTAATGTTATTTTTGATAAATTGTATCAAATTTCAAGACAAAATGTTGTTTTTTAATAGCATATTTTTAAGGTAGGATATAACATTTTCTTAGCTTTTTAGCCGTTTCTCAAAAAACATTCAGTTTTTAAAATAACAAAAGTCTAAATCCAACAAAATGCGATCCACAGTCAAATGTTGACGGTTAGTTTTGTCTGTAGAATGAGATTCTGACACTTGAACAAATGGAAAAAATGAAATCAATACGAAAATAGCCAAACCCGAACTGAAGGTTGGTGAACTCTAATGATGTTGCCTCAGGAACGCAGGCGAAGAGGCAAACATGATTGACAAACAGCTTCCTGTAACGAAGACAGCGAGGAAGCATCCTTTTTTGTTTAATTGATCGATGTTAAGAGTCCCTGACAAAATACAACTACGGATTTCACACCTGTACGTGTTGAACAGCCGGTATTTAATAATCACAGCCATTATCGCCTAAAGTTTTACCTCAAGGTGAAACGACAGTCTGTGGCCCTTTAAGGCAAAGACTGAAGCGACATAATCATCCACTGAAACACTTCAGAAATATTCAGAAGAACAGGAACAGACATCTTTATCATTTAAATTAATTTAATAAAACATTTATTCTTACCCGTTTCTGTGCAATTTCATCCGGTCTTGTGTATAATTCATTCGGTTGCATGCGCTGTCTATGTTCACACTGCCTGCCTTAACGCTCATTTCAGATTTATTTGTGAAAATCTTTTTTTTTTTGGTCGTGGTTTTTCACATTTCCAAATATGTGCAACTTGTACATGATATTCACTGCAGCGCACTGACCTCTGTGTTTTTACGAGGCTTTTCTTTGTGTGGTTTCGGGAACTGATGGTCTGATGGGACGACCCCCCCCCCCAGCTTCCCCGACTGACATTTGTCGGGCTCTCCTTAAGAATTGCACTAAGACTGTGGAAGTGTTAGGCAAAATTATTTTTGTAGCTCCAATCTGTGCAAATCTATGGTCAATGCAGACGCAGCTCATAACTGTTCCTCGTAAGCTGTTGATTTTCTTCAGACTGGCAGATGATGTGCTGATTTTTTTTTTTTTTTTGTAGGTGTTTTCGCCTACTTCATGCTTACAGGTTTGAGTTCAGTGTTTTGTTGATTCTGTTGGTCTGACAGTAGCCTTTTTCACAGCATTGCATATGGTGTTGATTTAACGAGTCGTTAAAGTAACAGATTGTTATCTGTATTGTCAGAGGAAAAATCCTAAGTGATGGATGGTCTTGCAGATGAAAAAATCCTCCATGGAACAATCAAGTAAACGGCAAGTTGAATGAGTTGGCTTTAAATCTAAGACAACAATTAGATGCTCAAGGTGTTAAAAGACAAAAACAAAGTAATTTGCTAAATTGGTCAGAACTTTCTAGCTGACAACTCATAAATCAACGAGACAGACAGAAAAAGAGAGAAAGTGAAGACAAACAGATTTAGAGAGGAGTGGTCTCTTCCTATCTGGAATCTGGTCACTCACTTCTTCTTCTCTCCCGCTGATCGACGTGCTGGACCTTTTCCGCTCATTTCTGTTACCGGCAGAAGTCACGCTTGGCGACGCAGCGTCCCTGGCTTGCTCTCTCACCTGATGTATCAATCCCCATGTCATCTGTCACTCCACACATCTGCGGCGAAGATGTGTGCCTTCTGCGCCTGCAGAAGAGGGGGAGGATGGATGGAGGGAGAGAGGGAGGGGAAAAAAACAAACAAAGAGAGGCTGACTTTGATGTTCTGCTGTGAAACACTTCAGATCAAACCTGAGGTAAATGTGACTGAAAACCTCCTGGAACTACAATGACTCCTACACACACCCACACACACAAGCAAGAGCAGCAGCATCACTACGGATCGTTTCTCCTCACTACTTTCATCCAACAGCCTCACAGCGTACGGTTAGATTAGACGATTCTGAAGTTTCAACAGCATCCAAACCCCAAGGATACGAGCGAGAGTAAGAGCAGGGCATGTCCGGGAATTTTTTTTTGGACAAATTTACCTTAAAAAAAAGAAAAAGAAAAAAAAAAACAGCTTGAATTTTGCTAACTTTTGTAGAGATGTATTTTAGTGTGTTTTGCAAGCTGGAGTTTGAAACTTGAGCGTTGACCTCTGCATATTTTTTCCAGAACTCGTCCAGAGCAATTTCAAGGTAATTATGCAGGTGTCGTTTTCAAAGACGCCACCTGGACGTTTTCTAGCTAACAACCTGAGGGGGAAACATTATCAAGGAAGTTCATGAGACATGCTGACGTTTCAAGTTTTTGTTTTTTTGAATGGCAGTCTGTGAGAAGCAGATGGTTCCTTCTCTCCAAAAAAAAAAATTACATTTCTGAAATAACGTGGTAGGAATGGACACCTTCACCATATTAAAAAGAAGCATCTTTTAAAGTGGAAAAAAAAACAAACCCTAACATGTTAAACTCTGCTTTAGGGGAATAGCAGCAAGCATTATTTATCGGAGTTATTCATTCTTACACCTCCTCGTAAAAATAGCTGCTTTTTCGATAATCAGTTTCTCACACAGAAATACAGACTTCCTTAAACATACGTCCAACTGTAGTAGGACTCAGTTGGTTGAATTAATCGATAGCTTTACTTCAGTTAACTGTAAAATTACACAAACTGAAGTCATGAGAATAAATCTGCTAAATGGAAAAACACCGATTTTGAAAAAAACAAATGCTAGGATGGATGTTGATAATTTTTCAGTGGAATTGAAACACTTTTTTTCTCATTACACAAGTCACATTACCAACAGCCAGATGTTACTACTGGCGAAAACGCCAAAGAAGACGACAGGAAGTAACATGAGGTCGACGGTTCGCTTTTGTTTTGGTTTTTTTGGACAATGTGCAGTTGGCTTCATCGGAGCTCTCAAGCATCACAACGGTTTATAAAAAAGTTGAGTGTCATTTGAAGGTGTTGAATTCACAGCTCTGAGGTAAAATCACACATTCTACAAATTCCCCAAGATGCCGCATACGTCGCAACTATAAGAGGTTTGTCATTCCAACGCCTGAATAAGACGCCGTCGTCTCCTCTGATGGTTGATATCACCAAGGCTTAATTATGAATATATCTCATAAGTGTTTAGAATATATTTGAAGCCCTAATCATGAAAATGAACAGAAATCACAACTTGAAATATAGAACTCTGTCTGCAATGAATCTATACACTTTGCTTTTTGAATTTAATTAGTTAAATAAATAAACTATTCAGTTATACTCTAACTGACAGAGAACGGTCCAAAACGTAGTACATAAGTTCAATAAAAATACAGTAAAAAGAAAAACAAACAGAAAATTAATGTAACGTGAGACGCAGGGCGAGGAAGTTAAAGTTAAAGCCAGCAGAGAGAAAGACGAGCAGCGTGCTGCAGCGCTAATGTGAAAGCACGTCATTCACAGTCTCCATCTGTGTGTGCATTGGTGTGTTTGTGATTTGTGTCACAGACGAAGAGGAGTGAACTCGTGATATGAAGATGTTGCTGTCAGCTGCTGTGCTACTGCAAAAACAAAACGGGAGGTTCACAGAGAAAAGAAAAACAGAACACAACGCACGTATTCAACAAAAGACACATTTACATTTCCTTGTTTGCAAGAGATTGAGGTAAGAGCTGAACAGTCACAACCGGATGCTGAACGGTACAAACAGTTCAGCGTCCGCTCCCGTCCGAAACCGGACAGGAGCGTAAGCCACCGGAGCGCGCTCACTCGAGGACACGGCGGAGGGTAGGACACAGCGTTCTCTAAATTAGTCGAGAGGCTCCGATTACACGTAGTGTGCACTCAGCTGCATACAAAAGCCAGAACGCGGAGAGACAGACAAGCTATTTGGTGCCATACACAGTAAGAGAGATAAAAGAGAAAAGAGGGAGCGGATAAAACTCAAGATTCAAAGGACACAAATGATAGAAGATGACAAA
The DNA here is from genome assembly GCF_000485575.1 of Poecilia formosa. Classification (NCBI taxonomy): domain Eukaryota; kingdom Metazoa; phylum Chordata; class Actinopteri; order Cyprinodontiformes; family Poeciliidae; genus Poecilia; species Poecilia formosa. The sequence goes on from NW_006800069.1 coordinate 922,565, forward strand.
GCCAGAGACACTCAGATAATTGGAAGACAGGGAATGACTGCGACACGAGTAAAAGAAGGCAGCGCAGCTGAAGAATGTCAATGGCTCACCATGACATGATGGATTATAGTTTCATTCTGGGAGAGGAAACGAATGGGAAGTGAAGTTAGATGGAAGTAAAGATAGCAGGAGTCAACAATGGGTGGGTGTGAGGGAGCAGAACAGAGCCTGAGCAAACAAGAAGGAATAATAACGTAAGATGTACAGGTGGAAGAAACTTGAGGCTGGAAACACGGAGTACAGAAATGAAAGAGCAAAACACCCAAACAACTGATGCGTTTCTATTCTATTAATCGTAAAGTTGAGCAAAGTGAAATTACGAAAATAAATTGGCTCAAAAAACATTTTTCGACAAGTTTTTGCGCTTTTTTTTTTGCATCACACAAGTCAACAACTGGATGTTAATACTGATGAAAATAACAAAGACAACAGGAAGTAGTAAGAAAATTATAGTTTGTTTCCTTGTTTTGCTCCCTTGTGTTAGTTTCCTTCCCTCAGTTTCTCCTGCCTCAGCTGTTTTGCCTCTAATTAGTTCCCAACGTTCATTATTACCTGCTTTCGATCTGACCCCTAAGATGGTCGCAAAACTTTGAAATTGTTTTCCAAAAATGCCTTCCGTGACTGAACTGTTCTACAACTAAAAAAGGGAAAGTTGATAGAGACATACCCTAAAAAACTCCAGCTGCAAGGAGAGGCAATTCTGAAAGTACTGACTCAGGGTCAACTGAATCTTGATCTGTGGCTCAATTTTTCACTTTTTCTCATTTGTGAAAAACGTGAAAATCGTGTTCCAACTTGTCCCAAATCCTCTATGCCAGTCACGTTTCCGGTCAGGTTTCACAATCTGCCTCCTAGACATGTTTCCAAACATGCTAGAAGATGATGAGAGCATCTCTGATGTCACAGCCGGCATGTGGATGCCGGAGAGATGGATGAGCTTAAGAGAAGCAGCAGCAGGTACGTAGGCGGGCAGCAGTCGCAGCGGCAGTGAAGATGCACTAAGTGAGGCAGCTTAAATGGACCGACCAGATTGGAAGGGTGTGTTTGAGATGTTCTGCTGAGTGGGAAGCAGGAGCACAGTTTGAGTAACTACCTGAATTAGCTTCTATGAATAGCTTCGTTATGAGGATAGATTTAGGACTGTTTGGAGTCATTTTCACCTGAAAACTCAACATTGCCTGAAATATCTCCAGGATTTTTGTTGTTGTTGTGAATGATGATGTATATTTTCTGAGCTGTAATTTAGCATGGTGTTCCCAGCCACACATGGTAAGACCCACACCTCACCACGAGTTTGTTCTCATTTTAGTTTACTTTGTAGTCCCCACTTCAAGCTTATCATCCAGTCTATTGCTTCTTTAGTGAATCTGTTCATTCTTACAAAGTTTATATGGAGCGCACACAAATCAGCACCTCAAGGTCAAAATTAGGCTTTATGTTGTATTGACAGCTGTGTCTTTGCTTCACTTACCCGAGGTTCCTCTATGCCTTACTGGTTGGTCCCTTACGTAAGCTAACATTTACTACGATGTCTCTGAGGCACAGAGTTCAGAAGTTATATTTTGTAAAACTACTTTTTATCCCATTAAAGGTAAAAATAATCAAAATAAAAAATGTAAAAACTCAGAGTAATTCTTCATATTATTTTATCTATTGATTTTCTGTCTAAGTTTGGCCAAGTAGATACGTTTTTGGAGAATAACAAGAAGCATAATACAAATGCAAAAAACCTGAACTTGTAAATGATGTAAAACGAGCTCTACGAAGTAACGGCCCAACCACAATAGGACTGCAGCGCCAACATCTCTGCAGTTTATTTGATGAAAAGATATTAATCTTCAATTATTGGTTTTAAGTCCAAGATAGCCCTGGATTGTATTCTTTACCCCAAGTCCAGGAGGAAAATTAATAAGGAGGAGAAGAAGGAAGAGGAAGTCCAGAGGAAGGAATTGGAAAATGTCACTCAAGAGTCAATAATGGAGGTAATGAAAATGGAGAACTTCTCATTGGTACCAGCACGATGTAGAGAAAAAAAAGAAACTGTGAAAGAGAGAAAGAAAGTGCAACAAGGATGTATTATCACTCAACCGCACATTACACCCACACCTCAACGGGAGAAATTCATTATTTCCTGAAAGTCCTCTCGACTATTAATCAGAGGCAGACTCCGCCCTACGTTTATCGGAAAGTTTCCGTCAGCAGAGTGAATGGAGCGCACTGTGGGGAGGCACAGAGAGAATGTGAATCACGGAGCAGAGGCAGAAAGTTTGTTTCAGGAGTTCTCAAAGGTTTACCAACATTTCATTTGAAGTAGTTCCATGTATTCCTAAAAGTATCATAGGATCAGGCAAATTAATCACACAACTTTATGCAAACTGCAGGAAAAAAAACACAAATATATTTAACATTTTAGCAAGTAAACACTTTGGGAATGTACTGCAATGTCTGGCAAGGGGAAGCCTAATTACAGAACCATGCACAGATACAAACACCCTGTGTTTTTCATATTTTGTTACATTACAACTCCAAACTTAAATGCGTTTTTTAATTAATTTGATATTAGCGTTCACACTGCAAATACACAAAATCTTGCCAAGTATTTCTGTATAGTTTTTAGCATAAACATCTTAGTACACCTCAAATGAGACAAAACTAACAGTAAAATAGTCAACAAGAAACAGGAACTTGTTTTAAGTAAAAAATGACTGAATATTAATTTCTTTTTCCTTTTAAAGTAGTGCTAGATTTTGTCACGTAGCAAAACATAAAAATAATCTCCAACTAATCATGGAACTAGGACTTTTTTTGAAAATTATATTTAAGAACTACTGGCTTAAAACAAGCTCCTATTTCTTGCTGAAAAGTTACTTGTAAGTCAGTTTTGCCTTATTCGGTCACATTAAGCTCATTTACACTGGAAACTATAGACCAAAATAACATAGTAAGATTCTGTGATTTTGCAGTGGTGCATTGTTTAATCTGAAAAGTGTGTCTCTGCGGTTCCATCTGAACAATAAACTTTTCTCCGATCAACATCTGAAAATACCAGCAGTTCCCAGGCATCGGCCTCACACTGCGATAACGCTGAGGTAATGAGTAAAGGGTAATATGGCAGCTCAGAAATAAGATACCCATTGAGAGAAGCGAGGAAATCATGCCAGGTATCATCTTTGAAGGGAAAAAAAAAAAAGTATGTGAGCAAAATCCCACCTGGTGGAAAAAGGTACAGCTGGGGGACAGCTGTGACATTCAGCTTATGATGCTGCCGTTCTCTGGGGAGCAGAGCAGCTGTAATTGATGTTATCGGTGTTAGTGGAGCTGCACGGAGCCTGAAAGCCACTGATGTACAGGTGGCGCAAACCTGATGTGACAGGATGGTCAAACGTACAAGTGGAAAAAGGATGAGGAGCTTTCTTTTAAACATGAAGGTTTTAGTCTGGGCAAAGTGGCTCACCACCCAGGGTGCCATCGTTTCAAAAAGTGGCAAAGACACTACAGGAAAAACAAAAAGATCAATCATATTAGCTAGTCCTTGAGAACATTTTTTGCTGATTATTTGATTGTGAAGTCAATTGGGAATCCGCTACAATGCCGATCATTTACTAACTAGTTCATTAACTCAAAATACGGCCACACAAAATATAGAAATTTAAAAAACCATAGTTAGGTTCCTTTAAAGTCAGAGATTATTGATACTCTTAAAATCAGGGATTATAATTCATTTTCATTCTTTTTCTGTTACCTAAAGAAACGCAGCGGTCCTCGGGGTGCACCCTCATCCATATTTCAGAAATGTTCCCGCCACCACAAACCTGATTAAATGGAATAAATTGCCTCAGTGTCTCCATTTCAGCTAGAAACAATTTGCTCCCCGCAGTCGTTTTCACCGTTTAAGGTTCAACCTGGAGGGAGATTAAATCAGAGTGAATCAAGCCATCTCTGTAATCCTCAAAATGTTCAGGATTTCATTGGAATAAAGAACCGGAGCTGCCAAGGGAGCCCAGACGTCAAAGTGTCACTGTGTAAAATGAAAGAGTCTCTCCGGTGAGTTGAATTCACACCACAACACGTATGTGAAAATAGAAAAAGGGGAAAAAAAGGGAAGAAACTGAGAACAAATGTGAGATTGAAGGTAGAATATGCCGTCTAGTCTGTGTGTGTCCACTTGGTGATTACTTCAACAGCTACAAAGTTAACACTCAGCTGCGATTCCCTTTTCTGCCAGTTGTTAAGACGTTAAGGAGGAAACACTGAGTTAGTTATTACATCAGATCCACAAATATAGCAGATAATGGGCATTGCAAAAGCAGCTGCGTTTCCATTACAAAAGTGTGCAAAACTGTGTCAGTATTCTAAATCATTGTTTAGAAATGTAGTTATAGGAATTGTAAGAGTATTGTTCTAGAAAGGCATTTGTGAGGTCAAACTCTGATATTGACTGGTATTTCACGCTACAGTGTCATGAAAGTTTTCTGTCAGCAGGTCAGTCAAGTTCCTACACACCACATTTGTCCACAGATAATCTTGTTGTGAAAGAGGAGGGCCAGAAACTTTGGAGCATATAAAAGTCCTAAAGGCCTTCGCTTGCCAAAGTATTACTAGTTCCTTTCACTGGAATTAAGGCGCCAAGCCCACATTGAGAAAAAAACACCCTTCTCAAAACAAGTAAAAAAAATATGGAAAACGAGACGTTTTTCCTTGACTGTAAATGAAAACATGAGCAGATGCACAGATCTGTCAGATGTTTGCTAACTGCTGGTGGCTAGTCTGAAGGAGCTGAGCGAGGCGTCTCGGGGAGTGGCTGCTCTGTGAAACGGAAGCTCAGAAGAGGAGTTTGTCCTCGAAGTCGGCGCTCGTCCGTGGTTTTGCACAGCTGGATGGTTGCCATGGGAGATTAAAGTATTTCTCAAGCATGCATGTCAGAATCCAGGAAACACTCCAGGTAAGTTTCAGACGAGGGACTAACAATGTAACATGATGTGAAGCTAAAAAAAAACTACATTTTACATAACTCTGCCCCTTTAAGCTCCGTTTGCCCTTGAAGTTACTTTATCATTTTTTTACTACCTTGCCGTGCCTTTTCCCTGCATTTGGATTTTTTCAACCAGAATCCATTAGCACTCCGCATTTTAAGACAGTACAAGGACTCACAATGAATTTCCAAATTTACGATAAACACTTGTTCATAAAAAGCCATCCCCACTAAAAAAAAAAAAAAAAAAAACCTTGACGGCAATGGGTCAACGCTATGCTAGTTCATACCGTGGTTTTCCGTTTAGGAAAATAAAAATATGTGGAGGGTTTTGTGGACACCAGATGGGGTCCAGTTGTGGCGTGGGTTCTGACTCCGTGTATGTGAGTGAGCGCTCAAGACGGGCTGTTAATACACCAGGGAACAATAATCAGACCGACTGGACAGATGTCCCAGATGGGTTTTTAATGCCTGCATTACGCCGCCAGTAGTGTGTCATTGGCTGTTCTGTCAGCTCATCTAATCACAGGCCAAATTACTTTCCCTGCTTTGTGTGGATTTTGTGATCCTCTGGTTATTTGGCAAGTTTAAAAAAAGTAGAAAATAAACTATATTATTTTCTTCTGATCTGATAAATCTGAATATTTCTTACAAATTGTCAATTTAGTTCCAGCCTCTGGCACTGAAACCGCTGTCAGCCCATGGTCTGAGTGTTTTACAGAGACTTTGTTGTACATTTGTGATCAGTTGATTTAACTGTGAGGCATGTTGTAATCCACTGGCAGAACAGCCTCTAACTCAATTAAATAAACATAGGCTGTTGATTAAACCTTGCAGGAATTTGAAACTTTCTAATCATATAAGGATGAGGCTCGCAAGAGCCAAATGGAAAAAATTAGCATTTCCGTTTGAAAGCAAACCACACTGAATTTAATTTCACAGTGGATGAGTTTGGGGAAAATGTGTTTATCTGACAGCCAGAATTTTATACATGTATACTACTTCTTTTTTTTAATGCAAAAGATAATAAAATTATGTTAAAGTAAAAATCAGTTTTGACATTTTTTATTCTTTACATATTAACAAAAAACATGTGGAAAGTTATTTATTATCAACATAATGGTGATACCCCAAATGCTACTGACTGCATTTAAGCAGCTGAGCTAATTTTAGCTTACACAATATTGTTTCCATACTGAATGGATTAAGTCAGTATCATTCAATGCGGTAGTGATACCGCACATCCTACAGACAGCATTTAAGCTAACATTAGCATGCCAGCTCATTTTAGTTTATACAACGTTTGGATACTAAGTGAGATAAGTCAATGTTGGTCAACATATCCACATACTAACATTTCAGCTAACCTTAACATTGTTGCTAATTTTCAGCATCAGAACCCCTGATTCTGGTTCGATACACACTTTGGCAATACTCTTTTAAATTTCTTCAGAAATGTTCTAGTTGGGGTCTGCAATAGCACTGAATAAGAGAGCAGTGCACTGCCTTGTGAATCTGATGGTGATTTACACTGCGCTATGCTGTCAGCACAATTACCATGGCAAGCTTCCTTGATGACATACTAAAACTCAGACAAAATGGACATGGCAAACAGACAGATGTCTGCGTGTGTCTTCCTTTTTAACGTTAAGCATAAATAGCCGATTACCATGCCATAGATACTGTTCCACTGTCTGCCATGTCTAATTTACAGGGATCCACATCCATCCCTTTTCAAGTATTCTTGCTCATGAAACGCTGGATTATATTAAAAGATTGTCACATAGCCGCCTGGCTCCTCTTGATATGTGTACGTCTGTTGTGTGTTTCTGTACACTTGAGGACTGATTGAAATCATTTTAGGATGTGTTAAAAACCCGATCTTTTTAGTTTGGTTGCACACATGGGAGCTTGGGGTTCAAACAATTTGTCCAACAATCCCCCCCTCCTCCCCACACCTACGCCTCACAAAAACCTTTTCTTGGGCCTAAAAATAAAACCACTGTTAATGTGCAGCTTCGCTTGTATCATCTGCCAGTGCTATTAGTGAGAAAACCTGTATGCTCGCAAACAAGTTGCAAGGTTAACATCGTTTTTATGCTAATTCTGCCACAGATACCTGTCTGGTAAAAAAGAGAAAGAAAAAAAAAACCAGAGGGGGTTTTTGCTTTTATGAGCTCATGGAATTCTGTGAGAGTTTAGAGTCAATGATTTATTACGCTTTTACATAGTTTTCAGCTTTCGTGTAGAATACAAATGAGGGGTGGGGGGAGGGTTGCATATCACTTTCGTGCACACATTTCATATGTATGCAAATAGATGCAGCGGAAAATTGGGAACCTTGTTGAAATTTAAAGGGGGCTACATTTTGGTATTGAATAAGAAAATTAGAAAGCAAGCAGCCTCAAGGTTAAACAGTAAAAACATCATCCACAGGTTGTGTGACGATGTTTTCTCCATGACAACGCTATTGACACACACGCATGTATTAAGATGGATTATAACTTTGTGTGTGAGCGCGCGCGTGTGTGTGTGTGTAGCAGTCACTCCTCATGTTCTTCAACACAATGCTGATTCAGTCGTCACTGAGCTTCTGTGTTAGCATCTGATCGTTGACGGTGAGACAGATTTGACCCAGACATGTCTGGCTTCTTCATCTCTTATAGTTTATGTAAGTAGAGTGTTTGACACAACACTGTTGTTGACGACGGACCTAAATTAAGAAAGGTGATTTAATATCTGTGTGGCACCGCAAAACATAACTATCCTCTCAGCCTGTAATAGCTTCTACTAATCTTACTTTTTGTGGACCAAAGCGAGGAGAATTTGGTTAACAACGTGTCATTTAGCAAAAATCTTGGAATATCAATAACAATTTAGTTCTTTTTAAAAAATATATTTTTAAGGTGACATAAATTTCTACAGTAAATAATGTATACATTTATGACTAAAGGGACTCAGGATAAATGGTGTTTATACATAGTGGCATATATTCGCACTATCCTCTTATTTATTCAGACTCAGATATGTCACTATATATCTATACTGTGTAAAATCCTTCCTATTAATTTGTGTAACTTTTTATTATATCAAGATTTTCTTTTTTTTATATCTAATGATGAGGATCCATCTGAAAATATATTATGGAGTTTATGGGGTAGAAGTTTGTAAGTTTTTTACTTCTTTTCGAACATGCTAAGATTATAAATCCCTTGCATTCGCTGTTTATGTCTGTTACTTTACACTGCTATTATGTTTGAAATACATTTTCTTTAAATACTTGAATTGAAGGATACACACTAACTCACCAAATCTGTGGAATCGGTTGCAGAAAATCTGCAAAGAGGAAGCTAGATAATGAAAAATATTAGAAGTTTTGTTTCCTTCATTTGGCTCATAAGTTGTATTTTACAGTGTGATCACGTATTCAGGCCTTTGCACATCACATTTTAGTTGTAGAATAAAATAAAACTAATTGTATTAATAATAACTGCATTATGAGTTTGACGATTGCAATTCTAAATGTGACACAAAAACTGCTGCTGCTCCAGCAAAACCTAGTTTCAATTTTTGTTTTCGGTAATGACGATAGACGAAAAGTTTGTTTCCCATCAGAAACAAACTTCCTGCTTGAACAAAAATAATCAAGAAGGCGCGAGTTTAACATTACTGCTAATAAAGCACAAAACATTTGAGCTTCAATGGATATTTAATTGTTTTCATTGCTGAGAGATGGATTTTAGAGAAAAATGTAAAGAATAACAAAGTTGTTTTCAGAGATTAGGGGTGCCGAGGGAACAAAACCGGAGCGACACGATGAAAGAACCAGGAATTAAAAGCAGAAAAGACTGACAAATCGCCGTGGAAACCAGGTGATTGCTGGAGTGGGAACAGGTGAGATTGATTAATGGACGCTGAAAGAAGCTTTAGGGAATCATTGACACGGGGAGCTGAGCGGAAAAATGACAAAACCCTGATCGTCAAGGCGAACACGAGGATCACACAAACAGATGAAACCCAATGAGACTGAGCAGCAGAAAAACAGGAAATACAAGGCCAAACGTTAACTCGGTGCACATCAGCAACCAGATTACCAAATTAAAGCAACTCGAAACACAAATTTGTAAAAAAAAAAACCCTAATGAGTACAGAACAAAAACACTTTAAATGCTTGTCGTTTAAAACACCAACTCTTGAATCAAGTGGTGTAGCTTGATCGGATGTAGTTACACGATTGATTTGCAACGAAGCCTCCGGATAGATAAATAAATAACTAAAAACTAAGGGCAGGATGAGGGGGGAGAAAAATCTGACAGGAGTAAAAACATTATGACCCAGAGGAACGTAAAAACAGGCAGAAATAGAGAGACACAGAAGAAATGACATGACTCTTCAAGAAAGGCTGTCAAGGTGCACTTTGCCCTTGAGTGGGCACCGACACACTCCTCCATCTCTCCGCTGTCTTCCCCTTTCAATCCATCTCTCCCCTCTCTCTCTCCATCTCTCTCCCCAGGCCTCGCAGGAAATTTTGTGTGAAGAAGAAGAACTGGTCTGCGAACACTTGGGGAGTTGTGACACATCTTGCTCTCTCGCTCTCTTGCTCCGGATATTTATACCTCACCACATTTCATCGTTGAACCCTTGCCCTTTACTTTCTTCCTCTTTAAATAGTGTATGCTGCCAGTGAACAAGATGACATGTGCAGACAGTGGAAGTGGGCAGAAGATCCATCAAGAAACCACAATATTTCTCTTCTTCGCCTTACACGGGTCGCTTCGGGCCGCGGGCTGACCGAACGAACGGGGACTTTGACGGAGTTGTTCTAGTGTGTAGGATATTTACCGTCGCCAGGCTTGTTAATGCAAAAGAAAACGTTTTTTAGAAAAGGCTTGTTAATTTATTTCCCATATGGCCGTTTCCACAGAAACAGCTGGGACGCGCTTAGGAAAAGTCAGCCACTGACGAAAAATCCTTGGCAATCGAGCGGGTGAACCATCTGCTTCCGACTATCTGGAAGTTTCAAACCAAATGAACTGATTAGATCGGGTTAGCAATCTCAACTTGTCGTCAGAGCTGCTGAAAAAACATTCGCGCATCGAAAGGCCTTCCTTTTCTCAAAAAAAAAAAAAAAAAAACATCATTAAATGTTGGATGAAAGTCCACAAGAAAAGTTCAGCCATGTGTATTAAGTAAATAACCGCAATGTGTTCTTACATAAAAATATGCATATCTATTTTAATAAACTGTAAAATTTCAAAATACAAATGTCAAATACCCATTTAGTTTTCTTTTCTACAAGTATCGTGTGTGGTAATAACGTTTTAGTGACGTCGAAACAAGCAGGTCGCTCACAGAGCTGCCATGACACGCGACAAAAATAAAGGGTGAGCAATGAGAATTCGCTCTGTGTGCTCATATGTACATGCCTTTCTACTATTTCATTTATTTGCCAATAATTTAAATATATCTTTTAATAAAGCCATGCAAGAGTGATGGCCACTCTTGCATCACAAAAGTTCCAGAAAACAAAAATGCCAGAGTAGTCCCTCAGGAGGAGGTTTTCGACTCACTCAAAAACAAAAACAAAAAAGCACTCGCGAAGACTTTTCCTGTTTCAAAGGGGTTTCTTTTACTTATAAAAATAATGAAAAATAATCTCCGAGTTGACTTCAAATAAAACGTTAATTTGCGGTACAAAAGCCTTTTCACTCCTTCACCAAACAATCAGATCAGCCCCAGCAGCTGCTTCTGCCTGTTAATCACTGCAGGAGGCTGACTGACGAGGAGGAGGGTCCAAGCAAAACAAATAAATAAATATACAACAATAGATCTACAATTCACATGGCTTTAAATCTGTGGTAATTAATACTTTAGCAAAAAATAAATTTATCTAATTCTTAATAGGCTCCAACATGTGTGCAGAGCATTGTAAGCAAGCAAAGTTGCTAAACCCCCCCGCCCCACAAATAACAGTTCTTGTTAACACAGACTTGAGCCCCATCGTTCGTGGTAAAGAGTCATTTAAAAGAATCACAATAGTTCGTAAACGTCACACCACTCATTTTTCAGGCTTTGTGCGTCTGCTTCATGTGGAATCATGTGACTAAAGTGTCAAGGAAACAAGACAGAAAAAAACTCTGATGAGTTATACAGTCAGCCATTTAAATATATTTTTTATGACAGACTGAAAAAATGACCTTACATTTGACACAAACATTGGTAACAACACTATAGATTATCTAGACGAGTCACCTGTTACACACGTTCTGTTTTTTCCCCATTACCATCAAAGTGAGTCAGAGTAAGCTCAGGACACAGTAAAAAATAAATCAAAGCTCTTTTGCCATCAACTGAACAGTCGAGTTATGAGGAAAAGAAATGTTTTATGACCCAAAAAACACAACAGGAAAAAACACATCAGGGTCACTTTAGTGGTCTAGCCAGTCCCCAGACCGCAATCCTACAAAATCAAAGACAAACATAACAGGGTATTAATTATTTTTGCCCAACGCTGTAGTACCATGTATTTAATTGCATCGTTGAGGTGGGAAAATTTCATGCTTTACCTTCACTTTTTAATAGTGTTTGTAGCACACTAGCACCAGATTTTAGTGGAGAAAAAAGATAACTTATATGTGTAACTAATAAAATATTAGTTATTTTCTTATACAAATATTCTAAGTTGTAAATACTTTGTATGGTTGCCTTAGAAACAGAAGAAATTTAGAAGAAAAAAATATTTCACTTGAGTGATGGAATTTGACTTTAATGAGCGCTGTAATGCATCATGAAACTCACAAAGCAGAATCGCAAATATTCAAAACACAGCTTAGTCACAAATTGGCAAGGTCAATGATAAGTACAGAATCTTTCATTCACATTATTAGCATTTTCTGGTAACGAGCTGCCACGAAGTAAACAGATTTTCACAGTTGTGTTCAATGTATTTTATAATATATTTCCAACCAATGACAAAAAAAAAAAAACATTTTCACTTTCCTATATAATTCAAAACAATTCTTGTTAGGTATAAGTAGTATTTCAAAAGAGCAGAAGAAATATAAAGTTTTTTTTAACAATAATCTGTTGCTAAGAGATTAGCACATTTCTGGTAACCAAGTGTATAAAGTAAATAACAGATTTTTACAGTTGTGTTCAATGTATTTTATAATATATTTCCCACCAATGACCAAAATAAAATAAAAATAAAAACATTTTCACTTTCCTATAGAATTCAACACAATTCTTGTTAGGGATAAGTAGTATTTCAAAAGAGCAGAATAAGTCTTGTGTCGTTTTAACAATTACAATCCGTTGCTAAGAGATGAACACGTTTTCTAGTAACCAAGTGCTTTGAAGTAAACAACAGATTTTCAGGTTTGTGTTTAATGTCTGTTTTATAATATATGTCCCACCAATGACTAATAAAAAAACATTTTCACTTTCCTATATAATTCAACAGAATTCTTGTTTGGTAAAAGTAGTATTTCAAGAGAGCAGAATAAATCTAAAGTTTTTTTAACAATAACAATCTGTTGCTAAGAGATTAGGACGTTTCTGTTAGCCAAGTGCCACGAAGTAAACATCTGATTTTCCTTTTGCAAAATTTACCAACTCTAAATGTCTTGCAGATAAGCAATATTTCAAAAGAGCTTGTGTTTTTATAAGCAATAATATAACTTCTTATTAAATCAGTGTTGAGATTAAGTTGGATTATAGGTCTGAAAAAATCGTTTGTGCAAAGAAAGTTCAAAATTTTTTATAGTTTTCATAATTTCATAATTTTCATATATGAATACTATTTCAAGCTACTACATATTTAGCAATGCTTACTTTTTAAATTGTAGTTTATTTAAAGGATAGGCATAATAGATGAGTCATACAGCCAAAAGTAGTAGACTAACAGAATATCTGATTTCTAAAAAATGTTATGGTATTGCTGTAATTTGTCTTAGTAAGAGAAAAGTTTCAAGGTTATTTGCTTAATATTTTCAGTTTTTCTTGTTATTTTGTAGTCTCTTATTGTTGACTTTTGTATCAACACACTGGTGCCGTTGCACGCCACAGCACCAGAAAATTACTTCTTAGTGGATATTTTCACACCTGATAGTCCGGTATACTCGGTTCAAATGGGGACCACAGTTGCAACAACAACAACAAAAAAAACTGTTTGAAAAACCTGTTATCTTCCTCTCCTTTAGTAGTGCTGCACCGAGAACCTATGACGAAAACAACACAAAAACCTCTGAAGAAAAAAATGAGTGAATCTTCCTTCTTAAGGAAATGTAAACAAAAATGGAGCAGCATCAGATTTGAGCAGTCAGGATTTTTCTGTTGTTTTTGGCAAAAGACCACAAGCCTTTTCTCCTGCTAGCGCCACTCTCACACATTTGCTTAGACTGACTTCGGACTGTGGTGTAGTCTGTTTCCTGCTTTTGGAGCAATCTCTGATCCGCTTGGCGTTCCCACGTGCATTTGAACCGCACCAGAGTTCACTTCAAATGAAACGCGACTGAGGTTTTAGGCAGACCAGGGTTAGCTTTTTTGGGGGGGACGGAGCTCTATCAGAGTTGGATTAAAGCAGACTAAACAGAGCTGGTGTGAACCTGCCTATGGCCTGGAACTATAAACCTTTAGAACCTTTGGTGTAATTGTCATGATCCACACCTGTTGATCCTTTTGTTAATTGCACTCTCCTGTTTTCAGTTGGTTCCTGTTATATTTAAGTCTGTGTTTCTGTTTGTTTGCCGTCTGGTTTTCTGTGATCTTCAGTCTGTTCATTGCTGGTTTTCTTAAGGGTGATGGTTATTTCAGGGTTTTTTAATATTAACTTTCTTGCATCCCTCTGCTTATGTCCTGTTGCCGCTTCAGTCTTTTGTCGCAACAAAAACATGACAGATACAGATTACTTATTGAGGGGAAAGCAAGATAACTTTGGTACGCCTCATCTCTTCTCACATACTTTTACGACTTTACAACTTCCACTTGCCGTTACAGATGAATAAAGGCAAAGAGTTTCCCGTCGATGCCGTAAACGAAATTATCTTCTCACAAACGTGCCCAATGCAGAATTCATTCGGTCTATTTTTCAGGTATACAAACTTTGACGGTAAGGAATTTAGATGGGAAACAGAAGCTGTAATCTTTTTATTATAAAATATTCATCCAGGTCTGCTCTGAAGTTTACAGACATCTAAAAGAAACGGCAGGCCTCACATCTGAGTAAATTGTCCTTGACACTTTCCATCTCAAGCAGCTGCTTCAGACAGCCATCAAAAGGCTTCATTGTGAATTCTGGTTTCCTTCCAGGTGAATTGAAGGCTTCACTTTCCAAACTTTGCTCAGAAGCTCTATTTGGAAAGCAACTTTTAAAAATAATCGATCCTGAATTCTCCCTCACCACCAAGTCTGCCAGGGACTGTCCAGGCACGCTTTCAGAAAACCCCACATGCCTTGGATTCTCATATTATTTCCATTTATCAAAGGCAAGTGCAGCAAGTGTAATACTTTACCCTGGTAACCAAATCTTCCCTTTCCAGCCTCGCTTGGTGTCTCCCTGCGGGAGAGATAGTCCACTTGAGGGCTGCATGCTTTGAATTACTAATTATGTCTCTCTGGGCCAAAGCTAAGACCTCACACAAAAGAAGGAATGCGCCTGACAAGATACAGTGATATCCCTTCAACAGAACCCTGTAAAAGTATGTAGGGATGCCACACTAATGCCAGTACTAACACCTCACAGGTCCTGTGAGGTAGGCATACCTTTGGCTGACTGTGTCCTAAAGTGCTTAGGAGGATGTAGACCCTGGCACACATAAGCCTCCGTAATCTCTTCCACAACCCACTGTGCCAACAAGTGAGTAACCTACAGTCTGATCTCTGAGTGCAGTCTATTTCTATTTAATGGACAGAATTTCAAGAAAGACACTCCAAAAAGAAAGTGTTAGCTTTATCTTGGAGGTCATTTTAGGTTAGTTTACATAATCTTAAGTCACTCTTCATTCCTTATTGAGTTTAGGCCTCCCATGCAATGCATGAAGGCACCTATTATTCTGCACTGCCAGTAGAATGTGGGATATCACCAGCAATGTTGACTAGCAGTGACATACTCCATGTATTATGTAAAGCTCATCTTTTATGTAAAAGTTGGCTAAAATGCTAATGTTAGCTTATATGGCAACCATTAGTCTGTGGGCTATTGCTAGCTTGCTAGCGATGACCCACATCCTACTGATAGTGCCAACATGCTAGTCACACTACACACTATTGATAGCAATCATGGTAATGTTAGCCTTCCAGCTAAAATAAAATTTTAACTCATTTTTGATATATATGCTGTGTTTAATATACTGAATGGAGTAAGTCCATGTTATTCCACATGCTAGTGATACTCCAGATCCTACTGGTAGTGACAACATGCTAGCCACGAGTAGTGATAGCAATCATGCTCATGTTTCTATGGAGAAATAGGGCAGGCAAATAAGCTTTGGCTTCAGCCTATTCCTTTTTCTTTTTTGGTAAATTATGGGTTTGTAAATTAGTATTGTTTTTGTTTTCTGTGTTTAATGTTGATAATATAACTAAAATGAAGTGAAGCCTTCCAGCTAAAATGAGCTCATTTTTGATGTATTAGCTACATTTAGCATACTGAATGGAGTAAGTGTCCATGTTGTTCCACATGCTACTGACCACATTTTCGATAACTTTAACATTGCTGCTAATTTTCAGCATCAGGACGTCTGATTCGGGTCTGACCATATTCCAACGGCCATTCATGACAACTAACCCAGGTCAACGGTTATGAATTCTGGCGTTTAACAATTGTTACAGTAGATTAAGGACTGGTCTGCAGAGATCTTTGCTTGTTTTTTATTTACCTCCACCGCAAACTCCCTTCCATATAAAGACCCAGCAAATAGATATGTGCAGAGGTAGGGAGTAATGCAGCATGAAATTAAACATGCTGCAGGGATTTGGTATTTTGCTCATTAATGGTATTAGTCTAATGTATTCGCGTGGGCCTGAAGAAACACAAATGTTAGAGTTAATGTGAGAACTAGCAGAAGAGTCAGCCCAGATATTGGCATCTCTTCTTTTCAGTCAGATTAAGTCCTCTGTGATTTGGTGTGCGTTTGCAATATATAAAAAATAAAACGTTCAGCCTGTTTTGTTTGCATCCAGAAAAGCAGATGGACATTTGAAGAGTTCAAGGGAACTCTACACATTGCCAACCTGATCAGAAAGAGTTGCACGAAAATTGAACTTTAGAGGAAGTTGTCTATAAATAAAAGTTGTCTACACTTCAGTTATTTTTCATGTACTAAAAGTTGTGCAAGAGATAATTGAAACAAGATTAATGGAAGAGGCGACTGAAGAATAAAAAGCGGGGAAAATATCTGTAGTATCAGCAAGAGTTTTTTTAATCCTATTTTTCTTTTTTGGTGGTTCATAAAAAATGATCCAATTACAGGTTTTAAAAGCTTACTTTAATGCTTTTAAAATTAAATTATGTCTTCAAGGAAATCTATGCAGGGTATTCTCCTAAAACTATTTAACACCGGTGCACCTAAAACCAACCAGAATACAACGAGACATTAATTTGCTCATCCTGATCTCTATTTTTAATTAAGAATAATTACTTACTCTAGCATGCATGTTTGAAGAAGGGAAAAACTGGAGTACATATGGAGAAAACATCGGCACAGAGATTTCTCATAGGAAAAACCAAGGGAAGGAAATGTACCTAACGTGAAACAGCCCTGCAGCTGCGGACACTTAGCCCCAACAACGTCTTTACGTTTAAATCAATCAAACCACAGCATCCGACTGCATAATAAGAGGAAGCTATTCTCTCCCACAGAGGACAGCTACTCCCTAACTGCCTCATTTAAAATCCATGCTTTGCTCCCTTCTCTTGTCTTCATCAGCAGAAAAAAAAAGTTTTACAAAATGCCTGCCTATTGGGTATTCTAGCATGCTTTAGGCATTAACAAGTAGTGCTCATACACCGGTTGCAGCATTTTTACCGTGGACTTTGACTTGAGAAGATGAGGTTTAGGACAGGGGTGTCACTAGGTGTTAAGGACAAAGGGGGCCTTAGCCCCCAGGAGGTGAACAGGAAGTGAACAAACACAGCACTAAAGAACAGAGAAGTCACTTTCCCACTTTTAAAAAAATGGTCAGGGTAATACAAATTTTTGGTACTATGCAAAATATGACTGTAAATAGTAAATCTCAAAATGGTTCATTAGCAAATGTTGCTGAGATAGTTATGATTTTCTGTGGCTTTACACCGAAAATTGTTAGGTACTCTTTGAAGAACATTTGTGAAAGTTTTCATGTTTGTATCATCTTCTGAGAGATTCTAGCCATGTTTTATCCCAATATCTCAGACTATTACACTATGACGTAAATGGAAACTGACAGATTTATGGCCATATTCAAGTAAAACATGATAGTTTATGTGATTATTAAAATTCATATTCTGGCCACATTAAGTTGAATTTGTTGGCGGTTTGGATACCACGGTGTGGTTTCAAACAAAGACATTCAAGTGTTGAAGTGACCTAGTCCAAGCACATACCTACGTTAAATTAAGACTGGGTGACAAAACTTGAAAGTTAATATTCGCGGAAACTCTCCACACAACCTGACTGAGTTTGAGGTATTTTATATTTTAGGTGCAAACTTGGTATAAACATAGCTCTGTATTTGGTGCAAACGATGGCAAAGGGGGACTCAGTTTGAACACATGCCTCACTTTTAGATTTTTATTACAAATTATAAAAATCTAAGTCACTGCTAGACATTAAACTTCTATTTCAATTAAAAAAACATTTCTTTGCCTTAGTGCCTACAAGCTTTTCTACTGGTTTTATGCTTCCTCCAGTCACTCATCTGATTACTTCATGCTCTTAAACTAACAGGTCAAGTGAAAAAGCGGCTTTACAGCCTCGAGTCTTTTTGATAAATTGATCCATAAAGACCTCTTGAAGTATCTTAGCCTACTTTCTTTTTCTTCGACAGAGGTAACAAACCCACTGCAGGGTTGTTGCTATTCATTAGGCAGTTCATTAAAGAAATGCAAGCTCCACACTGTAGCAATAAAACTACTTCAGTGCAGTACAAATGTACTGCTATAAATCTACTCCTATTTGTATCCTGTAGGCAAGTGCTGCTGTATGCATTTCAGCTTATTTCATTACGCCGTAAATGAAAACCGGCTCAAGCAGCTGAAACGTCACTGTGGTCAGAGTAAAAGAACTATTGAAATAATGGATGAGGTTCAGACATACCGACTTATATGACAAATCACTGAAAACGGTTTTGTAAAATAAATGTAAATATAAGTAGATCATTTCTGATTTTGACAGAGGAATGAAACCTCAATTTTATGCAGCATTTTCATAAAGATTGTATATGTATTTTTTACAGATAAAACGTAAAAAACGTTCCATCAAGTTTTTAATGTATCAATTTCTTTAATGTGTTTTTTTTTTTAGCCCCGTTTCGCTTTTTCTGTCGAGGACCTTGAATTATGCTGTTCACGAATGCCGCTACATAAACAAACTTGGTTGCACTGCCTAGAGTACAAATTCTCACTAGACATAGTCATTGAATGGATCAGGAAGACATAATCCAGCAAACGCAAGAATGGTATTCATTGGACCTTGTGGAGGCAACTTTATGACAGAGTTTGTTGGTAACATCTCTCAAAACCAACAGCAGATCCAGAAAAAGACCAGCGCTCTGGCAGCCTTATCATCAGCACAGGTTGGACTCATCATCCACAAGGAGAAAACCAAAATCCTTAAAATAAACTCCAATTGCTTCAACCCAATCACTCTGATTGCAAGTCCTCTGGAGGAAGTGCAGTCTTTCATCTGTCTGGGCAACATCATCGACCAGGAGGGTGGAATAAATGCAGATGTCAAGTTAAGGAAAGGCAAAGAGTTCCCTTTATTCAGCTCAAGAATAACTGGACATCCAGAGAGCTGGCGGTGATCACCGAGATCCGGCTGTCCTCTAGCTGAAACCTACAAGACAAGCAAAGACTTGAGGAGAAAAAATCCAGACATTCCTGAAGAGCAGCCTCAGAAGGATTCCCCACATTCGCTGGCCAGACACCATCAGTAACATCAACCAACAGGAAACAACCTGCCAACTCTCACTAGAGGCAGAAATCAGGAAGAAAAGATGGCGCAAGGTAGGGCACACTCCACGCAAACAACAAATCAACATCACCAGACGGGCTCTCAAGTGGAAACTCGCGGCAGATGAAAAGGAGGCCGTCCAAGAAAACATCTGAAGACGAGGAAGACGTCAAGAAGATGGTCTACACTAGAAACCAACGAGAAAGAATGGCTCAGAAGAGACATCTCTGGAGTTCCTAATTTGGCGGACAATACCCTGGGACGGGGTGAAGGGCAGAAGAAAGAAGATGAGACATACGGAGTTGGAATTGCTGCCAAAGTTACATTTATATCCAATGAACACAAAAAAACATTCAGAAGCACATTCAGCTAATCTTTGTCCTTTGATTTCATCAAATGTATCAGTTGTGTCATTTATCCTGGCATGTTATTTCAAATCCTGTAGTTGCTTGAGATAAAAGCCGGAGGTGACCCTTGCCTTGCAAAAGAAGAAGCGGAGGGGGGTTGAAGGGAGAGGACGCCTGTGAAATGATCATACCGAACAGATGACTCACCCAGGAGCAGCTAAGAAGTAAAAACATTCATTAACTTTGCATTTTTCCTGCTCATTCATCTGCACTGATGAGGGTCCTCCTCTCTGCAGCCTTAAAACACCATTCTCTCTCTCTTTCTCTCACTCATCCACCCTTCGTCCATCCAAAAGCTCCTTGCTTATTCTGAATTTTAGAGCCATTTCTCCTTCTCCTCTAACAGAACGAGTTCAAGTGGATTGGCAAAACATTTCCAGCAAAGTAGGAAGTGGGAGGTAAAGGGGAGTGTGGTGAATCCAAAATCAAAGTGATTCTTTCCAGCCGACACCAGAATCGTTCCATTTAAAGGAGCCTGAAAGAAGTGACAGCAATTCATCTCCGAAGTGAGCTCCACGCAGGTATCATCCCCGCCTTTCCCAGGTTAAATGCTTCAGAGCATTGTAATAGCATCCTCAGCTATTTATTACAATCACAAATACCTCATTAAAAAACTCCTTTCTTTTAATTGATTGTTAATTTAGCCAGAAGATAACAGCTCATCATAGACAAAACAAAGCAAAAATAATCAGTGAGCTGGTTACTTTGTTTCGTAAGGGACGCTATGACATCATGACTGCATTAAGTTGCTGAGCAGACCCCCCAGATATCACACAGATGAATATATTTAAAAAGAGATTTGCTATTCATGAAAAACCTGGTAAATGAAAAGCTTAAATTGAGCTTCCAAGGAAGCCTGATGTGTGAAGTATGTGAGCTGTCATTAATGTAAAAGGAGAAGAAATACACTGTAGTAATCAGACATCACTTCTAGCAATTCTGTTATGTTTTCATTTTGTCAAAGATCCCAGATTGTTAATTAAAGCATGATGATGTTAAAGGGGCAGCCCTCGTCTCGACTACAGTCACAACTAGTAAATATAGTAAAAAAGATAAAAAGATTATATTATCACTGACAAAACTATGTATGTGGCAAGATAGCTAGCTGGCCAGCCTTCTGCCCAGCTAGCCATCGATCTATCTACCTACATATATAGCAAGCTAGCTAAATTGCCAAACATCTACCCAGCTACCCGTCTGTCTCTGTCTATCTAGCTAACTACCTATCCATCTAGCAAGATAGCTACTTAACTAGCTATCTAAGCTAGTTTTATTCATAAAAATAGTGAGGACTGATTGGATTTTAGTCTACATTTCTTTAAATTTTATTCAAAATCATTAGCAGAGATCAATTTCCAAAGACTAGATAAAGACAAGCTTTGTGTAAACAGATTATATCAGAAGCTGTTGCTTTGTCGCATTCTTCACTGCCTTGACATGAATTGAAGAGCATATCTGTATTGTTCTTTGTGTTTGATTCGTGTATTGTGCTTAAATCCCAAACCATCGTCCCCTTTTTCTATTCTTGTGTCATGTGTGTGACGCCCAGTGGCTCAAATGTTGTGAATTTGAGTCATCCGAATCACAATTATGTTAAATGAGAGCACGCAACATAGTAGAGGAGGTGGGAAGTAAGGAGGTGGATAGAAAAACAAAGTGACCTTGGTGTCTGTAGTCGTTACAAAAAAAAAAAAAAAAAAATAGAAAAAGCATCTGTAAAAAATGTACTGAATGGAGTTTTTACACCATAAAATTGGCTCTCATTCTGTAACTTCATTTATAGTGCTTCTTTTTTTAAGGTTTTTATCACACTGGTGGCCTTTATTCAGCAGAAGCTGGACACTAATAAGGGCTTAAAGCAGGGGTCTGTAACCTGCACATTTTAATAATATGGCAAAAAAAAAAAAAAGTAGAACCAACAATGTTTTTAACATTTGGTGTGTGTTTTCCTTCTCTCACTAAGCCATCAGTCTTCAACCTTTACAAACCAAAGAGACGTGTCTCCCCCCCCTCCCCCGCTCTCCCCTCAGTCAAGCTAAGTAAAACTAGTTTAAAACCCAAATGTTACATCATTTTTTGTTAAAATTTCCACCGTTATATTTCTGATTTTAGGTTTTAAAACAAAACAAAACAAAAAATCATTAAACAATTATGAAAGAGGATTGATTGATTTTCTTGTAAGGGATGTTGAAAGTTGGTGGAAAATGATATAAATGCAACAAGTACTTACTTATCAACATTTACTGATGAGAAAAAACACATTATCGTGTCATTCTGTTTTGGAAATTTAATGCAGGAATCAATCCATGCAGGAAAACAAAACAAAACAAAAGTTTCTTAAAAAAATAAAAATCTAAATTTGTTTTATCAAAGAGGGGACAACAGCATCGAAAACTGTAGCTTCTGTAAGCTCCATGCGGATCCCCATTTAATTTGTAGTTTTATAGTTAATTTGAGCCACACATGAGACGCTTTCAACATAAAGACAAGTCCAGTATAACACCAGGTTATAACAAATATGTATGAAAACGATATGATTAGGCATACAGTAGGAAACTTAAGGAACATGTACATGATGTGTACAAAATGTCCCATACAATACTTCTGTTGGTACCTTTTCAGGTACCAAAGTATAAAAATAAAACAGGATGAAAAGGAAGAAATGACCAACAACCTCTGTTGACCTTCTCATTGTTGCACCACATAGTGCAAAGCCCTTCTCTTTTGTTATAATGGTAGAAATGAGAAAATCATCCATCTGTTGTGCTGAAAAATTGTGCTTGGACATATCTTTTTCTAAGATAGAAAAAAAAAACCTGTTCACAATGTGTGAAAGCGATGAAGGAGTCAAAGGCAGAGGGAAGCCTAACATTTCACATGTCAGCAAAAGAGATGGGGGCCCAGCAGATCATTATCGCCCCGCTGCAGAGGTGGTGAGAGAAGATCCCAGCCCATCCTGTGCGGAAAATAAGAAGAAAATACTGCCAGAGGGAGACCCCTCCATTTGTCTGAGCGACACGCAGACACCAACCATCTTACAGCCTAATTTCCAGCGGGACGCTGGATGTTTTCTCTATTGTATGTCAGCGAAGGTTTGATTGTCTCCAGCTCTGACCTGCACACATGGATGGGTTTGCAGTTTAAGCACACTCAGCCTTCTCGAGAAAGACATCACAGCTGGAATGACACGAGTTACACTTTTCTTTATTATTATTATTATTATGAATTTAAGCTCAGAGGGGGATTTTACCCGGTTCACTGGATTTTATTTTGGCAGTTTGGCTGCTTTATTTTTAGAGATTAAAAAATAAGACTTAAGTTCCTTTAGAGAAACATCTAAATAATACCAAACTACTAATATGAGAATGAATTTACTGCTAATATCTCATGATGTGGCATTAAAAAAACAAAATGTAATAAAGGCCTGGTGTTTTTACTTTATAAACTATATTCATTCTTTTCATGTTATTGATTGTAGGCAATCCCTTAAAAAGGAGACAGGCACGACTGCCATAAAGCTGCTGCCTGGTCCGCAAAGCGTCTTAACAGGAGCTACTTCCCAAAAAGAGTGTTTAATTTATAATGAGAAAAAAGCAATTAAAATGGCTTAGCCCCCAAGTGAAAAACTTATTGCTCTTTTGTTAAATCATAAGTTAATTGTGGACAATCAGTTTTTCTTTGACAGCTCAGTTTAAGTTTCTGGCTTGATTGCTGCCTGAAGTGCAAAATTAAGAAATCCTCTAGATCACGCCCTGATTTAAAGTAATTCAAAAACAGTAGAGGAACGTCATTGTCATCCGTCTTTCTGGAAAAGGTTAAGGTGAGCCACGGTCAGAATATCTTTTCATTAATGAAGAAACGTGGCACCTTTTTCAGAAACAGCAAGGCTACCAAAATTACTCCAAAAGTACAACACCAGAGCACCTAGCTAGGCTTTATATGTACGTCCCTCTAGCTTCAGTTAAAGCCAGTGGTCATGATTCAGCAATTTTTTCAAAAGAGTTAAAAAGAGTTAAAAAGAGAGAAAAAATGGCACCAATAGGACAGTTTGATGACAAAAACAACTGCTGACCAAAAGATTTTGTGGAAAATTATCCTTCAGGCTGACGTGACAAAACTGGAACTGTTTTGGAAAGTGAGCATCTTGTTAAATCTAGCATAAAACAAACATTCATGCTAGAACAATGGTCTTTTAATATCGCCATTACCTGCCATTACCTGCCATTACCTTATTTCACCAAGTGGTTAAAATTAGCCTGGTGGAAACTAGCCACTTGCTACGCTTCACTTCGTACAGACGGTCTGGGCTCTGAGCTATCGAGAAACGATCAGCTGGACGCCTGGACGCTGGTGAAGTTTTAAATTTGACCCAATCCCAATCACTAACGTTTGTCCATGACGTATGTAACGTGTCAGTTCGATGCTGTGAAGCTTACTGGAAACTATTTGCATTATAAACAACCATCCTCCACCAAGAAGAAGCGTCAAACTGAACGTGGCGGCTGCTAACGTCAATCCCATATTTGGAAGTGTGGCCAACACAAACTGAACGTCTTTGTTCACTTCCTCCACTGCCATCATTAAAACTACTGACAGAAGAACAGCACAAAAAATCCTGACCCTTTTAGGAACCCTTCCAAAAAGAGTTGAAAGTCTTACGATGGCTGCGAAGAATGGAGCGACATATTTGATCCTGTTGATTAGAAAGGGGATGAAATTTATGTGCAAACATGTAAGAAGGCAGACTTGTTTATATTCTTGGGAATATAGTATATATCTAAAAAAAAAAGAAAAGGAAATTAGAAACAGAAGAGCAAAATCACCGGAGGGACTGGAGATGTAGCATTTAAAATACGTCAGTCACGATTCCACCATCGTGAAAAAATGGCGGTGTAAATGGAAATAACGTTGATGATCACCGAGACTTAGTTTCCAGGAAAACGTCTTTATCTCCGCAGCTTCCAAACTGTACTTCATAAATAAACAACCCGAGGCGACACAAACAAGAGACACTTGAGAGATTTCGGAAAGTGCAGACACTTCCCCAACCATTATCCTGACTGGGTGAGATTTGGAAAAACTCCATCAAAATGTAAATGAATACCTTTTCAAAGAGTGAATTTGAGTGTAAAGAGCCTGAAAAGGAATGGATACTGGAGACTTTTCTAAAGAATTCCCTGCTTCTGTTTTTTTTTTTTTCCCTCTCGCAACAAAACAGGGAAACTTAACTGCGACTTGCTTTTTCATCACTGATGGTCCTCACTGTTTGAGAAGTGCAGCAGGCAGCAGTTTTATAACAAACACAGTCAGCTCTGGTAGCTCTGGTACGTGAGGCTTTGGGAACGAGGAGGTTAATGCATGTTTCAAATCGTTTTGTTGATAGAGACAATTTCTTTAGAAACGGGGATGCTATGGTTCCCTGCAGGCTAACAAAAATTATATGCCAGTGAGTCAGACAGCGTGTTTAATTCCAAAATCCCCAAAGTTAAAGGATTACTGCTTAAATATTACTCAAAGTGGTTCTCAGCCTGCTTTAAAAAGAAAAAAAAAACCTTTTTAATTCAATTTGTTGGCTACGTCTAGGGATGAAAACATGCTGAATAATGTAACGCTCTATTAAAAAAATATTCCGTGTCTAAAAATGGAATAATTACATTTTAGTGAATGAAAAATACATCAGCCTGTATATGTCTAGACTTGAGGAAAGGAGAGTTGCACTGGTACCTTTTCAAAACGACTGCAGCTGAATTTACGACCCTATACGGCGATGTCAGCGCAAGAGATGTTTATCTGCTTCAAGAAGTTAGCGCTGACCTTGGATTCACGGAAACTTTGCTTTTCTTTTTTCTTCTCCTCTTTTTCCAGCTCTTTGTTGTGGGAACTGTAAAACAGTGATGAATGCCGGTCTCTTTTACGCTGCCGCGGCTGTGTTGACAACGTTCTTAGCGAGGCACGTAACGAGCAGAAAGTATGTTAGAAGTCTCTCGCTGACAACTTCGCCGGTTCCCTTCATTTAAGCAACAAAGAAAAAAGAACGATTCTAGCACAATTCCTCTTTCCCTTTGTCACACTTGAGGTAATAAAGCGAAAGGGTGTCTAAGAAATAGATTGTTCATTCCTGCTGTGATGACTCTGCCCTGCAGCTGATTCTCTTGTGTGTGTGTGAATGTAAGTCTGAGGCTTCAGGAGTGTGTGTTTGCTTTCCAAGAGAAGCCACAAATGGCCATGTCAAACAAATAGATGCGGCCTCAAACGTACGTTGCATCATTCGAGCAGCAACGCTGTCCAACGCGAGGACTCTGCTTTTTTAGGCAAATAACCACAATGCATAGGACTGTGACGATAAATTTTTCGAGACAATAAATTGTCCCAGAAGTTATTGCAATAAGCGATAATATTGTCACTTTGAGACTGTTTCCAAGTAATTTATTAATAATGGGATAATTATTCAAGTCCAACATCTAAAACGGTAATAAACTTTAATTTTGTAAAGCGCAATTCTGGAAGACATTTTAAATTTCAAAAATAAAACACGGCAACCAAAAACAAGAAATAAAACGGGAATAAAAATGACACAAAACCGAAACCATAAAGGAAAAGGATTATAAAGTCTCTATAAATAAAATCCTTAATTCTTGTCTGTTCCATGAAAAAAAAAATCTGATTTTTTTTTTCTCAGCATTCTGACTTTAATCTCCGAATTATGACTTCTTTAAAACAGTTTGAACTCTGAGATTAAAGTGAAAATTTAAACTTTAAAATCCTGATTCTAGGAAAAAGTCAGAATTTTGACACGCAAGTCAGAATCCAGATTGTTCTTTTTTCAGTGGACCTAATCCTATAGATTATTGTCTCCCAGATATTGAAACTGTTTGTCATTTTAATTTCAGAGTTGGCAACAAAGCTTCCAAAGGAGAGACGCTGAGGGGACTCTGCCGTGTTTACCGTTAGATGCTGAGCAGGTGAATCATTGTTCGCATCGATTCGCCAATCGACGGGGAAGACGCTTTCGATAATTTATGCTAACAGTAAGGAGACAGAACCGCCATTCATCCCATCACTGCTTCTTCTCCTCCCGTCTTCTGCTTCTCCCACTCAGCCTGATGGACCCCGTCCATTTGCATTATCACACACACGCGAAAAGAAAAAAGACTCTGAGGAAGAGCGAGTGGAGAGAGTAGGACAGTGTGTAGAGCTACGTGCGTGGTGTGTGTGTGTGTGTGTGTGTGTGTGTGGGTGTGGGTAGTCCTCCTGGGAGTTTTCTCCAGCATTCTGACACAGCCCCTCCACTCTTAAACAGGAACATTATTGGAGATTAAACAAAGGGAGCACACTCTTCTTCTGTCAAAGAGCGATCCAGTCCCTGCTAGCAGCTTCTCCATGTGGGTGCCTGCATTATAGAAACCACTTAAACTGAGCAGGACTGACAAACCGGCTGGACGGCCCCCTGGGGGGAGGAAGGGGAGTGAGGAAGGAGCAGGACTGAAGAGGAGGAGAATAATCTTCAATCATTTTAATTGCAAAGCTTGTTAGGAGTTTTTTTGGGGGCCTTATTAGCATGTTATTGTGAAGCAGTAGAATGCTTGATGGACAGCCTGGACAGAGCTGTTATTTTTGCGGGTATATAGATGTGTGTGTTATTTAGACATCCACTAATTGATGTTTGCTAAACGTCGAAGGGAAGGTGTGAAGAAGAGCTCACCGTCACCGGCAACTTCTGCTCCAACATCCTGTCACTCACGTCCGAGACAACCGCAATGAATCTAATTAGCAGCTATCATTACATCCAGACGCTCTGCATCAGTCGAACGTTTCAGCTAAATGTCACATTAGCGCTCTGAGATTGGATCGTTTTCACCTAAACCCAAAAGCTGCTGCCCATATTTGGGCAGAAGAGGGACTTTTCACCTGGAATGGGGAAGTAAGTTGGTCAACACAAGGCATACATGCTCCACTACTCTCTATTTTCAGCAACCTGCCAAAAAAAGAGATTATTTTGGCTAAAGCTCCATTTATTTAATGCTTCGTCTAATCTGTGCCTTCAAGCTACTGTATTTTCAAGACGATAGACGTGATGAATGTTATCGGTTTGACTGACATAGACCGGCCCACCAACTCAACAGTGAGGTGGACATTCTTGCTATGTTTAATAAAATACAAAAAAAATGGTATCAGCCAAAATCGAAATTGGCAGGTCTGACTTTTTGGGGATCGGTAATGGCCGACCGGTCAAAAAACTGAAATTGGTGCGCCCATGCTGATGCCCATGCTGATGTTTTGACAGACCTTTATTTTTTTTCTTACTTACGTTTTATGATGCAGCATGAAACACATCCAATTTTCTCCCTCCTGTTTTGATGTATGAAATTTTCCAACTTGGATTGAAAGGGTTAAGTTCACCTTTTTGAAGTGGTTTTGTAGAAACATGTGGGAATCCTGAGACTAGTGGACGGCTAGCAGCTCACCTGACAGACTGAATGGCCTTTTTCACAGGTTTAACAAATACAGATCATACTCTACTAACGGTAAGGAAAATAAGGCAGATAATAACTTTATAAAAACTCAATGCAGACATTATAACCTGCCTCGTTAAGGCGGTGATTAAGGCAACCGTTTAGCTTGGTAGATGTGTTAGCACAATGAAGAGCTCTCAACAGACTGGTCGCTTTTCCTGATTGCTGTTATATCTGTTATTATGTGGTTTAGTTGGTCATAAATCAGCTCTCCCTGATGACCTGTGGTATGACTCCCACTCCTGTTGTCTTAATTGGCGCTCGGGCGCAGCGGTAGCTACTGGAAGCAGGCGAACGAACGCTGGTAGCCATGACAGGTGTGAGCACCGACTCCTACAGTGGCAACAGCAATCTGAGATATTTCTGTTGCAATTAAGGCCTGTTTTTTTTTTTTTTTTTTTTTTTTTTTTTTTTTTACAAACATAGAGATAGAACCAGAGATATATGTTTGAAGCATTTTTTTTTGTGTGTGCGTTTTTGGAAGGTTATTTTTGCACAACTGAGTTTTTATAAATTGCTTAAAATGCAACCAGGTTGGGTGATTTAGAGGTTTTTTATTCTCTTTCCTGTCGAAATATTAAATAGAAAGAAATTTATCTTAAGAAATGTAGGAATCTGTGTAATTTATGTTTATGCCCTAATGAAATGGGAAGTTGTGGATTACCAACTAAGTGCTCCCAACAATCGATACTAAAAATGCTCATTATTAGCAGTAATTCACAATAATCATGAAACAACTGGGATGTTCATGTGACTTAAAAACTGTTTTCCTTTGCATTGTGAGGCTTTAATCTTCTTTAACTTACCAGTTTCAGTTGGAGAATATATAAAAAATGATTTTAATACAAGTTTTTTTTATATAAATATGATTACATGACATGCTGACATCAACAGATTCAAATAGCAAAAAGAAACACAGGAGAAATCCTTTCCAAAAACTAAAGTATGACCTGAGCACCTGTTGTATCATATTCATAACACCAGAGTTAACAGGTTAAAATTATTATATTACCCAAATGATGTCACTGCTTCACTCCTGGCTGGTGTAGAAACACGTGAAGCTGCTCAATCTTAAGTAAATCAGCAGCTTCGGGTCGGAGTAACAACACGGAGGCAACAGCCGAG
Organism: Poecilia formosa; assembly: GCF_000485575.1. Taxonomy (NCBI): domain Eukaryota; kingdom Metazoa; phylum Chordata; class Actinopteri; order Cyprinodontiformes; family Poeciliidae; genus Poecilia; species Poecilia formosa. Next base: position 951,774 of record NW_006800069.1, read on the forward strand.
TTTAAAGCTGTGCGTTTGTCCCTGGGCGTCACTCGCTGCCTCACATTTATTTTATCTGGAAGACTTACACAGCTAAATACGTCTGATCCCTGGAGCCGCGGTGAAGAGGTAATTAAACCTGCATCTCCACCGCTCTGACAAAACAAATTGATTTGGGGCTCTTTCAAATCAAAGACGTCGGAGGCGCGCCGACGTTGCGCCGCGTAAATGTTATTGGCCGAAAATGTGACCGAAAAAGTGGGGATGTAAACACACGTGGTGGTCTGACCTCTGTGTTGGAATGAAAAAGAACGAAGAGGCTGCAGGGAGAAAAACTCATCTACACCTGAAGGCAAGAGACTAATTAAGTAGAGAGACGTGCCCTTTTTCTGCTTCTCCCTGGGAGACGATATATATATATATGTGTGTGTGTGTGTGTGCGTGTGTGTGTGTTTAGAATCAATAAAAGAGCCATTGCTATCACAGCCAGATGCACAAAGGACACCGCGTCTCATCACACATCAGCATGAGAGGGAGAGCGGAGAGGAAAGAGAAAAATCAAGGACAAGCTGAGAAATGTCTGACGTCTAATCTGGCCGATGTTTACGATCAATTCAACGTACGAAGTCAAGAAGTCAAAGCTAACCGTTCTAATGACACGATAAATAAACAGCAGGCTAAGAAGCAAAACATTAAATAAGGTCGTTATTACTTGATCCCAGGTTTTTAAGAAGTTGTAAAAATGTTCAGTGTGAAACAATAAGATGGCACACAGGGTCGACGTAGATTAAAAAAGAAAAACATTGGTCACGAAAAAAAATTTTTCCGTTAAAAAATTTTCCAGTTTGTTTAGATTCATTTTAGAAATTTACGTGAAAACCCTGGAAGTTTTCCGATGTAAAGTCGTTGATTTTCAAGAATGTCGGAAAATAGTAAATTTCCACCTAAAAATGCAGAAATGTTCAAATTCCTTTCAAAAATGCTCAAATTAATTTCAGAAATTATAAAAAGAAAACCTTGGATATTCTCTGATGTTTAAAAAAGTGATACATTTGCAAGAATGTCACAACATATCTTTGTTTTAATATCACACTTTGGTGCAGCTGGTAGAGAAGGTGCACAATGTGAAGAAGCTACTTTGCCCTGGTTTTGATTCCTGGTGTCAGACCGTTTGCACACACTCACACAAACGCATGCACACACACTGAGAAAACACATTTGTCTTGCCACAAAAACAAACAAACAAAAAATCTAAATGTGTAAAGTTTTCAATATTTGTGTCGCTGCCAGAACTTTTGACCAAGATTGCAAGCAGTTTCTGGTTTCTTAGTCTTTGTCTGGATTCTTGCTTTGAACATCCTCTCTGGCTGAGCCGGTTTCATTTGTCTTTGGATTAGTTTATGCTCTGCGCCTCAGCAGACTTAAAGAGCTTTGTTTTTCTTCCAGCCGGCCCGCCTGCCTGCCTGCCTGCCCGCCTCCGGGTAGTGTCTCTGCATCTGGCTCGCTCGTCCAATCCCTCCATCCGTTACACTCCATTCACTCATCCCCAGAGACATAATTGCATGGGTTCAAAGAAAGGAAAGAAGAAAAGAACGGCATTACAAGAATACCTTCTGAAGGGATTTTTGTAAAATTGTCCCTTCAAATGTTTAAAGTTACCTTCTCCAGCAGAGTAAACTGGGGAGAACGTTTCCCCTTCGACTCTGAAGTAAAAAATCCGGCCACCGGTCGGGAGGCAGATCCTTGTTCTGGAGAATCTGGAGCTAATGTAAAAGACTGCAGTCCATGTTTGACCCGCTGCGTTTGTTGTACTCTCAAAAACACAAAACGAGCTGCGATTTGACGACTCTCAAACTGAGTCTCTGTTCCATTTCCGGCTTGAATAGTTTTTATTAGCGTCAACTGGAAGAAACAGAAGAAATGTCAACTTTGGACTAGCAACTAGCATCCAACGGTTTCTGTCAATGTTAAAAAATAATGTTTAAAAACCATTCCTGTTTTACGATGCATGGGAAGGTTGGCAACAACTGCTTATTATGCTAATCTGTCGACGCAACATGCTAATGCGAGAACCACTTCCTTTTTGTACTTCAAAATAAACGTCTTGAACAAACAAACTGCTTAAAACATTCATCTTTATATGTGAGGCTCCTACTGACAGCTTGAATTTTCTCTACCAGATGGAATCCCAAACTACTAGCAAGACAGATTTCACTATAACATACAAAACAATCCCGTTTTATTATCGTAGCATCATGAGATATTGCTACATACATAGCAGACAAATGTGACTGGATGAAGGAAATTGAGGAGATCAATGAAGAAGGAAATTCTTTTAAATAGGAAGTTTAAAAAAATAAAAATAAAATAAAAATCTTGGTTCAGGGCTACTTTACTAAAATGACTCGTGTTTCTACTTTTTTTTTTTAACCAATTAACTACATTTTGAATTACCAGACACGAGACATGGAGTGAAAATGACAAATAATTTTAACTCGGGGGACCAAGTAGATTAGCAGGCCACACCGCACCTCTGCTTCAATCGTCAGACGTTTGGCGACAAGTGATTTATGTCAGTGGGGGCACGCTCAAATATTAGCCCTAAAAACGAGCAACTGCTTTTGTGTCAAATGAGCTCATCAATAAAAGCGGAACCGAGTGAGCCCAGAGAAAGCACGGTGAACTCCACCTCATCAGTTATCAGCGCGCCGCGCTCCCCGCGCCGCGGCCCGAACACGCTCACGCAGAGGACTGAGCTAATTTCAGTGAAGCCATCACAGTTGGCTGGAAGCTGTAAATTTTTCAGAGTGAGAGACAGCTTAACAGTAAAAAAAGGGCAAAGAAGGGAAGGAAGAGAGAAAGAGAGAAAGCAGGGGAGAACGTATGTGTGTGTGTGTCTCTTTAAATAGACACCCTCAGACGCAGAGGGAGAGAGGAGGACAGAGAGGTGAACATGACAGGAGGGAGAGGGGAAACCAGGCGTCCGCTGGAGGGACATAATTAACAAATCCGAGTTCGTGTGTGACGGGTGATGTGACCATGTTGTACCTACTGTGTGTCTGCCTGATTTAGTGTCTCTGTTTGTGTGCCCGGGAACAGATGGTGCCAGCGAATCCTCGACGCAGGCAGGTTTCTTTTGAGCCCGGCAAAAGCACATATTCAGTCTCTCCCTTCGCTCGTACGTTCAAGACGTTAGAGTATGAGTGCAGCAGCGCCTCCGTGTTTGTGTGCTGTGATCTTGTTTCAGGGAGATCCTGTGAGCTAAGCTAATCAGAGTGAGACCGATCAAACAAGAGTGAAATATTGTAGAGATATTTAGTTTGATTTAAGCTCCAAATAATACGGCAGCAACGTTCAATATCATCTCCTTCCCAAAATAAGTTGTTTTAGTTTGTTTGTTTTGTTTTTGTTTTGTTTTTTTTTGCCAAAAGTGATTTCTTTAAATGACATTTTGGCAGAAAAAGAAAAAAGAAAAAAAACAGGTGGTGGTTTTCTCCAAAAAGTCACTTTTGGCAAAAAGATGATCATAGGTTAAATATTCTCCTGAGCAACTTTAGTTTATATTTTCTATGACATTCTTAGTAAGGTAGAAGTGGAAAAAAAACCCATAAAGAAATGTCTTTGACAGTGAGAACGTCAGAGCGATCACCACAAGCTTTTTTAAAATGTCATTGTTTGACCCCCAGAACTTAAATTTGTGGCGTGAGCAACAGGTGAAAACTGAAGAGAAAATATAATTTAAAAAAAAAAAACGAGCATGAAACTTTCCCACAAAATTAAATTCTGGTTAATACTCCGTGAAAATCCATATTTTATATTTTAAATCTTATGAGCTGCTCACTCACCCTCAGGATATTCTGTGTGTGCGGTTCCACACTCTGTGTTTTCTGTCGGCCGTGTATGAAGACGTTCAGGAGCTTCTGAGGATTTAACCTAAAACAAACAAGGGGAAATAATTAAGTGATTAAACAATATAATAACTATATTTGGATGTTTGTGTCACATTTGGAACAAGGCAGCAATTATCTTCAGAAAACAACAACCCTGAAAGAAAATACATTTTGATCTCCAATAACTGAGTATGCCTCTTTTTATAGGGATTTTTAAGTGATTTTTGGTGATAATGAGAAAAGCAAACTTCTCTAGGTTGAAATAATTTATCACATTGCCTCAAGAAGAAAAAAAGAAACTTTTGTAATCGCAAGCTAATTAGAAAATTGAACCATAAACACAGCATCATTATCAGGAGGTAATGAGACAAAAAAGCTTAAGGTTTCTTAAGATAAAGCATTGTTCTCAAAAGTAAACCAAAACCATGTGCTTTTTGTAAAATGTTGATAAAAACCAGAGCA
>NW_006800069.1:957446-1158734 GCF_000485575.1 Poecilia formosa
ATATAGAAAAGTCCCATCGGGCTATAAGCCGCTGGTATCTCCACCGCTCTCAGTTTCGCAGCCCTGCGTCTCCAATACCGAACCATGGATTTGTTCACGCCGAGCTTATATGCAGCAGCCATCGATCTAATCAACAGCCTTCAACTTAAAAGCTGCATCATATGAACTTCTTCGTGTTGTTTCCATGATGAGGGGCTGTGAGTTTGAAAATATTTCTCTGTCGTGCCTGCTGCTAGCATGTGCGCGTTCTAAAAGAAAATTTTGCACTTTCTTCTTTGATTTCCAATTCTGACTTCCAATGATTCACTTCCTGCTAAAGAGCCCCCTGGTGGTTGAAGAAAAATCCACAGAAAAGCCGTACCAGGCTATAAGCCGCATGGCTCAAAGCGCGGGAAAAAAGAAGTAGCAGCTTATAGTCTGAAAAATATGGTAAACATATTTCATCAGCTTTGCCTATATGCCTGTATATGTTGGATTATGATTCCTGCTTTAATAAAAGTCAAGTCAAAGTACTCTTCTATAATCTGAATGCAGTTTACTATGAAAAGAAATGTTAAGTGGGTTTGATTTAATCAGGTGCCACCATTACTGTAAATATTGTAGAATCCTACACTGCAAAAACACAAAATATTACCAAGTACTTTTGGTCTAGTTTCTAGTGCAAATATCTTGATGCTTGAAATAGGCATCGAGCCTAATAGGCATCAAGCCTAATAGTAATTTCAAGACAGAAACAAAGCTTCACACGGTGTCAATGATGCGTTGATTCTAATGAATCTTGATCAATTTTGTCTGATGATAGTAATTTTTCATCAAAATTAAGGAATTATTGACTTAATGCAAGTTCCAAAGTTTGAAACTCATGACTTGTGTCTTCAACTCTACAATGCTAATTACAATTCACACATTCTCAACCACACTGTTTACCGTCAGCGACCAAATGTAGCGAGCGCACCGAATGGCAATGTTGACAACTTAAACGTGGGTTGCCTGACAAAAGATTATCTTTCGAATAATTGCCTTGTATAAAAATGTCAATGATGCGTTGATTCCAATGAATCTTGATCCATTTTGTCCGTGTCTGTTCAAATCACATGCTCTGTTCGGCAGCAGACTCTTCTCAGTAGAAAGAAGCAGTGCTCCAGGTCACCAGCTATCCCTAGTTAACCAATTAGCTGCATGTTGAATTGTTTAATCATAATGATGTGTTAAATATAGAGGAAAAGCTCTTAATATTTGGGGTATATAACAGGATTTTCAGAGAAATAGGCTTGGGCAATTCAAGGCTTTCTGTCATTGTTGTGTTTTACTGATATTTTGGAGATGCAAACATCACCTCTTCTTTTGAACTCAGACGTCCGTTTTACTCCGTACAACAAGCAGCCTATGTGTTCTGACAACATTCATCAGCGTAGACGCGAGGCCGTTATTGTGTTTCATCAAAGCGCAGGTTTTCTTCGTGCCTCTTTATTTCTCGGCTTATTGTTCTCCTTCGCTAGCTGTCAAACTTTCATTGGTCGAAGACAGAAACAAAGCTTCACACGGCGTCTTTGTTTGAAATAATAATAATTTTAAAAAATCTGCTTTTAAGATCTGGTCCTAAAAAGCCTGGAACAAAACAAAAGACATGAAAATATTCGAGAAGTGCTATGGGGCAGTTTCAGGATTTCACAAAGACTGAAGGTAATTTACAGAGATTTGGGAAAGCATTTTACTTTGTCTTCATTGCTTATGATGATACAGCCACGAATTTTAGGGTATTAAAGTTTTATGGATCAACACAAACCAGTTAGTAAATGTGAAACAGAAGTAAACATACACATGGTTTTAACTTATTATGCTCTCTTAAAGAGCATAATAAATTCAGATGCCCACCTATTTGAGGTTCAGTTTTTGTGGATTTTTCTGTGGTCTGTTACAGCAAAGTATTCATGAAAAATTTCCCATCTGTGGATTTTTTTTTTCCCACATAGAATACCAAAAATATTCAAAAGGGAATTCAGCTTTGAAAGTTGAAATACCTAAACGCAGTGCTACCTGACATGTGTTTGCCAAACCAGCCAGTCCAGGATTTCAAACTGGAAGTGGTCTTAATGGCGGAGCTAAGACAGATTGTGGATACCAGCTTCTGCAGTCGTGTCAAGATGGTTTCCAGTGTGTGTATTTATATATAAACATGTTGCAAGGTAACATCGCGCACAAGACCTCGCCCCTCAGCTCCATGCTGGAGGGTAAAAAAACTGCTGGCCAAAGATGACTACCATTGATTTTAGCTGTCAAGTTGTAAACATAGCACGCTAAATCCTTCTATATAAAAGATTTATAAAAGATATAAAAAGCGACCCACACACCAACTCTCTTACAGATCATCAGTACAGCAGGTGTTTAAATTAACTAATCAATAAGTGTGCAGACAATCATTTATGAATGATCACAAAATAAACACCAAGCTGTGTGCGGGAAAATGCAGGCAGAACTGTTGTGAGTCAGTTGCTATGACAACTGGTCATTGAGTAGCATAGCTGACATAGACGGCTAGAAAAAAAGAGAGTGGCTTTGAGTTGTTCAATGGTTTTTCTGTTATTTTCCCCTTTGCTGTGGCGCACTGCACTGAATTAATTATATCTACGTCTCCAAGTTTCATTTAGTTAACAGAACTGTTCCACAGACGGCATGTGAAAGAATAAATCATTTGCCCTCCAGTGTTGTGCGTACGCACAAAATGTCCCTCTGTAAACAACAACATGCAGCGTGTCTATAATGACGTATATTTGGTGTTATAATTGTTCAGCTGTTTAAGGGCAGATGGTTGTTCCTAACTACAGCAAACGTGGAGGGGTTCACGTTATTATGATCCACATTGTTAAAAAAAAGTCCCTTGAAATATGAAGAATACCACCTTTTGATGAAACATTTCGTGAAATAAAAATGATTTTGAGGTTGATGTAATGCCTAAAACATTTCTTCTCTCTCTTGGTAAGAATATTTCAACTTATTCTGAGTCCTTGACGTCTGCTGTCAGCCAGTTCTTTTCATTCGTCTCTGGATCACTCTCTCCTTTTAAAAACAGAAACAAATACTTCTGAGAAAATATAAAAAAATAAAATAAAATAAAAAAAAAAAAGAAATCTACTTTTCCAAACACAATTTCTAATGCACACGTGAAATACACTCAGACTTGTGCGTCTTTCTGGGTTGCCGGGTCGGTGAAGTGGTGATGAAGACAGATGGACACTCTACCAAGTCTCCAAACAAGTTTGATGGACTTGTTGAAAACTGCTCTGCATTGTTTCCATTCACGGGAACATCCTTTATCTTTCAGCAGCAGTTTTTCCACTTATCATTCAGCAAACAGTAAACATCCAACAGCCCTCCAGGCTCAGAGTAAACTCCCTAAAGACAGGCAGCACCTTAGTGAGTCACCGCCGGCGATCCATTTTGGCAGAGAGAAAGAGAGAAGACTAATAAACCCGAAGGAACCTGGAGCACAAGCTGGTTCCAAAAAATTGTAAACAGTGTCTGACCCAAAATGGAGGCAGTCCCGAAGCTGTCCTGTGATGAGGCTGTTTTTCTGGAGCCTGACCTCCAGGCTTCCCTCTCTTGGGACCTCGCGCATGAATTCTTCAAAGCTTTCCTTCAGACTCGAGGCACAAATCCAAATTGTCCCTGTAAACTGTGGGCTTGCTTCTCAGGACGGGGAAACCATCCGATGAGGTTACATCTTCCTTACCTGAAGAAAACCTAGATACACATTCTGGAAACATTTTAGGATCTTCTTCAGGAAGTTTTAGATTCCTTGTTTATGTCTTGTTAGTAAATTAATCATTTTAGTATGTTAATCTAATCAGTTGTTAATTATTTCTTTCAGAGCCAACCTAGTCATCTAATTAACAATTCAAGTTAAATTACAATTCGATTAAGAAATACATGTTCATAAACTTTTTTCTCCTCTAATTGAATTCATTCCATTAAGGGTTCAATGAGGTTCCCTGAAAAAGAGAATTTACCATTAGTTGTACATAAACATTTTTAAAATTTAAGACTAATATGTAACTTTTAATACATATTGATTATTCTTGAAGCATCATGTTTATGTCTTAAATAGGACATATTAAGCAAAATTCACATTTTGCACATTTTTCTACTTCCATTTGTGTTTTTACTACTTCTAAAATCAAGCTGACAGTTTACAAAACCCTACCAGAATGACTCATTGCCAATTTTTGGCCACAAGTTTATATTTTTTGATGTCTGAAAAATGAGCCGTTTCAAAAACCTACCGATTGTTAAGTCACAATCGACGAGCAGTGCGCCGTTACCTAGCAGCGCCAGCTGAGCCCAGCCCCATGTAATGGCTGCTGGTCAAGACAAGAGTTTTGTTGTTGACTTATTGTGTAAAAAACTGCTTGTTGCACTCTTGTTGGTTGTGCAGGAGGCTCTACTAATGCTTATCAAAGATGTATGGTTGTTTGATTCCACATCTATTTGTAGCCATTTTCACATGTGAGTGTAAACTTTGAGTTGGGGGGAGTGTGGAGGGAGTGTGGGGTTGGGGAGGGATGAAGGACTCAGAGGGGTATGGGGGTTTGGGGAGGCGTGGCAAGCAGAAGTTTATTTTGATTTAAAGTGACAGGGAACCGAAAACATCTAATTCTAATTTAAAAAATCTCATTATTTAAGAATGACTTTGTGGAAAAAAGGTGATGAACACGTTTTGTGTATCTTACAAAACCTGTTCAAGGAAGAATAATAGGTTTAATAGAGAGATATTTATCCTACCATCTCCACATCACATACAAACCCAGTAAAATACATTGAGGCTGGTCAATGCATCGTGACAAAATGTGTAAGACAGTGGAGGGTACGAAATACGAATACTATTATACAAAATTATCTGTAAATGGCCAAATGGATTCTACGCAAACTCACCTCTATGATCTCCATGGGAGTGATCACCTGCACAGCCCTGAAGTGTCTTGCCGTCCTGGAACAATTCCACCAGGTGCCATTTTGGCCACTTTGAAGATGCTCATTTCAGATTTCATCAGCAACCTCACGCTGTCAAAGGTCAAACTGATTCCACCTTCGAGTCGCCAGTCGTCACTTATAACAAGAGCTGGGGCTGTGGCGCATGCTCAGAGACCAGCTGCCAACATTCAGTGGGAGGTGCATAAGGTCAAGTGTATAATCAGGGGCAGGCTTGTCATTTTCCTCAACATCCACAAGGTTACGGACCATTAATCTGTCCCAGGAGTCCGACCGTCACCTTTGAGTGTTGCGGTAATGGCCTCGCATCCGAGGTACAAAGAATGTCTGACGTGGTCAAGTTGAAAGGTCACAGTGTTTGAACTTGCAGAAGAGGTTTGGAGTGAGTTGCTGATGTACATCTGAATCTGTCCAAGTTATACTTTTTTTCCGCAGAGCAATGGGAGCACATATCTAAGTGTTTATATGCTGCAACCAGCTCAGGGTACCTTAAGTTACATTAGATTTTGTCTAAATTAGCAAAACTAACATAAATACATTCTCAAAACACATTTAACAAAGAGCAATAACCGAGATCTTCTTAAGGACAAGACAGATTCATTTAGGAGAGTGGATAACACATGGGTAATGCTTTATGTTTAGCCATCTTCAAGACACTAAAGTTATGTTTAAAACATCACATTTTCAATTTCTAATGTCATCTTTTTATCATCTCTTACAAAAAAGAAACATCAAGAATTCAGGTGACAAATCGGATTTTAGTTGGGTTAGCCCTAAATAGGTACACGACCAGTTGGAAACTCAAAAATCAGATCTTATTTAGATCAGTAAAAGCACCGTATACACAATATAAAGTTGTGTTAATCTTCTTATTGTGGTCTAAATTGAGGAGTTGGTATTTCATTTGTTGTTGATAGAAAAAAGTTCGTTAGACTGGACAATGCCCTGCTCCTCTCCTATCAATCACTCATCCCAGATGATCTGCACCTGACTCACATTGCGGTTACAACAAGCGACATAGAGATGGAAGATGATAAAAGTTCAAAACAGAAAAAGTTTCACTGCTTACTCAAATTATGCTCTCCAAACAAAAGCAGAAAAAGCTTCATTCAAATAATATGACAGGTTTACTTCGGGCTCGGTGTGAGTCAGGCTGGACTTTTTTTTAGTCTCAATCTAAACTTTATTTGATTTTGACCGCTCAGAGAAGTGAGAAATAAGCTTAAAAGCATATTTATGTAAGCTTATTGGTACAAACACTGGAAATTGTAACAATCTCTAGTTATTACTGGCCTATCTTTTCTTTTTCATTGTTTTTTTTGTCCAAGTCAACCAATAAGAACGACATAAAAGGCAAGCACCAGGAGATGAGATCCCTCCCAGGCAGTCACCCTGGACCTGCCTGTTATTACCAAAGTTATCAGAAAAGCAGCCAACATCTGCCCTTATACCAAAAGAACAACGAGGGTCAAAGCCACTGCAGTGGACAGAAAGAAGGAGTAAAATAAATGTATGTGTCACACTCATTTATATGCAGTGAAGAGGTTACGACTATAAATTGTCAACTAAACTTTCCAACCTTTACATGTCTGGATAAACAGCTACCCTACTTGGTATTCAGAGAATAATTTAAAAGCTTAAAAGTCTCATACAAATGCACAAGGTTAACAACAAGCATTGCAGGACGGGGCAAAGGAAGTGCTTACTGGAATTAAAATATAGCCTGAACCAATCAAAAGATTTGACTCAAGCAGAAGCAGTCAACGCTGCAAGCGCTCCATCGGGAAGCAGAAGCTCAAACATGGTCTGCTGTTTCCGTATCTGAGAAAGAATTGGCTTTAATGTTTCAGTTCACATGATTAAAGTCCTCATGGGGGTCTAAGGTTTTTTTATTCTTTAAAGGAAATGAAAATGAATTTATCGCAAATGACTTCAAATGGTAAATGAACTGAATTTAAAAGGTGCTTTTCCAATCATTTTGACCACTCACAGCCTTTACATTGGAGTCACATTCACCCATTCACACTCTCTCTCTCTCACTCACACACACACACACACACACACGCACACACACAGACACACACGCACACATTAATAAACCGATGAGCAGATCGGTAGATTGGGGTTCAGTGCCTTGCCCAGGGGACAGGAGGAAGCTGCAGTCAAACCTACACCCTTCCAATCAGAAGACGACTACTCCGCCCACAGAGCCACAGTCATTTCAGACATCAATGATTCTGAAATCGATGCCCTGTTGCATTTACCAGACTTAATGTACTAACAGTGGCTGCTTTTCCATTCACCATATAATTCTGCAATTTGACATTTCTACAACAAATTTGCTTAGTGGAAATACGGCAATTTTGAAAAAAAATGTTTTCTGAAAAAGTTTTGGTGCTACGATGAGGTGGCTTTTTGGCCAAACTAAATTTGTTTTTTTTTTCTTTTTTCTTTTGCATGCCGTAAACAATCAAAGTCATACACAACCTGTTATGCTCTAATCAGATGTGGTCAGATTTGATTAAAGAGTCAGAATTACGTAATTCCCAGGCTTAGTGCCATTCTAAAGCACAATCAAATAACTGTATTACCTTCAGTTGTTACAAAATGTTTGATATTTAATGCCTTGACATTGGGCCTCCGTCTCTTTAAAAACTCCTGCTCTGTTTAAAACTCCATCTTCAGGAAGTCGTCACAACATCTAGTGATGTTTCCTCCAGCGCTCCACGGACGAGTATAATGAGCTCAGCAGATGTGCAGTTCCACATCTGCTAATTGCTGCTGGCTAGTCTGAAGGAGCAGAGTGAGGAAATCGCTGGGGAGGAGTCCTCTGGGAGGCGGAGCTTAAAAACTGCAGCTCTGAGGTGGAGCTGTGTCTCAAAGGCGGAGCTAGGTCCACCCAGGCATTTTGGATGGCTGAATGGTTGCCATGGGAGATTAAGGGATTTGTCAAACAGCATGAAAGAATCAAGGCAACACTCCAGGTGTGTTTCTGATGAGGGAATCACATTGTAACATGATGTAAAATTCAAAAAAGTTGATTTAACATTTTTTTTAAATATGTTTTTTTTTTTTTTATTGCCAGCACAATTTGAGGAGCAAGTTTTCTTTTATGAGTGATTTGTGGATTATACAGATATGCAAATTTAATTTATCAGTTAAAAGGATCATATTGTATTACGTAAACTGCATTTTGTGGGACTTCAAATTAGGGTTTAGTGGGCATACATATTATTATTCCACTTCTTTATTATTGCGGTTTCATTTTTATATGAACATATTTTGATTCAAGCAAATACATAGATCAGACCTTCAATAAGTGGTTTGTTCTTAAGATCATCGCAGTTTTTTCTATATGTTTTATGTTTCCTCATGTGTGGACATTTCTACTGCACAATAAACTGTTTTTTTTTTTATTATTTCACCACATTTTTGTGTTACATTTGGGGTTACATTTGTTACATTTTTCTTATTCCTCTGCTGGGTCATAACTTTTCTGTGTGGGCTGGATGACAACAAATAAACCACTACAACAACCTCTGCCTTCACTTTTTATTTCTGGTGGGATCAGACATTTATTATGATGAATATACATCTTCTACCTGTTGAATGCCACAATATTGACATTTTTAAACCACGTTAATCACTAGAATCCACATCAGTACTAAGCTTGTAATCCCGAAGCAAAAATAAACATCAGCTCTGCAGCCTAATGTGCTGCAAATAAACTTCATTTTTTTTAGTAAAAATGGAAAGCAGCTCTTTAATGTAAATTCAGCAAGTGTAAAACAGATTAAATATGTATTTTACATTTACCGAATATGTTAGAAATGTAACAGCTTTCATTTGGTTAAGTACAAATATGGATGTTCACCAAACATAATTTTTTTTCTTCAGTTCATTTCCCAAGGCTCTGCAGGATTTTTTATCTTTTTTTTTTCATTTCTACGTGCAATAAAAGCCAACATGGAAAGACTTTGAACTTACTCGCAAGGAGGTAATCCATCACAATAAATGCTTAAATTGCATTTGCTTCTCCTGAAGGTTTCCTAATCGTCGCGCCAGTGCAGTTGCAAGCAATAATTACCCCACCATGCCTGATAATGCAAAGCATTCATGGGTGTAGGGCAGCTAATTTAATTTGTCAATCTTGTTTTTCTTCGCTCTGATCACCGATTGATGGGAAAATGGTTCAGTGTGTCTGTGTTGGCCTCTTTAAACGCTTTCTTGCGACACGAGTCAAAAAGGTTTGAACTTATTCCTCGATGTTCATATGAACCTCCAGACACTGTCTAGAGGACATCTTCTCTCATAGATAGATATTTGAACTAAGAATTTCTAATCCGTACAGAAACAGTCGTTTTATTTTGCATATTTTCAACTCAAATTTCATTTGGTATAAATGCAGCTAAGGCGATATGCCATGATGGTCACTGGTGTATATTCCAGATAACCAGGATCGTACTGTTAGCACTTTGTCATCTTCTAGCGGCACAAGTTATGGGTATAAGTTCAATGAAACTGAAACAATCATCAAAGCAGGGGAAGTCATGTGTAACTCTTTGAATCGCCTTGTTCCCAAAATGTGCTACACAAATAAAGCTGATGAAAATGGTGGTGATTTTTATAAAAACGAATGCTGCAATAATTCATCAAGCAGATGCTAAAACCACTGGGCTTTGTCAGCGGGAGTAAAATTAAAACCTGTTTTGTGACACAAAGTCACGTTGTGCTGCACTAACTAAAAAAAGGCCCAAACGAACCCTAAATAGTCCATTTGACCTTGTGTTTGACCTTGACATTGAGTTTAAGACTGAAATTACATTGATTATCAAAGATATAAACACCAGAGGAAGTGTTTATGTTTGAAGAGTAGCCCTCTGATAACTGCAGCATTTTAATGAATGATGCTGTCAAGTACTTTTCTGACAAAGTCTTTCAAAACACACAAATACATGTGCATGTTAACACTGTGGATATGGAGCGGGTCTTTGACATAAAAGCAGAGCCAAAAAAAAAAAAAGACTGCAGCAATACAGACAGTTCAGGCTAGAAACAGAGAAAAACAGAAGTTTAATTAGAAAGGTACGGCGAACAATTACATTGTACGTTAACTTCATTTCTGTAACACTTGAAATAAATGGGTTAATGTTCTTGTGAGTAAATGTGGGGATTAAGTCAACATTTCTATATGCAATCCACCGGGGAGCCAAACAGAAAACCAGATTATTCCAGTGTGATTAAGTATGGCTTCCATCTCGCCAATTTGTGTTTCATGCACGTGCTGCTCAGTGCCCAAATATATTTTCTTGCTCATTTGCTTCGTCTTAATAGCCTTATTTAAATCCAGGCACCAGTTTCCCATAATATAACAGAACCCACATCAATATAGAAGCTGAGCCATGACGTCACTATTTTGTTGACTCTGATCAGTTCCCAGAAAGACACCAGAAAGGTGGTGATTCATCAAGTAGGGAAGAGTCAGTTGTCAAATCCCTCCAAGCACTGCATGCACATCTCTTATGTCTATTTGACATCGGCCATCTTTGTTCTGCCCAGAAAAATCAGTTAAGTGGACTTTTTGGAGCGGATAGGCCCTGTCCGACTTTAGCTCATCTTTACAACCGTAACCCTAGTAACACGTCAACAAACTTTCTGTAGACTTCTTTTTACCTGCTAAGCTTTCCATAGTAGCCAATGCTGTCGTTTCAATGAAAAATTCCTCTACAGGATACTGCTGTTTATGTCAGCGGTAGACTTCCTGAACCGCAGGTCCAAGCTCAATGTTTCAATGAATGAATGAACAGTTACATTCCATTGGATGGATGGATGAATGTTTAATTTACTGGAAATGATCTCCATCACCTTTGTTGGGAGAACTAGTACCAGGTTCTCAACAACCTCCCACAACAATGAGCTCAAGGCGAATGACTAAGTGACCGTTTGGTCAGTAGGAACAGATGGAGCCTCAATCAACAACAACAGTGAATTATAATCTCTCTTGTCATATCAGATAGAAACACATTATCTATCTTTTAAAATTATGTTTGATACTATTTTAAATCAATTTACTGCTTTAATATGGCAACTTTGAAACTAAATCATCTAAAAATTTGTTAATGCAGATTTTAGTTCCAATTATAGTTTGTTTCAGTTTATCATTGAAAAACAAATCACCTTAAAGGGCCAGTGTGATGCATTTTCCAGCCACCTGGTACCATTTTGTAGCAAAATCAAATAACTTTTTTACCTTCACATGTTATAAAAATACTATGTGTATACATATCAAATGTGACTTAAAAGAAATTTAACTTTGTGATTTAACACCTTGAAATCAGGCCTCTGTCTCTTTAAGAAGCTCCTGCTCTTTCTGAAACTCTGCCTTCAGGAAGTCATCACAACATGACTCCTCTACGTTTAACAGCGTTTTTACCAGCGCTGAACAGAGAAACAGCTCATATCATGAGCTCAGGATATTTGCAGTTCCACCAGGTGTTTGCTAATTACTGCTGCTAGTCTGAAGGAGCTGAGTGGAGGAGTTCTGTGAAGTCGAAGCTTCAGGGAGGAGCTGCGTCTCAAATGTGGAGCTAGGTCCACCCAGGCATTTTGAATGGTTGCCACAGGAGACTAAAGGATTTCCCAAACATACGTGAAAGAATCAAAGCAACACTCCAGGTATGTTTGTGATGAGGGAATAACATCATAACATGATGTAAAGCTTGAAAAAGTTGATTTTGACATAATACTGCCCCTTAACTATTAACTATTGATCATAATATTTCTTAAGATCATGATTTTAGCTCTAATAAGCCTCTAGTGGTCTTTTTAGCTCTAGGCATCAACCTTATAAGCCCACTTGAAATGTAGCAACCCTACTTCTACTTGTTTGCAGTGTCTCAGTTCTGTGGTGGTATATTCGCTACCAGGTCACGATGAGTAACTGTAACTTGTACATGTGCAGCATAAAAAAATAAAATTACTGAGAGAACTGGCTGAGAATTTTGTCGAGTTTGAAACCAGACCCACACGCAGAAAGCGAGAATATTAGTACTATAATTGGACAGTTTTAGAGAACCGGAGTCCTAATTGAGCACAGAGTACCAAATGTCAGAGCACCCTGTGAGAGAAGCAGACAATGTGGGCTGATGGATTTTGTAATCATTTCTGGTGCAGCGTCAGATGGGAATGAAGATAGATTGTAGCCAAGAGCGGACTGGAGGAGCTGGTAAGAGCGGGAAGCTGGGAAACAGATGGGACCCACACACATCCAACTGCAAGCACACACCCAACACACACAAACAAGAAATCAGATGTGTGTTTTGCTACAGGAATACTTTTCCACTGTTTGTGTAAACCATCAAAAGTTTTGTACTATGAAAAAAAAAAACACTTTGTGAAACTTCATTCAAGTGTTGAAAAACTAATCATCTCACTTAGAAAGAACAGGATTTTAGAACAAGAAGTCATTTTAAAGTTCACTAAGTTATCACACAACGATAGCAAAAATGGCAGCAGCAAAACAGTGATTAAATATCTTTTCAGTTTCACATCAACATGTCGCATAAACACGAAGCACTTAAAGTGATCTAAAGGATCTATAGCACTGCAAAAACACAAAGTCTTACCAAGTATTTTCGTTCTAGTTTCCAGTGAAAATACCTTATTACACTTGAAATAAGACAAAACTAACTTAAAATAATCTTTTCAGCAAGACATGGCAGCTAGTTTCAAGTAAATAATTCCTTACTATTGAAAACATACCAGTACCACTGACAGATCGTTTCACTTTAAAAAAGACATTTTTCCCATATTCTAAGTGAAATAGTCTGCCAGTGGAACTAGAACTTTCTCATAAAAATGTATGACTTATTGACTTAAAACAAGCTCATATCTCGCCGAAAAGATACCTGTAAGTCAGTCTTGTCTTATTTCAAATGTTTGAAGGTATTTGCACTAGAAACTAGAACAAAAACACTTGGTGGGGTTCTGTGTTTTCACAGTGGGGTTTCATTGGCCCCTTGAATCTCTTCCTTTGCTGAAATGACCAACTATAAATCTCAAAGTCTTGCAATCTGTTCATGTTTTCGCGCTTTGGTTATCAACATTGCATTGTTCCTGGTCCAAACAAGCTCCTTCAGGCAATTGTTATTCTTTCAGCAATTGGGTTCTTATTGTTGAAAGAATAATAAGAAATATAATGATACAAACGGTCGTGGTGATGACTAATCTGAAGGCTAGCCAGTCTACATTTTGATATTAATGAACTGTGTTCATGAATATTACTTGTAATCTTACTGAGTGAGATGTCCAGAAATCCATGACATTGACTCCAAAGATTATAGTGAAGATGCGAAAGAATATGTGACATGACTCCAACTAGTATATTTTGCGTCACGAATGTTAGAAGTGTGGAAACCGCACTGCACCATCTTTGAATCATGGATTCAAAAGCTCTTTTTCTTTTCATTTTCAATTTAGTACAAACGTGAAACATGAAGAAACAACCCTGATGATCTGATAAACGACATTTTCATGTGCAGACATTTTTTTCGCTGTTTTTGTGTGTGTAACTTGAACAACTCAAACAGCTAATAATTCATTTCGCTTTAAAGTCTAGCATGAATAGATATAGATAAATAGAAGAAGAAACGCAATACAAGTCAGCTTGTTATTCCCCACTCTGTCTCCATTCCCTTTGTCCTCATCCCTTTTTTTTATTCTTTTCCATTATCTCTATCCCCACAACAGTCTTCCCAAACGCACGTTTCTTAACGTCCATTACTTCTCCATTAAAATCCAGCGTGACCCATGTAATTGCTTCCAATAAGTGGATCCCGATGGGAAAAAAATAAATATATATACACAAATCCATCACGTTTGTGGTGCAATGCGCTCTGTGTGGGTCCTCTGTTACGTGTCAAACCAAAAACAGATAATGTTCTCTGTCAGAGCTTTTATTGCACACTTTGGCCAGCGCTCCTATGTGCCAGCTGACTGCAGCCTTGACCAATGCAGATAATATTCTCCCAGACCCTCGTTCCACCTTTTCAACCTGCGTATATTAAAAAAAAAGAAAAGTGTGTAGCAGAGAGATTTAAATTGTATTTCCAGACGTAGATAAGAATGAAGTCGAAAGTGTGTGTGTCAGCTTTTGAGAGAGGAGAGGGCATTCGAGCATGCTAGACAGTGGGGAGCTCAGGTGTGTGTGTGTGTGTGTGTCGGAGAGAGAATGAGGGAACAATGGAATGAGCAGGACTGGCAAAGAGCCAAATCGTAAAGTGGAGGGAAGGCACATGTGTTGAGCAGGCTTACCTTATGCATTTTAGATGGATCAGTCTTCATTGTGTTAACACACAATCATGGGAATCCAGACACTTTGGATTTTTTTGTCATTTTGAACGACAGAAAAACATATTTGCTGTAAAAACAGCAGAAGAAACTGTGAGTGCGTGTGTGCGTGTGTGCGTGTGTGTGCGTGTGTGTGTGTGTGTGTGTGCGTGTGTGTGTGTGTGTGTGTGTGAAGGGGAGGAAGGGAGAGGAAAAAATCTTGGCGAACTCCACAGGTGATTTAAAATTCATGCCATGCAGAGCAGCATCACTATATGGCTGAAGTGGGAATGATACAAAAACACAGAATACGTGATGAGAATACACCCGGCATATTTCACTGCACTTTTGTCACAGCGATGCTGCATTTGTTCTGCTGGAAAAGACTCCCAACATCTATGTGGCGAATAGAACTCAATATGTCGATGCTTTTTACACACGGACTGGAAAAGCACTAACACAGAGGTCCCACCGTCCTGCATGTTTTAGGTGCTTCCCTGCTGCTTCACACATCAACTGGAGACGCTAAGGAGGTAATATAATTACTTGAATCAACTGGAGTGGAGTGTGAAACATCTACATGTGCTGTATGTTACCGCAGAGGTTGAACAACAGAGTAGAAGAAGATGAAGTCCAAGTAGTTTTGTTAGCATTGAGCTAATGGAGCTAACAAGCTTAGCTAACAAAACCTCATATTAGTGATGCAGCAACAGCTGACTAAAAACTTGATCTAGCAAGTGATATGATCTCCTTGTTAGAGGTTTTCATATTTATGTTTTTATTTTGAAAGCGTTTTATACAGTTTCCTCTTTCTTTCTTCACTTCTCCACCTGCTCTGTTTAGGGCGGGGCAGCAGTCGCTGCCGACATGAGTAGTGTTAATGGTCATGATGTGAATGTGTGTATATTTCTCATCACTTCTAACGGTGTTGTGTGGCTGCTGGTGTATGTTTGCAGCCTTTAAAGTGTCATTTTTTACTGTTAGCATCATTGTGGTTTAGCTAACTTAGCCGTTAGCCTTTAAGCTGTTAGCCAGATTATTTCGAGACAATGTCCTACATCGTCCAGGTTTAAAACAGCAATTCTGACAAAGGGAATGAATACTGATGTATGGTTTATTTATATTAATAGTAAATCAGAGCTATAATTATATTTCTTATTTCTGTATTTTCAGAAAGTGCTCTGTTCTGTATCTGGAACGCATCGATGTAGCCACAGTTCTTCAGTAAACCCTCATACGATCAGTGTAGTGGTTAATTAGGCAAAAAATAAAAAAATAAATCAGCAACAGAGGTCAGAGTCTTCAACATCGCTAGTATCATCGTTGGTTGCCATAGAGACCGAATGCAGGCTGAAGAACAGACACTGCTGACAAACGAGTGACTTTAATTGCCGCTGCCTGCTTATCGATGTTGTAGATGCAGCTTAAGCTCCCAAATTTTATTTTTCTGTACGTTTATATGTATATAAAATGAAAATAAATAGTTACTTGTTTTTTTTACATGTTAATTTGCTGGAGTATCCAAAATCCAAGTCAAACAATGACGTGCAAGTTTTCTTTTTATCTCGTCTGAGACACTAACATGTTAATATAATGTAAAGTAAAGGTAATGAAGCCTGGGGAAAGAAATAAAAAAATCTGTTAAGCATAGCCAAAAGTCACATCTGACAGTTAATAATTTGTAAAGCCATTTTTTCATCCACTCTGACCTTTGTTGAGTTTGCACCATGGCAAAGCACAAGTCACAACACAGACAGAAGCCGCCCACACCTTCCCTTATTTTAGAGACATTTCTCATGTTGGACTTATAGAGCTTTAAAGTTAATAAGATTTAGAAAAAAAAGATTTCTTCATACTGAAGATGCATTGTGTGATACAACGTGTATCTTCTTTGTTGGTTCTTCTGACTGCACAGCCAATAGAGGTGAATAGAAGTGACAGGAAGTCAGACGTTAGGAAAGGTCATGCAAGAAATGAAAGCCAAAAATCTTAAAAGGACCGAGTCTTGCTGTCAGTAGTAAGCTATTTGTCCAGGCAAAGAAAAAAAAGTAGTAGCTTTACCCTTTACATTTTCCCGCATTCATCTTTGGCTAAGCCACTAATTTGTTTCCTTTTGTCATGCTCTCTGTTTCTCAGCGGTTGCTTGGAGAAATTGTTTAGTTTTTTTTTTTTTTTTCAAGCTCTTGCATCTTTCAACTTGTAAAAGTTGGGTTCTGCTTCAGTGTATCAATTCATTTAGGCATGGCCAAGTTTTAAATGAAAATACAACATTGGTGTATGATGGTGCACAATAACAATAATAAAGTTCTTACATTATTATTAGTGGAAGATTGAAGGAAAACATAGAATGATCAGCCTTTGAATTTTGTAAAAGTTTTCAGGTAATCATTCATTTTGCGCAGAATAATCGCAATTTGAATTTTTTATTTGACAAAAATGTTTGAATCGTGTATAATTTTCTTAATCTTTCACAACTGTATAATTCATTAAATGTATTTGTTTAGGGTTGCAATGTGACAAAATATGGAAAAATTCAAGGGTTGTAAATATGTTTGCAAGCCGCTGCATTTAGCTACTTGCTTAGTAATCGAGTGGTTGCCCAGACTTGATTACTAGCTCAATAATAATTGTCCCAATATTTGTTCCAGCCAAAACTAGACTCCAATTGCACAACACTGCCATGTGTCACTGCTGTGTTTAATTTCAGGCTCTCTCCTTTAATGCCAATAATCTCTCGTTGTCCTTGAATTCTGCTCTTTTTGGTTTGCTCCGCACATTCCGTTTCGTTTTCATCTTCCCGTAAGTCTCTCAAATTGTCCTGTCACATTCCCCGCTGTCCTTTTGTGTTTACTGCCACACGTCTCCTCCGTGTCACCTTCTCTGCTTTGCAGGGCGAACAAACGCATAAAACTTGAAGCAGTCGTCTTCTTTTTTTCCCCTTTGTGACCAAGGGGAATGAAAATACAGTAAATAATACACATGGGACATAAAATCTTTATCTTTGGGAATTTTGCCGTATGCTTACTCGTCTCTCCAGCATCTCATCATCAACGCGCAGCAACTGCAATATATTTCTGTTTCGCCTATTTTCATTTTACCAAAGTCCCCCAAGGCCGTATTTCTTGTCTGATGCGCTGGTCTTTAGAACAAAACACAATCAGTTCTTTTTTTCTGATAGTGTTGATTGCCCAGCACACTCACCGAACTCTGCTCAGTCATACTTCACTCAGCGTTCCTTTTCTTCTTCTCACCTCCACCATGTCTGTTCCCGTCGCCTACTCATCTGAAGGCCCACCAGCGACTCAATCAACGTGTCAGATAAATATGAGGGATACATCTGAGTGATGCGCAAAACACAAACCGGCTAACAATGAGCTGACATAATTGTGGCACATTATGGAGAAAAACTGTGAGAACAGTCCCAACAGATTAATTAGCTTGACTGACTCCGTCAACCGATGTTGATGGATGACGCAGTCACCTCTTAAAATAGTTGGCTCCATACTGCAGATGGCAGCTCAGAGCGAGAATGTGTTTGGTTGTATTTTTTTTTTCTTCTTCTTCTGCCTCACTGGGTGCTGTACAATATGTCTTTCCAGTGTTTGAAAGCTGGATAAGATCTTTTCCTGGTTCTGACAGTGTTTAATATACTACCTAGAGCACCAAGATAAGCAGAACACCTGGTAGATGAACCCAGAGAGGTGGTCTGCTGCAAGCGGCTTTCTAGATGACTGGGGACGTTGTCCAGCGGGGCGCAAATAACAAACCTGAACGCTGGAGATAGCCGACGTAATCTATACAAAAACATGTTTTTGACAGAAACCCCAAACTCCCATTCACACCAAAATAACTCCTCAGGTTGTTTACAGTCGGTAGACACAGTCCTCCAAACTTCACATTCCAGTCAGATTAGCTCATAAACAGGGAGGTTCGTGAAATGCGTCACAAAGTCCAATGCAAAGTGTTGGATGCAGGTAACAGTGTAAGGTGCACTAACGCTGGACTCATATTCTTCAGGTCGACTAATCGTGCCTCTCTGTCTCAATCCAATGGACATATAAGTCCTGACTACACTGCATAAAGGAAAGGAAAAAGTTCAATACAGAGGTCATACTAGTGACAGGTGTTTCTAAAGAGTTGGACTCAGTTGCTTAGTTACATCAAAAGGAACTCGTAATGCTGCAACATGCCAAGACATTTTGGACAATTAATGTTACCAGTTTGTGGGAACAGTTTGGAGAAAGCCCACCGTCTGCTCAAACAAGAATGCACACCAGCGCAGGAAGCAAGTTTCACAAAGACATGAACTAGCAAGTATGGTGTGAAAAACTCAACCAGAGATCTCCATTATGTTTGGTCATTTAGCGTCAGATCTGTAAACCAGGACTGGGCCTTATGGTATCACCCATGACGGTACCTTTTGAAATACCAACATAATAATATGGATTTGAAAAAAATCTGCCAGAGAAAATAGCACTTTTTAAAAGAAATATTATTCAGGAATTATTAGCTCTTTTATCTTTCTGAAAAGTTACTTGTAAGATAGTTTTGTCTTATTTCAGGTGTACTAGGAAAGTCTAGAAAATAGAGGAAAATATAAGCTTTACGAGTTTATGGTTTTACAGTGTTTATACTTTTTAACCACCATCTAAAGAGTTTGATTTTGGCCTAATCGGACCAGAACACGTTCTCTCAGAATTTCTAAATGTTTTTCAACCACCTCTAAATGCACTTCAACTCGCTTCTTCTTCTGCAGACGAGTCTTGCTCGGCTCAGGCCACCGTGGCCGAGTGCAACACTTGTTTTCTTGTACCGAGTCTTTTTGAAGATTTTCACAAGTGGCCCTCGTCTCTTGGACAACTCTTCTAATAATAATTTCCACTTGTCTGTCTGGGTCCAGTTTATGGTGTAATAATACGCTTTGCACTTCCTGCTTATGGCTTCAACAGCTCAGTGGAAACTTCAGTTGTTTGGAAAGTCTTCTGTAACCAGTGCCAGTATATTTTGGGACTGAACCAGCTGATATTAACCCACACTAAAAGGCAGGATTGCTTTCTTTTTACTGATAGGTTTCAGCTGGACTCATGGCCTGTTTCTGCCTCTCTTCCTTTATGGGTTCAGTTCCTTCGTCATTCCATTTCATTACACATCCGTAAGTTAATTCACAGACATCTGCAGCTGGATTTTTTTGTGAACTGGATGTGTTGTTCTCGACATCTGGTGAGAATTTCACGCCAATTGCACCTTCGGAAATACATTTTCTTAGAAAATTAGTGATGCACTCAATACTCTTTTTACCCACTGCGGTTAGGATGCAATATTGGTCACAACTTTCATTGCAGTAAGAAGGAGGCGTTCTGTAACGTATTACAAAAAAATGAGAACGTAGAAGGAGAAAAGATAAAGAAGTGCATAACAAGAGCAAGAGTTGGTGTTTTATAGTTAGGGGGTTAAAGAGTNGTTGATTTTGACATAATACTGCCCCTTAACTATTAACTATTGATCATAATATTTCTTAAGATCATGATTTTAGCTCTAATAAGCCTCTAGTGGTCTTTTTAGCTCTAGGCATCAACCTTATAAGCCCACTTGAAATGTAGCAACCCTACTTCTACTTGTTTGCAGTGTCTCAGTTCTGTGGTGGTATATTCGCTACCAGGTCACGATGAGTAACTGTAACTTGTACATGTGCAGCATAAAAAAATAAAATTACTGAGAGAACTGGCTGAGAATTTTGTCGAGTTTGAAACCAGACCCACACGCAGAAAGCGAGAATATTAGTACTATAATTGGACAGTTTTAGAGAACCGGAGTCCTAATTGAGCACAGAGTACCAAATGTCAGAGCACCCTGTGAGAGAAGCAGACAATGTGGGCTGATGGATTTTGTAATCATTTCTGGTGCAGCGTCAGATGGGAATGAAGATAGATTGTAGCCAAGAGCGGACTGGAGGAGCTGGTAAGAGCGGGAAGCTGGGAAACAGATGGGACCCACACACATCCAACTGCAAGCACACACCCAACACACACAAACAAGAAATCAGATGTGTGTTTTGCTACAGGAATACTTTTCCACTGTTTGTGTAAACCATCAAAAGTTTTGTACTATGAAAAAAAAAAACACTTTGTGAAACTTCATTCAAGTGTTGAAAAACTAATCATCTCACTTAGAAAGAACAGGATTTTAGAACAAGAAGTCATTTTAAAGTTCACTAAGTTATCACACAACGATAGCAAAAATGGCAGCAGCAAAACAGTGATTAAATATCTTTTCAGTTTCACATCAACATGTCGCATAAACACGAAGCACTTAAAGTGATCTAAAGGATCTATAGCACTGCAAAAACACAAAGTCTTACCAAGTATTTTCGTTCTAGTTTCCAGTGAAAATACCTTATTACACTTGAAATAAGACAAAACTAACTTAAAATAATCTTTTCAGCAAGACATGGCAGCTAGTTTCAAGTAAATAATTCCTTACTATTGAAAACATACCAGTACCACTGACAGATCGTTTCACTTTAAAAAAGACATTTTTCCCATATTCTAAGTGAAATAGTCTGCCAGTGGAACTAGAACTTTCTCATAAAAATGTATGACTTATTGACTTAAAACAAGCTCATATCTCGCCGAAAAGATACCTGTAAGTCAGTCTTGTCTTATTTCAAATGTTTGAAGGTATTTGCACTAGAAACTAGAACAAAAACACTTGGTGGGGTTCTGTGTTTTCACAGTGGGGTTTCATTGGCCCCTTGAATCTCTTCCTTTGCTGAAATGACCAACTATAAATCTCAAAGTCTTGCAATCTGTTCATGTTTTCGCGCTTTGGTTATCAACATTGCATTGTTCCTGGTCCAAACAAGCTCCTTCAGGCAATTGTTATTCTTTCAGCAATTGGGTTCTTATTGTTGAAAGAATAATAAGAAATATAATGATACAAACGGTCGTGGTGATGACTAATCTGAAGGCTAGCCAGTCTACATTTTGATATTAATGAACTGTGTTCATGAATATTACTTGTAATCTTACTGAGTGAGATGTCCAGAAATCCATGACATTGACTCCAAAGATTATAGTGAAGATGCGAAAGAATATGTGACATGACTCCAACTAGTATATTTTGCGTCACGAATGTTAGAAGTGTGGAAACCGCACTGCACCATCTTTGAATCATGGATTCAAAAGCTCTTTTTCTTTTCATTTTCAATTTAGTACAAACGTGAAACATGAAGAAACAACCCTGATGATCTGATAAACGACATTTTCATGTGCAGACATTTTTTTCGCTGTTTTTGTGTGTGTAACTTGAACAACTCAAACAGCTAATAATTTGTTTCGCTTTAAAGTCTAGCATGAATAGATATAGATAAATAGAAGAAGAAACGCAATACAAGTCAGCTTGTTATTCCCCACTCTGTCTCCATTCCCTTTGTCCTCATCCCTTTTTTTTATTCTTTTCCATTATCTCTATCCCCACAACAGTCTTCCCAAACGCACGTTTCTTAACGTCCATTACTTCTCCATTAAAATCCAGCGTGACCCATGTAATTGCTTCCAATAAGTGGATCCCGATGGGAAAAAAATAAATATATATACACAAATCCATCACGTTTGTGGTGCAATGCGCTCTGTGTGGGTCCTCTGTTACGTGTCAAACCAAAAACAGATAATGTTCTCTGTCAGAGCTTTTATTGCACACTTTGGCCAGCGCTCCTATGTGCCAGCTGACTGCAGCCTTGACCAATGCAGATAATATTCTCCCAGACCCTCGTTCCACCTTTTCAACCTGCGTATATTAAAAAAAAAGAAAAGTGTGTAGCAGAGAGATTTAAATTGTATTTCCAGACGTAGATAAGAATGAAGTCGAAAGTGTGTGTGTCAGCTTTTGAGAGAGGAGAGGGCATTCGAGCATGCTAGACAGTGGGGAGCTCAGGTGTGTGTGTGTGTGTGTGTCGGAGAGAGAATGAGGGAACAATGGAATGAGCAGGACTGGCAAAGAGCCAAATCGTAAAGTGGAGGGAAGGCACATGTGTTGAGCAGGCTTACCTTATGCATTTTAGATGGATCAGTCTTCATTGTGTTAACACACAATCATGGGAATCCAGACACTTTGGATTTTTTTGTCATTTTGAACGACAGAAAAACATATTTGCTGTAAAAACAGCAGAAGAAACTGTGAGTGCGTGTGTGCGTGTGTGCGTGTGTGTGCGTGTGTGTGTGTGTGTGTGTGCGTGTGTGTGTGTGTGTGTGTGTGAAGGGGAGGAAGGGAGAGGAAAAAATCTTGGCGAACTCCACAGGTGATTTAAAATTCATGCCATGCAGAGCAGCATCACTATATGGCTGAAGTGGGAATGATACAAAAACACAGAATACGTGATGAGAATACACCCGGCATATTTCACTGCACTTTTGTCACAGCGATGCTGCATTTGTTCTGCTGGAAAAGACTCCCAACATCTATGTGGCGAATAGAACTCAATATGTCGATGCTTTTTACACACGGACTGGAAAAGCACTAACACAGAGGTCCCACCGTCCTGCATGTTTTAGGTGCTTCCCTGCTGCTTCACACATCAACTGGAGACGCTAAGGAGGTAATATAATTACTTGAATCAACTGGAGTGGAGTGTGAAACATCTACATGTGCTGTATGTTACCGCAGAGGTTGAACAACAGAGTAGAAGAAGATGAAGTCCAAGTAGTTTTGTTAGCATTGAGCTAATGGAGCTAACAAGCTTAGCTAACAAAACCTCATATTAGTGATGCAGCAACAGCTGACTAAAAACTTGATCTAGCAAGTGATATGATCTCCTTGTTAGAGGTTTTCATATTTATGTTTTTATTTTGAAAGCGTTTTATACAGTTTCCTCTTTCTTTCTTCACTTCTCCACCTGCTCTGTTTAGGGCGGGGCAGCAGTCGCTGCCGACATGAGTAGTGTTAATGGTCATGATGTGAATGTGTGTATATTTCTCATCACTTCTAACGGTGTTGTGTGGCTGCTGGTGTATGTTTGCAGCCTTTAAAGTGTCATTTTTTACTGTTAGCATCATTGTGGTTTAGCTAACTTAGCCGTTAGCCTTTAAGCTGTTAGCCAGATTATTTCGAGACAATGTCCTACATCGTCCAGGTTTAAAACAGCAATTCTGACAAAGGGAATGAATACTGATGTATGGTTTATTTATATTAATAGTAAATCAGAGCTATAATTATATTTCTTATTTCTGTATTTTCAGAAAGTGCTCTGTTCTGTATCTGGAACGCATCGATGTAGCCACAGTTCTTCAGTAAACCCTCATACGATCAGTGTAGTGGTTAATTAGGCAAAAAATAAAAAAATAAATCAGCAACAGAGGTCAGAGTCTTCAACATCGCTAGTATCATCGTTGGTTGCCATAGAGACCGAATGCAGGCTGAAGAACAGACACTGCTGACAAACGAGTGACTTTAATTGCCGCTGCCTGCTTATCGATGTTGTAGATGCAGCTTAAGCTCCCAAATTTTATTTTTCTGTACGTTTATATGTATATAAAATGAAAATAAATAGTTACTTGTTTTTTTTACATGTTAATTTGCTGGAGTATCCAAAATCCAAGTCAAACAATGACGTGCAAGTTTTCTTTTTATCTCGTCTGAGACACTAACATGTTAATATAATGTAAAGTAAAGGTAATGAAGCCTGGGGAAAGAAATAAAAAAATCTGTTAAGCATAGCCAAAAGTCACATCTGACAGTTAATAATTTGTAAAGCCATTTTTTCATCCACTCTGACCTTTGTTGAGTTTGCACCATGGCAAAGCACAAGTCACAACACAGACAGAAGCCGCCCACACCTTCCCTTATTTTAGAGACATTTCTCATGTTGGACTTATAGAGCTTTAAAGTTAATAAGATTTAGAAAAAAAAGATTTCTTCATACTGAAGATGCATTGTGTGATACAACGTGTATCTTCTTTGTTGGTTCTTCTGACTGCACAGCCAATAGAGGTGAATAGAAGTGACAGGAAGTCAGACGTTAGGAAAGGTCATGCAAGAAATGAAAGCCAAAAATCTTAAAAGGACCGAGTCTTGCTGTCAGTAGTAAGCTATTTGTCCAGGCAAAGAAAAAAAAGTAGTAGCTTTACCCTTTACATTTTCCCGCATTCATCTTTGGCTAAGCCACTAATTTGTTTCCTTTTGTCATGCTCTCTGTTTCTCAGCGGTTGCTTGGAGAAATTGTTTAGTTTTTTTTTTTTTTTTCAAGCTCTTGCATCTTTCAACTTGTAAAAGTTGGGTTCTGCTTCAGTGTATCAATTCATTTAGGCATGGCCAAGTTTTAAATGAAAATACAACATTGGTGTATGATGGTGCACAATAACAATAATAAAGTTCTTACATTATTATTAGTGGAAGATTGAAGGAAAACATAGAATGATCAGCCTTTGAATTTTGTAAAAGTTTTCAGGTAATCATTCATTTTGCGCAGAATAATCGCAATTTGAATTTTTTATTTGACAAAAATGTTTGAATCGTGTATAATTTTCTTAATCTTTCACAACTGTATAATTCATTAAATGTATTTGTTTAGGGTTGCAATGTGACAAAATATGGAAAAATTCAAGGGTTGTAAATATGTTTGCAAGCCGCTGCATTTAGCTACTTGCTTAGTAATCGAGTGGTTGCCCAGACTTGATTACTAGCTCAATAATAATTGTCCCAATATTTGTTCCAGCCAAAACTAGACTCCAATTGCACAACACTGCCATGTGTCACTGCTGTGTTTAATTTCAGGCTCTCTCCTTTAATGCCAATAATCTCTCGTTGTCCTTGAATTCTGCTCTTTTTGGTTTGCTCCGCACATTCCGTTTCGTTTTCATCTTCCCGTAAGTCTCTCAAATTGTCCTGTCACATTCCCCGCTGTCCTTTTGTGTTTACTGCCACACGTCTCCTCCGTGTCACCTTCTCTGCTTTGCAGGGCGAACAAACGCATAAAACTTGAAGCAGTCGTCTTCTTTTTTTCCCCTTTGTGACCAAGGGGAATGAAAATACAGTAAATAATACACATGGGACATAAAATCTTTATCTTTGGGAATTTTGCCGTATGCTTACTCGTCTCTCCAGCATCTCATCATCAACGCGCAGCAACTGCAATATATTTCTGTTTCGCCTATTTTCATTTTACCAAAGTCCCCCAAGGCCGTATTTCTTGTCTGATGCGCTGGTCTTTAGAACAAAACACAATCAGTTCTTTTTTTCTGATAGTGTTGATTGCCCAGCACACTCACCGAACTCTGCTCAGTCATACTTCACTCAGCGTTCCTTTTCTTCTTCTCACCTCCACCATGTCTGTTCCCGTCGCCTACTCATCTGAAGGCCCACCAGCGACTCAATCAACGTGTCAGATAAATATGAGGGATACATCTGAGTGATGCGCAAAACACAAACCGGCTAACAATGAGCTGACATAATTGTGGCACATTATGGAGAAAAACTGTGAGAACAGTCCCAACAGATTAATTAGCTTGACTGACTCCGTCAACCGATGTTGATGGATGACGCAGTCACCTCTTAAAATAGTTGGCTCCATACTGCAGATGGCAGCTCAGAGCGAGAATGTGTTTGGTTGTATTTTTTTTTTCTTCTTCTTCTGCCTCACTGGGTGCTGTACAATATGTCTTTCCAGTGTTTGAAAGCTGGATAAGATCTTTTCCTGGTTCTGACAGTGTTTAATATACTACCTAGAGCACCAAGATAAGCAGAACACCTGGTAGATGAACCCAGAGAGGTGGTCTGCTGCAAGCGGCTTTCTAGATGACTGGGGACGTTGTCCAGCGGGGCGCAAATAACAAACCTGAACGCTGGAGATAGCCGACGTAATCTATACAAAAACATGTTTTTGACAGAAACCCCAAACTCCCATTCACACCAAAATAACTCCTCAGGTTGTTTACAGTCGGTAGACACAGTCCTCCAAACTTCACATTCCAGTCAGATTAGCTCATAAACAGGGAGGTTCGTGAAATGCGTCACAAAGTCCAATGCAAAGTGTTGGATGCAGGTAACAGTGTAAGGTGCACTAACGCTGGACTCATATTCTTCAGGTCGACTAATCGTGCCTCTCTGTCTCAATCCAATGGACATATAGGTCCTGACTACACTGCATAAAGGAAAGGAAAAAGTTCAATACAGAGGTCATACTAGTGACAGGTGTTTCTAAAGAGTTGGACTCAGTTGCTTAGTTACATCAAAAGGAACTCGTAATGCTGCAACATGCCAAGACATTTTGGACAATTAATGTTACCAGTTTGTGGGAACAGTTTGGAGAAAGCCCACCGTCTGCTCAAACAAGAATGCACACCAGCGCAGGAAGCAAGTTTCACAAAGACATGAACTAGCAAGTATGGTGTGAAAAACTCAACCAGAGATCTCCATTATGTTTGGTCATTTAGCGTCAGATCTGTAAACCAGGACTGGGCCTTATGGTATCACCCATGACGGTACCTTTTGAAATACCAACATAATAATATGGATTTGAAAAAAATCTGCCAGAGAAAATAGCACTTTTTAAAAGAAATATTATTCAGGAATTATTAGCTCTTTTATCTTTCTGAAAAGTTACTTGTAAGATAGTTTTGTCTTATTTCAGGTGTACTAGAAAAGTCTAGAAAATAAAGAAAATATAAGCTTTACGAGTTTATGGTTTTACAGTGTTTATACTTTTTAACCACCATCTAAAGAGTTTGATTTTGGCCTAATCGGACCAGAACACGTTCTCTCAGAATTTCTAAATGTTTTTCAACCACCTCTAAATGCACTTCAACTCGCTTCTCCTTCTGCAGACGAGTCTTGCTCGGCTCAGGCCACCGTGGCCGAGTGCAACACTTGTTTTCTTGTACCGAGTCTTTTTGAAGATTTTCACAAGTGGCCCTCGTCTCTTGGACAACTCTTCTAATAATAATTTCCACTTGTCTGTCTGGGTCCAGTTTATGGTGTAATAATACGCTTTGCACTTCCTGCTTATGGCTTCAACAGCTCAGTGGAAACTTCAGTTGTTTGGAAAGTCTTCTGTAACCAGTGCCAGTATATTTTGGGACTGAACCAGCTGATATTAACCCACGCTAAAAGGCAGGATTGCTTTCTTTTTACTGATAGGTTTCAGCTGGACTCATGGCCTGTTTCTGCCTCTCTTCCTTTATGAGTTCAGTTCCTTTGTCATTCCATTTCATTACACATCCGTAAGTTAATTCACAGACATCTGCAGCTGGATTTTTTTGTGAACTGGATGTGTTGTTCTCGACATCTGGTGAGAATTTCACGCCAATTGCACCTTCGGAAATACATTTTCTTAGAAAATTAGTGATGCACTCAATACTCTTTTTACCCACTGCGGTTAGGATGCAATATTGGTCACAGCTTTCATTGCAGTAAGAAGGAGGCGTTCTGTAACGTATTACAAAAAAATGAGAACGTAGAAGGAGAAAAGATAAAGAAGTGCATAACAAGAGCAAGAGTTGGTGTTTTATAGTTAGGGGGTTAAAGAGTTTTTTTTTTTTTTTTTTGTAAGTACAAGAACTGTCTTTAAAAGAAACCCTCAAAGGTAGAAAGAAAAGCTTCAGCTGTGATAACATTTCGAACCTCCGGGCCATGTCTTTGGAAGTGACGGCGAGCTGATAATAGAAGGTGAAGAGGCCCAACATGTTGCTGTTTTTGAAGATTCAGATCATATCTCACCACATCCTGTCGAACACAATGTGTTCAAGCCAAAAAACTGCTGACTTTTGAACACCTATGATCTTTTAAGTTTAAATGTTTCCACAGTGGAGAGGAAAAAAAAACAGCTGTTTCTATAAAAGAATACAAGTACTAATACCTCTGATTTTATTTCACATTTTACTGAACTTCATTGTACTTTAATTTAGGAGCCCACCAATCCAATTGTTTCACTTCCAATACAGATACAGATATCTTTGACTTGGAATCAGCCGATACCGATCAGATACAAAAAAACAGCTGAATTGACTTGAAATGTTTGTTTTTTAAAACACAGACATAAATGTATTGCATTACAATTATATTTGATAACTCTTCACCAGCACAGTGCACTAAAATATACCAGTAACTTCACAAGCTTACTGTGAAGTAAGCTTGTGAAGTTAAAGAACACAACTTTAATTTGTTCATTCAATTAGGAGCATAGCAGCCAGTGTAACAAATAAGCACAGATAGTATTTTGTCCTGTTAAGTAACATGGATATCCCTAAAAACCAACCCAGCTGTCCTGTGGAGGTTTGTGGAGAATAAAAACCATCATCCTGAACAATACCATCCTCAAAATGAAGCATGATTCACCTTCCAACAGGGCGTTTCACATACAGGATGAGATACAGTTGAATGGCTTCGACCAAAGAAGATTAACATGAACGAATCTTCTGGACCTAAATCTAATTGAGAATATTTGGTGTAGACTTAACATGTGATTCTCACGGACATCCTTACGTCAACGTGGCTGAGCTACAACTATTTTGAAAATGCGATTAGGCAGAAAGATTCATCTCTAGTTGGGTAAAGACAACATACACCTCAAAACACAGCTGTAATTTCAAAAATATAAAATCTGTGTGCGCCATTGTCCCTCCACTTCACGGTTATTTACCACTTTGAGTTGGCCTATCACATTCGCTCCACTGGGACAGTTGAGACAAAACAAAAATGCGCGTTAATGTCCACGGGATAGCAGAGTTATCATGAAAACCTCAAATGACTGGAAATGTGCTAAGAGAGCATGTGTATAAATGAATGGCTGTTTTTCTTTTTTTTGCATACATGTGTGCTTTTCATTAACCTCGTCTCCTGAGTTTCCCCGCGGCTCTGCTCGTGTTTGCGAAAGCCGTCCGAGGCAGCGGATCACCGATAAGGGAAATTAAAGCTGAAATTTATCAAAGCTAAAAATGGTCCCGGTGTGCATCCTCTTGTGGATGGCATGTGTTTGTATGGAGACAGAGGGTTTTTCTTGCTCTGACATATGCCTGTGTGCATTGATGTGTGTGCGTATGCGTGCGTGCATGTGTGCGTGTGCGTGTGTGTGTGTGTGTGCGTGTACACTTTTTATGTGGCTTTCTGCCTCCTCTGGGGAGACCCCACGCACCGTCTGTCTCTGACTGATTCAGTATTCATTGCCACAGAGAGAGGAAGGAGACAAAAAAAAGAAAGAAAGCAAGAAAGCAAGAAAGAAAGAAAGAAAGAGAGAAAGAAAGAAAGAAAGAAAGAAAGAAAGAAAGAAAGACAAGGGAGGTGGGAAGAGAAGACGACGATGAAGAGGAGGAGGAAAAGAAAGAAGAGCAAGGGTAGGAGAAAATGTTAAAGAAGCAGCAAAACAATACAGAGAAAGATGGAAGGAAAGGAACATAACTATGAAGAACAAAAAACATGTTCTGGCAAAGAAGGGTTAATTTTTACTTTCATGGTAAAACATTAAGACAGGTGTCTCCTTTAATGCACCATTATTATTATATCAATTTTACACTTTTGCTTTATTAGCCAATAAAAAGTGAGAAGGAAAAGGAAGTAAAGTAAGTCGTTTTTGTGTAGGTCTTTAATTTAACGACTGGCTAAGAGCAACACGAATGAATACGAGACGAAAAGCAAAACTGACTGATCGATGTAAGGCCAATAGGTTAACTATAAACCGAACTAAATCCATCTTTACGCTCACTAGTGCTTGAAAAACCCTTCAAAATAAACAAACAGCACTTAGTCTGGTGGGGGAAGTAAAGCCTGGTGGCCCGCCAGGCTTATAATGCACTGGGGGAAACCCTGCAGTATGCAAAAAGTATTACTTAAATGTTGGACGTCTGGGAAAAAGCGTAAAGAAAACCTTGTCAAGAAAACTTTTGCAGTTTCACTATTTCGTTGAGAATTCCTGTTTTCATGTATCCATGGATTCATAAATAACGTTGACACTGTATACAAAAATAAAAATGTAAAAGTTCTTTTCACTGACTGACACTAAATTTTTCTGTTTTTCTACGTTTTTTAAGCTGTCCATCTATTCAAATGTTTATGAAAGCACTCAAGAAAGTAAGATTGTTCTGTGTCACTAAGAGTCAAAATCAACAATAATAGATTCATTTACTGATTTAAGGCTTAAAATCCACCAAGCGAGGTAGAAGCCTTTACGGCACAAGTAACACAAAAAGAAGATATTCTCAGTATATTAAATCGCAATTGTAATTGGAAAGAACGTCTTCAATTGAATTTGGTTGAATAATTATAGTATATAGATAGTTATATATCTAGCCTCCTCCTGTCCTTATGCTTACATCTGCTGCATGCTTTTAGCGGCCGATAAGCTAACGCTCACTGAGTGTGATGCAGACATTGGGTAAGGATACAGAAAGAGTCAGAACGAACAAAGTCTTTACCAAATTTTTTAGCATCACAATTGTAATTTTAAGTTGTTTCAAATTCAAGTGGTTGGCCTTAGTGACCAAACCTTGGAGAAACAGTAGTCCAACTATAAAGGCATCATGTCTTAAATACATAAATTAAATACAATTTAAATACATGAACTGCCAATTTGTCTTGTTTTTCAATCAAATAAACACCAAGACACTGCCAGTGGCCGGAAAAGCAGCTTGGCATTGTTAAAGAGGATTTGGCAAGTTTTCCACAGCTGCACCTGAATCACACCGACATTTCCCTTACACATGTGGCTAAGCTTGAGATAAACATGTATTCCCAAGCAGCATTATTACAACACAAAAATAATCAACAAACGTACATTTCCTTACTTTTTCTGCCAAGTATGCATGCAGTGCAACATAAGGACAACGAGGTAAAAGGACAAAAACATGCTTGTGCTGTTTCATTCCTTACTGAACAAATCCAGGTGATGCCAGACCTGAACTGGATACAAACTAAATCAATCAAGATCAATCATACCACATAAATGCTTAATTTAAAAAAAGAAAAGAAAATGTTTTTAGGTCACATTAATTAAGGGTCTGGACAGCACTTTGCTGTGTAGGGGACATAAAAAAAGCAACGTTTTGGACGTATTCTCTGTTCTTCACTTTCATGTCGCCACTTTCCTTCACACCGGATCGATAGAGTGCCCTTCTCTCTTACCCCATCCTTCATTATGCTCTTCTCTACAATCTCAACTAAGGGAAGATTGAGCGAAAGAGGAACCAAAGGTGAACAGATAGGAAATGTTTTGTGATGGTCCCATTTGTGTTGTTTTGCAGCCTTGAACATTAGGTCACGACACAAACAATACGCCCAATATACATTTGAGACACAGCAGTACATTGCATGAACTCCAAAACTCTTTTCCCTATGAAGAAGGCTTTGACAAAAATAAAGTAAAAATCTTTCATTGACTATGCCATGTTTGGCAGCACTGAGGTGACAAATATAGAGAAAGACAACAACAAAAAAACACCTTTTTGCTTCTATAAGCTTCTCAGAGCTCTTGTGTTGCTGTGAGATTCAAAATTGGAAACGTAATCTGAAATCTGATTATGTCTGTCATGGTTTTTTGGGTTTTGTTGTGGTTTTGTGAGATTTTGCTGTTCTCATTTCCATAATTTCGTCTCTCTCCGTGTTAGATTTGTTTCAGTTTATTTTGGTTTCATGGTTCTTTGCGCTTGTTTTTTCATGTTGTTCTACTTTGAATTATTTGCACTCTGCCAGTTCTCTGAGTTTATCTACGTAGCTCTCCAGCTTCTTCTCACAAACGGTCGCAGTCGCCGATTACCTTTCAGCTGTTGTTCTGTTTCCATTACTTTTCGTAGTAGATTTATGGCCGCTTTTCCTTTTCGGGTTATTCTCTTTTGTAGAGCAAATTTAGGGCCTTTTGTTAAACATTTGTCATTTTTTTCTGCTTTTTTTTTTTCTTTCTTAACCAGTCTCAGTCAAGAGGATGTCGTAACTTTGTATATATGTATGTAAACATAAAGGTAAACCGGTAAAAACATGGAAATTGGTTTGATAAATTGGTATAAAAGAAACTTTGTGGTCGCTAAACCCAAAATTGTATTTTTATTTTTATTTTTAACCATAACTAAACATTTTTACTACCTACACCTAACTAGTCTGGAGTTCTTAAGTGCTGCTCATCTTAAAAATGTTAAAAGCTAGCATGTTACGATTTAAAACACAATAATGTATTAAAGCAGAATAGGATGACCACCTGATGTCATAAGGGGGAAATATAAATGTTCTCTGATATCATAAAAGGGAACAGGAGGATAATCTGATGTCATAAGATGGAAAAAGAAATGTCTTCTGGTGTAATAAGGGAAATAGGATGACCATCTGATGTCACAAGGGAGAAAAGAATGACCAGCCGATGTTATAAAGCAGAATAGGAAGATTATCTGATGTCATAAGAGAAGAAAAGGATGACCATCATTTGCCATAAGGGGGCATATAATGGTTCTATTCCCCTCGATGTAATAAGAGGGAACAGCTGATGTCATAAGGCAGGGTTCTCAACCTGTGGCTCCGGAACCGCATATGGCTTTGTCCTAATGACTTTAGCTTAAAATGATTAAGCGCCAACTAGTAAATGCAAGTATTAGAAAATCTTCAGTGTTTTTTGTGTAATAATTGCATTTAATTTCCACAACAGACTGGTGCTAAAAGCACCAGTAACGTCTGTTTAAATCTCTTTTCCAATCAGAAGCTTTTTCACAAACATCAACATCCTATTGAAGACGTTCAATTTGTTTTAGAATCCTAAAAGTAGACCACATTTTTGCATTTTGTCAATTTTTAAAAATATATTTTAGTCATTTGTGGCTCTGAAAGAGTTTTATTTAGCCTGACTGAGGGTGAAAGTGGCTTTGTGGATTGTGAAGGTTGCAGGACCTTGTTGTAGAAAAAAAAACCCTGTTTAAATGTCATTACTCTTTGTCCTGTCTCCACACATCATATTTCATTCAGGGTATTGTGGAAGAGCCGACAATGCAGAGGGCAGGCAAAAAAAACCAAAAAAACAGTATCACATTCTACCTGTTTCTATGACTATGACTTTTTGAACAGCATTAAACTTATTCAGGAATCTGGGTTCCTCTATGTTTTCTGGATGTTTCTACACCCAGAAAACATTTTATGAGCCGACTCTCCTATAGCTGCACATCAGGTTTGTGCTGCTTTGGAATCAGTACAATAGTTAAGAACGACTCTGCACTAAACTTACTGAGCGAATATTCACCAACAAAGAAGGGGGTAAGAAGTAGCAATCAAACAAATATGTTCAGTAAACTATTTAAGATGTCCTCCAATATTGCTGCTCAAACAGACTTACTTTAGATGTAGATCATTTTTTTAAAATCCCCTGAGAAACAAGAGGCAACAAGATCTTTAAATTGTCGAGCATAAAGTCTGGAAGGCATGCAGACGTCACGTATAGTTTGTTCTGCTCTCCATTTACAGCCCAAATAACTATTCAGATGTGTCTGGTACAGCGTGGGTTGGATCAGTGCAGGAGAAGTTTCATAACCTGAGTCAGCTCTTTCTGAATATATGAATAATTTCGTATGATAACTATACGTGCTTGTGTGTGTGGCCTGGTGTCTGGCTCTGAGGTATGAAAGTTTATTTTCATGAGTATTTTTTAAGTGTGAGTTTGCGTAGGAAGGTGGGCCCTCGTTGGACATGGCTAAGTTTGGACTTGTCCAAGCTAAAATGTTGAATTTCTTTTTGTGGCTACTTGAGTTTGATTGTCTTGGTGCACGGCTTCACAGCTTTGACACACCAACTGGTAACTTCAAGACACCAGATTTTATGCTCTTCTCAGAGTTTACCGGGTGAGCAGAGGGGACAGGAAAACACTTGAAAATGGTTTTTAAACTGATTTACAAATGTCTTCAACGACTGATAGCAAATTCAGTTGTTCCAGTTAGATGTCTTTATTTATTTATTTTTTAGCCATTGCCAAAAGTAGATCCGCTGCCAGTGTTGAGGGATACATGGTCCTAAAATAACTAAAATCTAATGTCAAATTTTCAAAATCACAAACGAAAGACTCCGCAGTGCCACTATTCGTGTGAAAAAAGTCAGATATCCAGAAAATACACGAAACTGTCAACACGAGTGTCCTTAACTCTTAATAACCCTTTCATTGCAAAGATTTTTCTAACAGTAAAGTTATTTCAGTGTTAGGGACTGCAATGACCAACAAGATGCTGTTGTACTTGTTTAACTCACAAATTATGATAAAAAAGATTTGAGGCAATGAAAGATGTTGATGTAGAAAAGTAATTCAGAAATTAATGTTGGGAACTCGACATGGGAAGCTTAAATAGTGGCAGACGCTTTTTTGACAAATTTACACCAAAAAAGAGCAAATTAGCACTGACCGATGAAATCCAGTTGGCATTTAAATTACAAAGATTATTTAAACTATCAGTTAAAAGACAAAACTAACCCATCCAAGTGACTGACTAGATGTTAAAAACACTGAGGAGGATCGTATGTGTCTTTCTTCGCCTGCAGGTCCTTTCCTTTGCAAGCCTCTCTTGCTTCACGACAGACAAGCATGAATTAGTACTGAAATGAAATGTGTTGCATAAAAGACATGACAGTTTTCTAGTCTGCTTGCAACGGGGCCGCAAGAGTGGCGTAGGGATTAAGCGTGCATTTACAAGTGCAGACTCTGAACATTCGTGTAAAATTCAAAATGGAACAAAACTTCAAAAGGGATCAAACTTCCACCGGCGACGAAGGAGAAAGAGATGAGATCAACCATCGGTGAAACAGAAAGTTCTGCCATCTATCAGTCATTCCTGAAGCAGAATTTATTCCCCACAGTTTGCTCCAGAACAAAATAAGCCTGGAAGCCTTTTTTTTGTATCTATTCCTATCCCTCTTTGGATGAGAGCTTTAAACAACAGCTGCTTCCTCCTCTTCATCCTAAAAACAGCACCAACTATTTATTACTTTTATCAGCCTTCTTATCGTCGGCAGTTGTATAATTTCCCTCCCACGTGCTAAAAGAGGCCA
Source organism: Poecilia formosa (assembly GCF_000485575.1). Lineage (NCBI taxonomy): Eukaryota > Metazoa > Chordata > Actinopteri > Cyprinodontiformes > Poeciliidae > Poecilia > Poecilia formosa. The sequence goes on from NW_006800069.1 coordinate 992,745, forward strand.
TTTTGTGCTTTTTGTTTTAATCCCATTGCTCCATTGTGCAGTGTATCATTTCTGCAGAGCATTATCAGAATGGAAAAGTTCACAATGATGGCAGTTACTCCAAAAGTAGATTATACTCTTAAATTAATTTTTACTAAATCTACCTTTCTTTGCTTGATCTTAAAACCATCAGAATATTAAATATGTTTGGATTAAATATGCAAACAGTAAAGCGTATCCCCCTCCCAACTGTCACCATACTGTTTTTATTTTTTATTTAGTTTTTTATTTTAGTTGTACAACCATTTGTGTAAGATTTAAAGAAGATAAAGGTTGTATCAAGAAGTGACCCAAGTCTTTTACCATTTGCTTATATCAAATTCCACTCACTTATTTAGAGTTGATGAAAACTTGGCCAAACATTTACAAATTGTGAGCGGCCTTATGTCACAAACTACCCTAAACTTCACTAAATCTACAATTTGTTTCAGTGGCATATCGTGGACCTTTGCCTAGTCGCAGTTTAGTATTTAACCTGTTCTCTGATTTTTTCTGTGGCACGTAAATTCAAATTGTTCATGGAAAAATTGCTTATTTGCACATTTTTCCGTAGAGGATATATAAGCCATTCAAAAATAGGTACAATTTCTAGATACAATGTTACATGACAACGTTAGCCAACGTTTGCAAAGCAGCTCATTCATTTTACTGGCCCTTTATTGGCTGCACCCTTACTAGCAAAGTTAAGGTAGACCGTAGAACTTAGCGTGCATATTAATGTATATTTAGGTACATTTTGTGTTTGAACAAATACAAAAGAAAATTATAAGCATTTTTATTTTTGCTGTGTACTCAGTTGTCTTCAGTAAACTCATGTGTGACGCTTTAATGGAGAGCCGTTTGCTGGTATGCTAACGCTAGCATATGTCGTCTCCGTGTCAATAAGACAGATAAATCACCTCATATATTAAAATGTGATTCCTGTTGAGGTGTTGCTTAAAAAAATGTTTTCTAGTTTCATAAAGTTAGCACCTTATTTTGAACATCATAAAATGTCTTCAGTAAACTCATATATGATGTTTTCATGGAGAGGTGTTTGTTGAAATGCTAGCGTACGTCGTCTTTGTTTTAATATGACCCATAAATCGCCTCATAAGATTATTTTATTATTTTGATATGTTTTCAGTTGGGCTGTTGCTTAAAAAGCTGTTCATCAGGTTGTATCAAAAAGTCTTTAGCACTGTATTTTTAACATCGTTATTTCATTTTTAGCCACTGACTCAGCAGATTGAGGCACTTCAAAGTAGAGCTGAGCGACTCTCCTCAGGGACATTTAGTATTTCTTAAGTTCCTCCTGTAATTTACTTTGCGGAAACAGCAATAATACATATTTTAAAAGATAATTTAATCTGGAGCTCCAGATTTTAGTTACAATATTCAAGTAGCAACAGGTTTGTTAATACAAGGGGGTGGGTAACATGGGTCTCAGTAGGGAAAACACTTGAAGGAGTGAGTGCTTTAGTCCAACTCTTGACGTTAAGTCTCCAGCTGCAATCTTAATTTGCAATCAAAGAGCTCCTAAGTACAATGAAGATGTGTGTGTGTGTGTGTGTGTGTGTGTGTGAATTACTTACTTGAATTAAACCGTTCATGTGGACGTCCTCAAAATCCAAGGACAATTCACAAAAATAAAAGAATAAAAAAGTCATTTTTATGGCCGTTTAGCTCAGCCACCTCTAGATGTAAAAAATAATTATTGACTAGAATTTTAACTTATGTTTCTCAGAATATATTTGACTCATGTTCAGCTTTCCAGTGCGCTGGTTGCTCCTTGTGGACAGAAGAAGAACTCTCTTTGAATTAAAAACGTATCTTACCATTTTTCAAGAGGAGACAACTAGAAGTTTCTTATCTCAATCCCGTGTCAGTGATCATTGTAACCTAAATTTTAATTTGTCACTTGTCTTTTTTTAACTTATTTTACTAATTGGGGATGTAAAGAAAAAATGGGTTTTTAAAGTAACATGAGGCTAAAAACAAATGCACATTAAATTCTTCATATTCTTTATAAAAAAATTAGAAAAAAAAATTAAATTTATTTCAGCTTAATTTTCTACTCCTTTTTGTCTAATCAAAGGGATTTTATTTGATAGATAAATACGTCAAATACATTTATGATTGCAAAGTGACACAATGTGAACATGGGTATAAACACTCTGCAGGCTGTTTCTCTTAGCTGAAACTCCTGTTTCCCATAGGACCAGCTTGCTATATGCAAAACTAATTAACAAACTCCTGATTAAACAGTAAGGGCTGACTGTGCAAGCAAAGCTTGAGAACATTACAGCAATGAGAAATCAAATAAACCGGATGAAGGGTTATCGCAGTCAGCGATGTAAAACATGCGCCGCCATGCTGCTGCAGCGTTGTTCTTACTAAATGGAAGGGGACGCACCGTTCAAGATGGTTCAGGATGTCAGACACGACATCAGGTGAAGTCTCTCACTTCACTTGAAAGCCTTCGGAGGCTGTGAGCATGAACAACTCTGGGCAGCCCCAACAATTTGTGAAGCTTTGCATCACTGTGCCGCCTAATTGGGATCTGACACAGGTCATTGTGCCGCAGAGGCGCCACAGTGAGACTGCAGTGCGGTTACTCTCGTTTCAAAGATGGTGTGATTTTTCTGAACTGCCACAGAAAAAGAATCTTGTCCTTGGAGATCATTCGCTTTAATAAAGAAAAAAATGTAGATGAAGAGCAATGATGATATAACCGGAGAACAAGAAAAAAAGGTCAGTCAGGACAGCAAAGTTACGACTCGGGTTTCTTCCAATACACAGTAGATAAATATAGTAGATACAGTAGTTTGTATAGAGTTCTTTGATGGTTTATTTGCCGTTTGTCATAAAAAACTAAAGAAAGAGAAAATAGCGGCGGTTCTAGTTAGCTAAGGTATGAAGCTCGTGTGAGTTCAACTGGTACGATGTGAAACATTTTTTTATTTTCATGTTGCTTAATTTACTATCAGTTGTTAAATAAAATGGTACTGAATGTTGTTAGAAAGCAACTTTCAGTTTCAACATGTTACCCGAGTCGAAACTGATTAGCCATTGTTCTGTCTTTCTGTGAGCATGTTATGTGTGCAAAAAAAATGTGAAAAAAATACAAATAACTTTGTATATTGTTTATACCGGTGTGAGATGCGAGATGCCTCGGCGTGTCTCGACCTCCACATTGCAGGCGCTGTGTGGCGGTCAGAGAAATACACACAGCATGCACAATGAGGAGACCCCGACGCGCTGTTCCGCAGCCGCCGTGACGCGCTAATCACCGAGTCGATGGAGTAACTGACCCGGTGGACCCGGACACAGAGGGAACAGCCTCACGTATTTCCTCGTGTCTGTAATATTTCATGGAAGTACCCAACAGAAAGAAACATCTTTCTTAATTATTATGTAATTGAAACTCGCCGGAGGCACTGCAGCCGGGCATTTTTCTGCCCATTTTCACTCTCCGATTGACCGGGCTTCTCGCTGCCGCAGACGGAGTAATGAGAAAATCTGGCGTCAGTCAGAAGAAGCGCTGTAGTCGTGGTTTTGGAGGATTCAGCTCATGAGCAGATGAGACTGATTATTTTACTCCTTCCATTTGTGGATAGAACTATTTTCTTTCCCACTGTCATGACTATGCAGCCAGGGCAAAATTAGTAATAATAATAAAAACAATCAGAAGTTTGAAAATATTCGTTTGTGGTTTTATGTGTTCTTAGTTCAATGTCTTTGAAATGCATTCAAACTTTAATAACACCGTTTGTCAATCACCATACCTCTTCTGTATCATTTTTATCATTTGTGTTATCAATAGCTGTATTTCCATTGACCATAAAATGGCGTGATCAACAACAGGACGTTACTACTGGCAGAAATGACAAAGAAGACGCCAGAAAGTGGCAGCAGGATCATGATTTTTAATGACTTATTGAGTGAAGAAACATATTCATGTGCAATTTTAATTCTGTTTCTTATTTAATGGAAAGACTGCAATTGTGTTTTTTTATCTTAATGTAAATGCAGCTAATGCATCAGAGATGTCCATGTTTCTCAAGTCCCAGTTAGAGCTGCAGTTTGTAACTTTAGGAAAAGTTACAAACTGCTTAATCAAATCCGATTGGATTTGATTAAGCATGTACAAACTGCTCCAATGCCTTTACACTCATTAGACTCAAATGTTACTTAGACAACAGTCAAAAGTTCAGGTAAAATCATATCTATACCACAACTAAAGCTACTTCCACAAGTTACTTCTTTCTCTTTTGAAGAAGTAGTAAAGCGCTAAACCATGATTCCAGACATCGTTTTCAAAGTAAGAAAATCTAATTTCATATCCAAGCATCTCCTACAAAAGTCCCAGATTGTTACGGCGTTTTTGTGTCTTGATGGCGACGGTTATGGCGAAACGCTGTCTGGACTGCCACACGTTGCTTTGTGCATTGTTTGAATTGCCTGGTTATTTTAACGGATACATAATGGACATTTATGTAGATTGCATCAATTACAAAGAAGACTTGCCGCCACATTCAGAGCATAATTCCATTGGCTAGATGTCTCATCCATCAGTCTCTAAGTGCTTTGTCTGCCCCTCTCTAAGACGCTGTATAGTAAAATCTGCTGCCAGTTACTTACAGTGCAGGAATTACAAATAGCAAGTTTAATGATCTATATAACACTCTGCTTGAGAGAATCAACGGGATGTTACGAAGAACACAGTCAGTCACAGATCAGGCGAAGAAAATACTACAAAATCAACTTTTTTGTTCACTAATCAATAATTATTACATTCATTAAGCACAAATGCTGCATCATACCATCTGATTTTAGATGGCCACGAATTAGACATCTACAGAAATCATTTTTCTGTGTTTGGTCCTGTTGAAATATGTTTTTCTTTCCCCCTCCAGCAAAGATGTATGTTGACAAAATTCATTCCAACTGGTTCAAAAAAGCAAAGAACAGAACCCATTTTTAGTCACAAGTTTCAAAGCCCTGGAACAGGCAAGGTAATTATGGCTGTTCCATGTAGAAAGCACCGACTCCAACAATGTGACCTTTTAAGAGAATGAGAAATTATTTTGGGGGAAAGGAGGTAGAGTGGGAAAGGAAACACAGTGTGACGGTAGACTGGTCTTAAAAAAGTAGCTAGTTCTACACATTTCAAGGCTGTGTCCCAAAAATTACATTACTTATCAACACTGCAAAAATATTAGAGGCACAATTATTACTTCTGTTTTGCTGCATAACTTGACTTTCACAATGAAACCCAATTAAAGCAGCATTGGAAAAAAAAATCCCAGAAAAATGCAAAAAAAAAAAAATACCAACAAAAGTATCAGAGATATGTAGACGTTTGTTTCTTTCTCATATGAAGCTTATCCAATTCCAAACAGATCCAAACAAGCCGTCCACGGAAAGCCATCGGAACGTCCAGATCCTCATCAAGTTTTTATCCTCCGACTCCCTTTGATGGTTTTTTTTTTATCTCAATGAACTTTAAGTAACTCCACGAAATCAGCAGAAAGCTTTCATCGACTGTTGAATTGTTTAATCTTTTCTGATGCAACATGAATCAACAAAAGGCCCAGTGTTACACTATTTATACTATATATGCAAAGTTACTTGCAGTTTTATGTACTTTTTTTTTCAATAAGCCAGTGGATAAAAACAGATGGTCAACCATGCTTGATTGACCATCAAGCAAGGTCAATCACATCGGTCGCACATGGACTACATGTCATTCAATGAAAAAAACATAAACCAGAACTCTGACATTTTTCCTGCCACCTTGGAGAAACTGAGTTTGTTTCAGCAGTAACGTCTGTCCAATAGTTCGGTACAAACTTTTTCCCTTACATTTCAAAAACCTCTGAGAAAAGAAACGATAGGTGCAAATTTTTAAAATTCTGCAGAGTTTGTTCGTTCTTTTTTCTGTCCTTTTGTTTATTGTTAGTTGGCATCGTCTTACTGGTGAATGACTTTGACCTTTAACTCCAAATGGAGAACGGGTCGGAGAAGCAGATTACAACATGTCCTCTTAAATAAATTAAAGCACACAAACATGTAAAAGAAAAAAGAAAAAAAAACTAGATTTATAATTAAATGACCACTTCAGGGAGCTCAGAGCTGAAATTCCATTAAAGTATAGTCACTGGATATTTTTAAAAATACAACAGAAATGCGCCCTGACGTCGCAGAGCAAACAGGACAGAACCCCACCTAATCGATTTCAGTACATTCAGAAAGGAAATGTTCAAAACTGATGAAAATACTTGAAAGACGTAACAAAATGTGACGTTTCACAAGATCTTGCTCAGTTTTTAACATTTAGATGTTGACATGAGTTTTTCTTTAAAATCCCAGCATACATTGCAAAATATATGCTGGGATGCAACTTTATTAATCCCAAACAGTTTCAATTAAAAGTAGCTGAACTTTCCCTCACATTATTGTCCATATCCCTGTAGATATTCAAACACATTCCGAATGTAATGTTTCTGTATTAGAATTAGTCTGTCTAATCAATCATCACAGTATTGATCAATCATTAGCAGTAACTTTAAATAAATGTTGTCTTCATACAGCAGTCGTGGTGCTAAGCTTTTGTAGCCAAAATAACATATTGCAACACATCCTTTACATACCAGGGTATCTGAAGGTCTCAACAAGTAAAATTTAAGATTTTAAGACTTTTTAAGGCCACCTTGAATAAAATTTAAGACAGAAAAAGATATAAATATAAGGGATGGTTGGGGGAACTTGCTGCATTGCAATAAAGCATAATGAAAATTGGGTCTCTGCAGCTACCATAGTGCCAAGCTTAAAGGTTGTTCTACATAAAGACTCATATGGGTCAGCCAGTGGCAAAAACAAATGTCGTCCAGCCAACTGGCGATAAATTTGAACTTACCAATGACAGACGCAAAAAAGCTAGCTAGCTAGAAAGGCTATATTAGCAGCTAGATGTTGATAGCCTCAACCACCTGGCAATGAAGACGTTTGCATGTCAAAGTTTTGCTTGACAAAAAAAATCACCTAAGAAAAAGTCTAAATGAAATTGTTCTGGCAACAAAATTTAAGACCTGTGATCAACATATTTAAGGCCAACTTACATTTTTAATTGAATTTATGATATTTTGAGGTCTTATCTTAGAAACACAAATTTAAGACTTTAGGGGTGTGTGGACACCCACCCTGCATACATTCAAAAACGCTAAATCTAAGATGTGTTTATTTGTTTTTCCTTTTTCTGTGTGTTTACAGTTTTACTGTGCGTGTATGGGAGGGAATTAACTAACAGTCAAAAACTTGGAAGTTAATCCTATTCAACAAAATGCTATTTATTTATCTGTCAAACTGTGAAACAACATTCAAGGGGAGCAGGACAACCCAGTGTGTCTGTGATTATAGGATTTGTCATTTTTAGCAACTATGCCTTTGCGACTCTTCACTAATAGTTACTTGACTACTCATTTAAAACAGGTCATACCTGTAAGAGGTTTACTATTAACAAATATTGTAAAACTGATATTTTTGAAACTACCTTGAATTTAATTATACTAAGTCAGATCCTGTTAATATGGCTTTTCCAATGTGGACTACTCCTTTTTCCCCCTTTGGCTCAGCTCCCTATAACTCTGAGAAATACGTATACACAACAGATCGGAAAATGTTCAAATGTTGACAGATGAAAACAGAAAAATGCCAAATGCCATGTTTCATTGAAATTAATGAAACATAAACAGCATTTAGGCATTGATTTTACAAAGCCTAAATCCTTTGTAAAATCAAACAAACCACAATAGATTCACTCGTCTAATTAAGAGACAAGCAAATGATTTGCAATTGAGACTCAAATATTTAACAATATCGTCGTTAATTTGATATATGAACAAAGTGGCAAGTGCTGGGAAAACATCGAAGAGAGTAACTGGTTGGTTCAAAGATAGTTCAGGAGACAAGGCAAAAATTAAGTCAAGTAATGAAGTAAGTATGTTACCTTTAGTTGTTATAAAAATCCTGTGTTTATCAAACATGCCTTAAAAGAAAGCAGACGTGGCATCATAGTCATATCTGAGGCCTTGTAATTGGCCCCTCTCTTCAAAAACCTCCCAGGGAGGCATTAGTGTAAAAGTTTTATTTTATCCCTCCAGTAAATTACAACATCAAGCCTCACAAAACATATGCAGAACATCCATCTGGATTCGAAATGCAATGTTTATTCTGCCGGCAGACAAACTCTGCATTATAATTACTGTTCTGTTTCTCATTGGCAAAAGATTTCTCGGCGTTTCTTTGTGTCTTTACAGACTATTAAATGTCTTGGTCTTTAAGTGATTTCATTGTACCAACCACTTTGTTGCAGGATTACAATGGACTATTATTAAGAGCCACTTGTATACATTATCTCAGTGTGGATTGGTGACATTTAAATGTATTAAAGATCTTTTTGACCGTTTTAAATCCTACTTAGTGCTAACAATTCATTGACTTTGACAGATCTCTGTTCTTTGATAATAATACAGCACTGACTCATGTTTACATCTCATTCGATTAAGTAAAGATATATAATTTCACCACAGATTTATACTGAACAAAAGCTAATATTGGATCAGTTTTTTTCCATAAACACCCAAATATCACAAAATATCACTCTGTATCTCTTGGGTCTCTACAGCAAAGTTTGGCCATCCTGAGTGCCATCAATGATTCGCCTCCAAAGTCCAAACGCGTGACCTTCACAGGTCAGCACTTTCTCGTCTCTGCTCTTTAAATTGAACTCGTACTTTGATCTTTCTAATTCATTCATCCTTCCCACATTTTCCTCCCGAGAAGCAGTGAGCTCAAAGAGCTCGCTTTTGATGAACTTTCTCCAGACTAGAGCACCATATTGGGGTGTACTCTGTGATGTGACAAGGGAACTTTTCAGATCTGCGTATAACCTGCAACCATCAGCTGCATAAAGCATACAAAACAGCTTCTGGTGTTGATTTAAAGATCTTGAGCAAAGCTAGAGCTCTTCAGCAGAGCTGCTCTGAGTTTATTCTCTGTATTGCTGAGAGAAACTGACAGTAACCGGCGTAGCCAGTTTTGAAGCGAAAAGCTGTCTTTTTTATGTACAGCTTACAAAACTGTATTTTCTGGGATTTTTTCCCCCCCAATAGTCTAGTATCGTATGGCAAAGAGAGACTGGATTGGCCACTGAAGCTTTCTTACTATGCAAAGTGCTTAGACAGATGATATTGCAGATGTTTAGCAGTGTAGAGAACAGTGAAAACACAAGACACTCAATTTCATGTCACTTAAAGTTCTTTTCTTTGTTTTTCAAATACATTGAAGTATTCGAACCACATCGAAGTCGTTACAAGCATCAATGAGTCCTAAAAGAAACAAAATATAGCAGAATTACCTTATGTTTTCAGTAACATGATCAATAGAAGAACAACGTGGATTTGTCGAAGTCTGCAGCTATACGTGCTTAGTCAGATTTATCTTTGGAAACATTAACCTATCCAGGAAAAACTCCAAAATAACTACAAACAAAAATAGATATTATTGTTAGGGTGGAACATCATCATAACAATATTAATTTAGACAATTATTCTCCTTTAAAGCTACACGTTTTAAAGCCTGCAGGCAATAGATTTTACTGGGAACATAACAGGAGAACTCATACATGTCTAAACTTAGCTTTAGGAACAAAAAATAAATAAATACAAAAGTTTGATTCAAGAATAGCCTCCCTTGTGATGGCTTGCAATGACTCACGCTGATCTTAATTAATTAATTATACAGTGTGTGCTGCATTGATACTTACATTCAGAGACTGAGAAATTTTTTAAAATGGAGACTGAGATATTTTTAAAATGGTAGAACATATTTTTGCAAGTTTTGACATCTTAAGGTTAATTAAAAACTATCTGAAATCAGAATTTCATTACATATTGTCAGTTCTGGATGATGGGCCTTCATAACGTTTCGACAGTCGTGGAATGTTTTACTCAAGTTTCCGTTGGGTAAATATCTTGTTTTTCTTTATTTCTTCAGAGACTAAGGGAACACTAAAGCATAGGCTACTCTGCGGACTTTTTAAATTGAAGTTATCTGACAGGTTTTCAATAATTACGAGCTGGACTTCTTTGTTTCCAGTCTACATTGAGGAAAAGAAATTCTCTTAAAGTTACATCTCTGAGTGTCTGAGCAAATTGATTTTTAAAGCTAAACATGTTAAGGTGAGCATGAGACAAACCAAATGTGTAGAATTGGGTTAAAACAAGGCAAATTTTTCTAAACTAATCCATGAAATGTTGACAAATACCCGTGCTCATCTCATTGCATTGGATTAGGTCCAAAAGTGACTCTTCTGACGTGCATCTCGCAGTATTGCTTCTCCATTCTAATTTCTCTTTCCCCTTGACGACAAGGTGACCTCCCGCAATTGCATCACAGAGGTCTGGCTCCAGACGTACCATGTCTGGGTGACAGAGCCTTAGTGTCCATGAAAGCAACATTTTTAGAAGCGTAATCTCAACCCAGTTCGTTGAGAGGTGAATCCCTTTCCTTCACACGTTACACGTCGCCTGTAAATCCTTTTGTGCTGCTAATACGCTAAAACAAAGAGTTTATTTGAATCCCAGTGTAGATTCCCAAAGTACCACCTACAAAAACAAAACATTTGAAGTACAGAATATTTTCTTTGTTTCTTTATATCAGAAATATTTACGTGAAAGTAACAAAATGAGCAAAATGAAAAAGAAAATATCTAGCATGCTCAAGGTTTCCATAACAACCAGCTACCAGTGCCACAAAAAGTATTTGTGTCCGACTGCAAAGCACTTCAGAAAACTCCCACAGAGCAGCAAGTAAACTCTATTTACTTTTTTTAGATCCTCAAGTACTGCCAGGTGTTTGAAAATATTTTAGCAGCTGCACTTTTTAAACGTAGCAGCAAAACACTAATGACAGATTAGTCTCTTTTCTTTACATTCCCATATAGTGACAATCTCCTGACATTTAAGAGAGCGCACATAAACCTGTACAATATGAACACTATGGGAATGTCAAACCATCGTACTATTCAGGAATTGGGTTCTGAGTGTGAGAGATGGGCATGTTTTGCTGTTTACAGACATGGATAAACATAATAAAAAGCTACATAAATACAGACTGTGGAAGAACCACAGTGTTGGTTCTGTTGGACCTCAGTGCAGAATTTGACACTGTTGACCATGACATATTACTGAATCGACTGGTCCAGTACGAAACTGGTTCAAGTCTTACCTGAACTTAACTTGGTTAACATTGTATTGCACAGACGTCACATGTGGGGAACCCCAAGGTTCAATCCTGGGACCCCTCTTATTAAATATCTATATGCTCCCACTAACTCAGGTTATAGCAGGAAATAGGATTAGCTACCATAACTACGCAGATGATACACAGCTCTACATTATGAGATCACCAGGTGGCATGATGAGGTTTATATTATGGGAAGCATTCGAACTCACTTGTTGCTGACATGTGCTATAGAAATAAACTTGAACTAGTAGGTGAACATTTGTAAATACTCTCTGGGACAAACATTTATATGGCCTCGTATTTGTATTCTGTAAGCAGCTCAGAGGGAAACAGAGTTTGTATCAAACCTGTTTTGGATGCGACACCAAGTTGATAAGGTTCGCACGTCAGCCAGATTGCCACTTTGTCCCGCACTAACAGGTGTGCAGAAACAGAGCTAGGTGCTTATCAAACATGCTAAAACCCTTTCCGATTGCAGGAAGTGAAGGAATGTGCGATCTGTACGCTCCACTACGAAATCTCAAATGCACGTGAACAGTTTTGTGGGGATCCCGAGTGGCTCCCAGAACATACACAGTGCTCTAGAACGAGGCAGCCGTGAGTATTTGGAAGGTTTTCCCCAGATATCTGGCTAAGCTCAGTGGTAGGCCAGTCCACCAGTTGCTCCACTGCGTTTTTGTGTTAAATGTTTTTAAAAGTTGACAGGAAATTTTGGCAATATAACAACAACAACAAAGAAAACACAGCAGCGGCCTGAATAAAAGTTAGTCGTTCTGTAGGCTTTGTATGTATGATCAAATGCCATTATGTTTTTAAACAGACAAATATCTGCAAAAGATTACTGACGTTTTATTGTAAATAAAACTAGATTAACTCGTCTTTACCATCGCTGTTACCGGTGTATGTATATCTTAAAAATCACTTAAAATAAACAATACTTAGTCTGATCTGGTGGCGTGTTAGATTTGGCCTAATCAACCCTTTCTAGATTTGGCGGAAAGCTTGCAGGTCTTAGAAGGCCACTGAAATGGTCCAATTAAAAAATAAATGACATCATGAGATAAGAAACGCCATCTCAAGCCATAATTCAGGGAGTTAAAGCTCGGTTATAACTCATCACACCAGCAAATTAGTTCCAAATTGGCTTAAGGACAATGGAGTCAATGTTTTGGAGTACAGCCCTGATCTTAAAGTGTGAAAGTGTGTGAGCACAGCTACAGAGATGTGTGAGCGAGGCAGACCACAAACCTGACTTCATTACACCAGTTGTGTCAGGACGCATTTACTGGAATGTGGCCCTACGGGTAAATAACGAGCCCAAATACATAACGCACACAGCGCTTCGCATGTAGATGGAAAACATTCGATTTGGTCTCAACTGAACGGACAGCCTCCTTTCACGATTTTTTGCGTTTTTTCTGTGTTGGATTGCAAATGGACAGTGTGTGGTGTTTGTATGTTTGTGTACTGTAAAGACACATTAAAGCTAATTCATGTTTAAGGAAACGGAGCCTGAAACATCTAGTGCATGTGAATATCAAGTCTCCGAGCAAATCTGCAAGGTTAAAAACCAAGTAAATCACTTTCTGCCTCCAGGCTTGTGTGATGTCCCCATAGTCATTTGCAATTACATTAAAAGCTGAGTCATCAACAGTGTTATTTGCTATGAAGGCTGCAGCTGCAACTGAGACCAACTGGATGGAGAAAAGAAGATAATAAAAAAAAGTATTGACCGATCGTTTGTTTATCCCAGTAGGCTGGATTTACTTGGTTCTTGCTCTTCCTGTACAGCCATATTGAACAAATTAGGAGATTATTGAATAGTTCATTTGTTTTAGTAACTTGATACACAAAAATTAAACTCTTTATATGGATTAGTTGCACACAGACTTAACTTTTAGAATGTTTTTCTAGTAATTGTGATGATATTTCAACTAAAATTTAATAAAAACATGATATTCAAGATTAGAATATTACATCAGACCAATAATATAAAAAACAGAAATGCAGATTTAATGGAAAGTATGCTTAACAGCTGCTTGAAGTTTAATATTTTCAAAGGGCTACTTTTAAGTGGCCAAACGAGCCTCATTGGAAGGCGTATCGTAATTTATTGAATATGACTGCAAACATACAGAACTGAAGTCAAGCGCCTGAGGGTCTGTGATGTAAGACCGCCGAAGACAGAATACAGATTTGAACCAAATACGAGCTTCATCAGCTCATCATGAGCTTTGGCAGCGGCCCTGTCGGCTTCAACAGATCAGCCGTCAGCGACCAGACGGCAGCAGAAAAGAAAAAAAAAAGCCACAATAAATACGATGCGCGGTCTGAGCCTCGCGTGGATTAATGAAGTGTCACTCGCTCACCTCCATTTCCCACGGCGACCTGATCAAACACCTGCCAGGAGGGGCTAATCCCGCCCGCAGTGATGGCATAACAGGTTCCCACGTGGATATTCACAACCCCCACACTCCCTGAGGGAGGCACACACACACACACACACACACACACACACACACACACACACACACACACACACACACACACACACACACGCACACACATCTGAACAGATGCACTGATGCTTTTTGGACTTCCGTTTGAGCAGCTCTTTACAACCACATCACCAAGCCAGCAATCATTTGGCTCAACAAAAATCTTCTTGTTGCCACAAATACTGGTAACCCCTCCAGTCGTCCGTCTTTAGACTCTCAGTGTCTTGCTTTTTAATTTTATGTGATCAAAGTAGTGCAGAATTTTCAAGGGAAGGAGAATAGTAATTAAATAATTACTTTCAAAATGTACTACGAGTAAAAATCTTGAAGGTATGATATGCTTATTGTACAGAAACTGCAGCTGCAAGTGTTTTTGGATTATGAAGGGAAATTAGTGGCTCTGGATTTTATTTGGAGGTCTTCAAGAACATAAGTAAAGAGTTTTCAAATGCAGGTCGCTAGCATATTTAAGGGATTTCTGATAAAACCTAAATGAAGATCATGTAGGCGTAGCGTTCTCAACATTCACGTAACAAGGTGATTTCCGACCGCAAATGGTTTGTTTAGGTTAATCAAAGAGAAGACTAATACAGGTACAAGCTATAGTTTTCTATTTTTTTGGGGGGGAAGCTGAACTAAAATGGAAAAATACCTTTGCCAGGCATTGTATCTTGGCAGAGATTTGCTTGTCAATACATCAAGTACGTTTAGTGCACCTCTGATGTTGATGCTTCTGAAGCTTCTTCCCTGAAGAGAGTCAGCAGGTCTGGAACTTCCTGTCATCCTCCAGACGCCTCATGTCTGCATCTGTGGAAATCAGTTTGACAACAAAAACCAAGTCACGTTTCGGTGCAAAAGAAGCAAACAGATGTTCTGAATTGTTGCAGAAACCGTTTGCCTCGACGACTCCGTCTGACAACTAAAATTTAGCACCATGTCTGCTGTGAGCCGTGTGTAAGTCGTCTGTTTTTGCTTCGGTAAGTGGGTGGAGGCTGGGGGATTGGAGTTCTCAGGATATTTTGCAGGGGTGACCAGCTCTATGTTAGTGTGTGTGTGAGTGTGTCCTCCATAGAGCTAAAAGATCAAACAGTTGCATCCCCTTTGTTGCACCTGTGGTTCTGAATTATTTTTTAAATGTGCTACTCAAGAGGTCACCCATGAAGAATATCAAACGTAGTGTTTTTATTGCAGTTTTGTGAAATCAACTCATTTCAATAGGGCCAAAAAAGAAGAAAAAACATCTCATCCCATGCTAAAACTTTATCCAAAAACAAGTTTTCATTTTTTATTTTTTTTCCCCAAAATTGTCACTTTTCCATTGAGCGGATTTATTTTCAAAATGTCAAATTACGCAATTATATGGTCAATGGATCAATTTTCTGACACTGATGTTTGTTTGATGATACGATCAAGTAAAGTTTGACAAAGAAGCAAAGAGCAACAACTATGTAAGGGCCAAATACCTTCTCGAGGCATCAGCATCTGCATTCTCGCTCCATAGGAGACGACTAGAATGGCTTTAGGGCTCAGAACGTGATTCTTTTTCACAGCCGGTTTCTGTTGCCTTTAATTTCTATTATATGCCTCCAGACGTATCTTGAAATTCTTTTGCCATATTCATCCATCACTTGAAAGAAAACATCCTATGAGAGCTGAAAATGAACGTGAATGCTGAAACTGAAACCCGCTCAGACCTGCAGAAGAGAATTAGTAACATGACGAGATGTTTGTGTGCTAAAGCATTGATCATCTCTTTTTTTTTTTTACTCTGAAGCTTGTTAGGATTCACATGGACACGAAGGAAAATGTGAGCCTTCATGAAAAGACGTCTTAAAGAATAATCACGGCTTGTAGATAAATCGATAGAGATGGCATGCTTGTTTGACTTGGTGCGCATGTTTCATCTCTTGCTCATCAGTCTGTCCACTGAATGATCTATTTCCACTTTCAAGTGGCAATGTGTCTGTTTATTTATGACTCTTTTTTTTTAAAAGGATGAATCAGTCGACTGAGCTTTGGTCGGATATTCTCTGTGATTCATTTCAAATCAGTCCAGTGTCAATGCCATTATTCTGCAATATTCTTCTTATAGTTTTCCCAAACGTCTGACGTGAAATGACAAATTTGCTGGGCACCATAAGAAAAATGAGCAATTACTATACAACAAAATAAATGCTAAGATTTTTATTCCTGCTTTTTTACTCTTTATGGCTTTCAGATAGGTTGATGTACGACTATGGGATGTTTTCCTCTCCTATTGAAGTAACACAACTGAACCTGTTTGAAGTTTGAAGCGATTCTCAGTAAGAAGAATGCTGAATATTGTAAGGTAAATGTGACAAGATTATTTAATATTTCAATTTTGTTGCTTTCAGCTTATAGGCAATTTTCTGCATGAGGTTTTACCACAAGGAGATTTCCAGATCCGTGCTGTATACGTAAATTTGACCTTGACACTTAGGTCAAGGTCAAGTTCTGACAAATTGTTCAATCAATTCCAATTTTAGAAATCACTGGAGGTTTTGCAACAACCAGACTTAGAGCAAGTCTTTATGTACTTGCTCTTAAGGCTATGATAAATCAAAATCCAGTGAATCGTCCATGTAGGATTGACACAAAATAAAATCCGGCGCAGTCAGTGGCCCTGGGAAGTCACCTAATTAGAGTCCACTTGTGTATAATTTAACCTCTCAGATGTTGTGTTACAAGTTTGCTAAAGGAGGCGTAAACATTTACTGGAAGTAAGTTTAACAACTACCGTCAAGGAGGACGAATGCAAAGACACACCTACAGTTCCAGGAGAGAGAGCAGCTTAATGATTTTACACTTCGCCAGTCAGGCACTTTGAGGCTGATATGCCAAGGTGAGAGGTCAAACCGGTTCCCCTTCATTGATTCTCTAACCAGAGCTCATCATCTGCCGTCCCGCCCCTCCCCTCCCGCCCAACGCCGCTTTTTGTTCGACCCTCCCAGCCAAACACAGCGTGCCAATCACAACTGACAGCCAGTAAGGTGTTCATTAAAATGACTGAGTATAAAACCGTGAAGCATTAGGTCCTCAGATGCATTTCTGCTTCAGGTCGTAATGAAGTACTCAGGCTGTCTTTAACAGCTTCATCCAGCTATTTTTAACAAACATATTTCTTCTATTACATTTTGGAGATGCCCGTCATAAATAAAAAAAAAAATAACATCAAGCTCCTAATGGGATTTACCGCTTTCAGTCTCCCTTTCTTTCCACATTGGCAGGATGCTTTGTTGTTGGTTTTAGGTGTTTTGTTAAATTAATCTTTTTTCTAGTAATTACCATTTGTGGTTTCCCTTCATTTCTTTTGTTTTTTAAGGCTGTTTATTGATCTTTACTACAAGTGTCAATGACTGTGCCCTATATGTTGAGTTTGTATACCACTGAGAGGAAACACACGATACAGTGTCAATACAGCTTAGCAGGGCTTGTTTATTGATACTTTATTGGCATTATAAGGAAGAGAAAACATCGGATTTCTAATCCTAAAGGTTGCTAATTGATTTATTAGACATTTAGAGAGTTTTTACACCTGATAGTCTGGTAGACCTGGTTTAATTCAGAGGACGCAGTTCGCTTGCATTCAACACCATGTGAAACTCACCAGACCCTTTAAAAAAACTTGTTCCCCTCCTTGCGTGGAGTGGCGCTGCACCAAGAACCACTGAAGGAAACAACACAAAAACGTCAAAAGAAGACATGAGCGCAACTTTCTTCTTTCCAAAATGGAAACAAAAATGGAGTGCAGTCAGATTTTAGTGGTTGTAGGGTTTCTCTTTTGTCTTTGGTAAAAGACCATAGGTCATTTCTCCTGCTAGCGCTAGAGTCACTTGTTTGTTTTGTTTGTTTGTACCCAGAATGCCCTGCGCTATAGTCTGTTTCTTGCTTTCAAAGCAGTCTCTGGTTCACTTGGCATTCACATATGCATTCAAACTGCATCAGAGTTCACTTTGACCCAGTCTTTCTCAAAGTGTCGTCCGTGGACCACTGGTGGTCCGTGGGCGCCTCCTAGTAGTCCGTGGGGTACTGCATGTAAACAACTGTTTATTTACTGTGACGCGAGCTCAAAGTGCGGCTCTACAACTAGCTTAACAAAGGACTCTGTTAAAAGACTAATATTATCATTTCAGGTTGCATTGCATATTAAAATGCATTATCACGGGGGCATTTTCAGGTTAAGTGGTCCATGAGTGTTTGTTAAATGGGTTAAGTGGTTCTCAGCCTGAAAAAGTTTGGGAAACACTGCTTTAACCGAACAGAGAACTCTGCGTTTAGGCGGGCCAGAGTTCGCTTGTTTTGGTCCACATCAGAGTCTGATTACGCATTCGCATATTCTAAAACAAACCAGACTTTCTAGACAATCGAACTAGAGATGAATTAAAGCGGACTAAACAGGGCTGATGTGAATCCACCCTTAGAATCAGTTTCTGCTTTCAAATAAACCCTAAAAGTTCTGGGTTATATTTCTATACATACACCATCTCCTGCTGAGCTGACACTGTGCACCACTTCATAAACCCAATCCTGTACTTTTACATTCATATCATAAAAATTCTGCTTCCACTCTTCCCCTCCTATACTTCCTCCTCCACTGTCCATTTATTTCCCACACTAAGTTGTGAATCTCCCTCCTCATTATTTCCAACAAGACCCTACTTTTTTTTCTCATTAATCTCCCTTCCTGCAGTGGTCAGTCCATGTTGGTGGGAGCTGGAGTATGTGTTATGGCAGGACGAACAGATTTTGATTGGCTATCTGAGGCATGCCTGAAAGAACTCAGTTGTTTCATCATGAGATATGAGGGTGAGCTTGTTCCGGAATCCCTTGTGCACTGAGAATGATAAAAGTTCACTTTAAATAAGCGTTTTACAATAATCTGAAAGCAAAAATCATCTGCCTCAACATTATAGTGAAGCAAGTTGTACCATGTCTGTGTGAAATATTTCTTGAGCAGGAAAATCTCCATCTCGATAAAGCTACTCTCATCAGAGGAAATTATTTTAGAGAATAATTTATATGACGGGAGATTTTGTCAGGGAATGTATAGGACACCTAGATTTATTTAAATTTTATGGATGTAACATTATATGTAAAAATGTGCAGTTACTGAATGTTTCTGCCCCGTTTTCCAAAACGGGTTCACCTTTCAAAATTGGACAGTTGTTTGGTTTTACTGTGCATTAAACTGTGCAAAGATGGTTTAAAAGTCAAAACAAAAATCTTATGTCAGATCCATCAGCATTGAGGATTCAAAGTCTAAATGGACCATTTTGATTGTTTTTTTTTTGTTTGTTTTTTTGCACTGAATGGTTACACAGCTAAGTATTTTTCTCTGAATTATTTTCTTTGTTCCTAATAGACACTGACCATTTTGTTCTATAATATTTCCCACACTGCACCACTGGCTTCTCATCCAATCATTCAAAATAATGACATTGAATGATTTGGAGCCAGGAAAAGTTGCTCCTTCTGCAATATTTACATCAAAAGCTTGATAAAGGGTGCAGGTAAAGCTCCTATTTTACACTGCCCTGCAGAAAAATCAATACCAATTGAACTTTACATCTTCTCATGTTGTACCTATTAACTTCAATGTATTTTATTGTGACATTATGTGGTACATCAACACAAAAGTGCATAGTCATAAAGTAGGAGGAAGAGTATACTTTCAAAATAAAACATATTTGCTACAAAGAGACTGCAAGTCTTTTGGAGTGTTTAGGTTTGCACTCATTTTTACTGACACAAAAACCTCAGAAGAAGAACGCTGCGCAACTTGATCCTTCACAAAATGTAAGCAAAAATGAAGTAGCGTCTGATTTTAGCGGTTGTAGGATTTCTCTTTGGTAACTGAGGCATTTCTCCTGCTGGTGCTAGACTTGTGCGTTTATTTGGCTCTGTTGACCCAGAATGTCCAAAGTCATTCTGGGTCAACTGGGCATTTCCTGTTTTTGGAGCGGTCTCCAGTCCACTTGAATCCACATATGCATTCAAACCGTGCCAGAGTTAACTTCAACCAAACCAAGGTTTTTGGGTGGACCAGAGTTCGCTTTATTGGTCCGCATCAGAGTTTGATCACGCATTCACACCTCCCCAAATAAACCAGACTTTCTAGACAAACAAACTAGAGTTTGATTAAAGCGGACTAATCAATGCAGGTGTGAACACACCTCAAACCCCAAATTTGTGTTAAGCACAACAGATTCTGTTAAGTGAACCGTAGATCACTCCTCCAGAGTTTCTTAGCTGCTTCTCTGATTAATGGTTTTCAAGCCTTTCAGTTTAGGTGGACTCTCTTGTTCTAGTAGATTTGAAATTGCCAAATACTTTTGCTAGGCACTCTGCTTTGTCTATCCACATAGCTAGCCTTTTTTCTTTTGTAAGTATACTTTATGTATGTTCAGCAAAAGAACATTTCTGCAAATGCAAGCTCTTTTCGAAAGGCTTTCAGTCATGGATTGATGGGCTCAACGGTTCACTGAAATCGGTGGGGGGTTTCTGGGGCTAAAAGGAACAGCCAACCACTGCTGGTTATGGTACTTATTAGGAACCCTGGGCTGATTCATGGCTGCAAGGAGAAATATTACCTCTCATCTTTGGAAGAGCCTCAGGGCAGCTGGGAAGACGCTTGGGGAAAGTTCTTTGAGACACGGAAACCTTGACTTTACTTTTCCCTTCATTGCTTCTTCAAACTTAAGCCAACTCAGGTGGTTTCGAGGATAAATCGATTGGGATTTGACTTTTAGTTAGTCTTTGATCAAGGCATTTACGACAAATTGAGTAAGGGCATTTTAAAATTTCTTTAATGGAATCCTAATTGATTCTTTGTTTTGACTTCTCAGTCAAGATTTTCACTTGCGATGAGAAACGTTCATGCGAACAACGTTTTGAACCTTAGTGTACGTCAATGCATTAATGATTTGTTCAAATTTTACCCACCATGGGATTCATGAGTGAACATTTTACTCACACAGAATGACATATTAGGGCGATAACACTGAGAACACAATGGCATCTGTTTCAATAAAAAAACAAAATTTTTGATTTCCCTGAGAGGTGCTGATAAATTTTTGAAAGGCCCTGTATACAGACGGCCAGTGGAGGTGAAGAAAGAGGACGACTGGAGAGCTAGATTTATTCTATACCAGCAGCTGCTAAAATAAGGGAAAAACAACAATAACACAAGCACAAAAAGTAAACTTGAACTGGTCGAGTGGAGTGGATTTACAGGCGATGTGATGAAATCCATATTTGGCCCCAGGGAATGAGAAATGGCAACATTTTCTCCATCTCCACAGACTCTACGGGCCCTAGGTAATCAATGAAACTCTATTTGGCCTGCAGATTTTGGTGAAATGCCTTTGTTCAAAAAAAGGACAATAGTTTTAACTGTTATCTTCACATGTTTTTTATGGGCTTTAAAAGGTTTAACACTAGTAAAATGAGATTTAATTGGAAAGTAAAACTTTTCCCTTGAAAAATCAAAGGCTTACCAATTTTTCGTGGTTTTATGGGATTTTAAAAATAAAATGAGATATTAAATTAGCTTTTACACTGGTAAATCACAGCAATTCTAACAAAAAATGTAAAAAATAAAAACAAAAAGCTTTGCAGTACTAGTGCTAACAAAAATAAATCCTCATTTTGAATGAGCCATCCATTGTTACACATCAGTCATTCTACTCCCTAATTTCGTCTACAAACCACTTCGGTTCCATTTTCTCACCCCATGCTCTGTATTTTTCTCTGCAAGGATTCATTGTCTTTATCCAATCATGTGTTAGTCCCTTCTGTTCTCATTCAAAGTTAATCATTTCAGTTATTGACTTCATTTTCCCATTTGCACTTCCTTTCTATTCAGGACCCTAATGTGAAATTTGCTGGGTCACGTTCCTCTGTACAAATATTGGCCACATTTTTCCTCAGACTATAATTGAATTGTTTGACAAATAATCCCAGTTTTAACTTGTGTTGAGCTTAGTGAGAGCTCAGAGTGTTATTGAACCATCTTTTTAAGATTTCTCACTGAGGAGTCTTTTTGAGAGACAAAAAAAGTTGAGCAGATATAAATGTTGCTCACAAGTGTGTGGTGGAGTATTAGGACCACTGAAGATGAAGCAAAGAACTAACTGGCCTCCACAAAACTTAACTCAAAAAAAGTAAGCATAATTACACACAAGAAAAAAAAATAGCAAAATCACAATTTTCAAAACTTAAGGGCAAACTTACAACATTATGAAGTCAGGAATTTGTAACAAAAAATACCGTCACTAAATCTTTTGCTTTCCAGTAGAACTTCAACCGAGTCGATCAGTGAATAGAAGTAGACATTGTGAGCGATGATGTTGATTTTCCGCTCTGTTTTTGAATTGCAGCCTGCATTTAGCTTTGGCAATGGCAGCAGATGAAGCGAACAAAGCCGTTCAGTGTGCTTTGGCCACGCCTCCAAATATGGAGCTAACATTAACAGCCGTCACGTTTGGCTAGGCACTTGTCTCTTCGCAGTGGAGGATGGTTGTTTACAGCGCAGGCATTTTCTGGAAAGCTTCATAGCATCAAACATCACGTTACATACGCCATGGGCAAACATTAGCAATTAGGTAAAATGTTAAACTTCCACACCTCCAGGAAACAAACGTTTCTCAATAACCAAGAGTGCAGCTCTTCTCTACAAAGTCAAACGTATAACAAGGGGCTGGTTTTTACTGGGCTAACGGAGGTATAATGTGACACAACCAATATAATTTGGGGCGTTAATCTACCAGATATATGAATAATTTTGTCCTTCACTTTTTATGTGCAGTAATTTTTTTTAACTTCGCAAATGTTGATGTATAAAAAATAACTAATTTGTCACAGTCATCATATAATTTCCCATTTTTAGTCATTTTAATGGTGTCCAATCAACACCTCAAGAATCTAAGAAGCGTTGTTCACCAAAGGACAAAAATATTCACAATCCATTGAAAGTCATCAGCCATCTTGAGGTTCAGGTTGAGGGCAAATGTAACAAACTGAGATCCAAATATCTCATGTTAAATTGTTAATTAAGTGATCTACTTTCACACTGTGAAGGTGGGTGGTGCTGAAGCACAGAGACAAACAACAGAAAGAACTCATCCTCCAAAGCAGATTGCAGCTGAAAGAGGAAGTACAGATGGTGTCGAAGTCTTCCTGTCAGTCTCTGCGCCGTGTTTTCAACACTTGCTAGCTTTTGAATTAGCTGCTTCAGTGACACAACAGAAACAAATGACCCGAGAGAAACACAATCAAAGGTGTCCTTGGACCAAAACTACCTAATGTGAGCATCCATGTGGGTTCACCGCGGAGCAGCAAATCCTGTGCTGAGCTCCATTAAACCCAAAGGTTGCTCAGCATCGGGGACGCAGATGTTAGTTTAAACAAGCGGGCGCGCAGTGATGAGAGAACATCCGCTGAGCCACTTTGATGAACAAAATAGCGCAAAAGGGGGAAAAAAATAAATAAATAAACATGAAATGAGGCCCCAGACAAGAACTTTAAAGTGAGTCTGATCTGTTCAAAGCCCTAATGTGAAGTCATTTATGGTAACATTCACTTTTATCCTGACTTTCTGCCGACAGTTTCCGAACACATCAAAGCATCACGTTGCAGCGGCAAATGTTAGAATCAACAGGAGATCAAGGCAAGGTAGGTGGGGAAAGGAAAGGATTAAAGGCTTATGTCATTACTGAAAATTAGGCTCTTTGTATTATTAAGTTCATGAAGATATGAGACCGAGACACGTTTAGGTTTTTTACTGGCAGAATCTCATAAGAAAAGGCAAAAGTTGGTGTTTTTTATCCTGGTCTGACTGAGTCTTTGGCTTGAAGGCCATCTGTTTAAGCAGACGTCAATCTATGTGGTTTTTACTACTGCACCTGGAGGAATTTCACTGTTTCAGGAGGGCAGCCAATGTGTGTGTAGTGCAAAAAAAGAAAAGAAAAGATCTGTGACAAATGACTTTGGATAGAAGGACGTGAACTAGTTAACTCTATCAAGGTGTTTAGAGGTTTTAAAGAGTTTCAAAGCCCCAGAAATGTTCTGTCATACTGTTCCTGTAGCTTAAAGCTCCTTTAGTCAGATGTTAGAAAAAATGTCAGAGTGACCAGAGTTTTCTCACCTGCCTCTGTTAAGAGGAACTTTAGTGTATTACTACAATTTTTTTTTTTCTGATCGAAATGATGGTCTAACTGTAAATGTGTGACTATAAATATCCATTAATAAAGTGTTGCATTCCACTGATATGAGCATTTTTTGTTTGGGGTTTGCTTACTTTCTACCTGTATTCTACCTGTAAAATTGAGGATATTTGTTTGTGGTTGATTGGCCACCACTTCTTGTCAATCTGTTTCATACCATTAGAAAGCTTGTTTACATAACCTTAAACAATGTAATGTTTGCATTTTTGGGTTAAACAGTGGAGTTGAGTACAGGAACACCTCAAAAAGCTATTGTTGAGAAAAAGATCAGTATTTTGTTTCTCACTCATTTCAGAAAGTCTAGAAGATTTAAACTTAATGTTTCTTGTAAAGTTTTGAATGATTAAGACACAAGGGCAATGAAACCACAAATCCAACGTCTCAGAAAAATTGAGTTCAGTGAAAAAAGTTTGGAAACAATGACACAAATCACATGATGCAAAAAGTGTTTTTTGTATTATGTGATCAACAACTGGATGCAACTACTGGCGGAAAAGACTAACAGGAAGTGGTAGGATGATGATAATTTTTAATGGCTTATCATGTGAACAAGCTTTAGTCACATATAATATTAATTGCACTTTTGTTAAACGGAAACCCCGCATTTGCAAAATTGTGTTTTTTCGACATTACCCAAATATCAACAAAGTTTTTGCATACATTTGTAATGGAAACTAAGCTACTGACACATTCCTCAAGGAGACAAAACCACAAAAGATCACAACTCAGGGTACTTGGTTTTATGCTGGGAAACTCGCATACATACTCATTCCTTGAAGAATCCTCCAGATTATTTTTAGGATCAGTTCACTGCTGTATTTTTTGGGTAACACTTTATTTGAAGGGATGTGCAAAAGACTGACGTGGCACTGTCATACACATCACATAACAACCTGTCATAAAGATGAAGGATTCTTCATGAATGTTTGACTGTTGTCATGAAGTGTCATTCAGTAAATAATGACACTTTTAATGTAAAGTTGACACTTTTAATGGACTTTAAATCCAACTTTTAGTGCATTAAAAGTGTCATTATTTAGTGACACTTCATGACAACAGTTCTAAACACGCATGAAGAATCCTTCATCTTCATAACAGGTGTTATTTCAGCCTAATGCACACAACTTCAAATAAAGTGTTACCCATTTTTCTTTTAGAATTTATTACGTTTATATATATTGATAATCATTTTTTGTAAGTTTGTCCAAAAAGGGAAAAAAAAAATTTAAAACAATCATTGTGTTATAAACTTAGACGACACACTGTTGGCTTAATTTTACTGTGACCAAATGCGCAGCAACACGTTGTTACTGTTTGTGCCGTTTCCACCTCCTGCAGCAAGTCTAAATATCTCCAATTAGAGCCAACAAGCGGATTTGAATCCGCTTATCTGAGGCGAGGCAGAGCAAACAGAGCGCCTGGCTCTCGTCTACACAGAGGGCTACGCGGCGCGCGCAGCCGTGTGCGCGGTGACAGACTGAAAGTGTAGGTGACAGAACAACAAGTCTGACACTTTCCCGTGGCCCCGCAGTGAAGCAGTCAGACGCACTGACGAAACAGAGCAACTCTCCTGTTGGAAACCGCTGATTGGAGGCTTCACAGACTCACAGCTAAGAGCCGTGATTGCCAAGGTGAGTGACTATGTATTTTTTCCTGAAAAAAGTCAGCGTACGCTGTTCTGGTTGAAGTAGGTAGCAAAAGCCTCTTTGTTTTATAAAGGGAGGAAGTTTTAAATATCTTTTATATAGATTCATATTATAGTGTCAATGTCAAATTTGTTTGCATGACACATTCAAAGCAACAGCAGTTTACAATTTACAGCAACCAGCAAATCATAAAACAAAACAAGTACGGTCCATAACAGCTAAATATGTTTTCTGTGGTTTCTTGGGTGATAGACCAACAAAAACTGAAGCATAACCAATGAAGCCAGGCTGGGCGATGCAACAAACAGATCAAAGCAACGTTTTTTAACAGTAAAATCAAGATTTTATCACAATTTCTCAACATGAAATCATAGCTATTGAATATTTAAAAAAAACAAACAAACAACGGAGCACTAAAGACAAATAGTATTTCTAAACGATTTCTGAAGCACAAGTGACACAGGCATCTTTTGTGACGGGGTGGAGACAGTACGTTTGACTGATAGTGTGATCACGACATCTGCTTTTCATTTTCCTTTTTTTAACATACTATACTAACACTGTACAACCAAAACAAGTTGGTGATCATCGAAATCTTCACCCATTTCATCCCCACAACAGAGGTTTTATCCAATGCAAGAAACTGAGCAAGAGAATTATTGCGTAGACCATGTTTTATAGATGATCTCTCTCCTTTGGCAGCCCATCAACATGGGAAGTTGTGGGAGACGAAACAAGCCTCCCTTTCCTTGTTAACGAAACTGACAAAGAATAAAGACATCTGCAAACAAAATGCACCAAGAAGAAAGTCAAAATGTCTGCTGATGCTGTCCACCTACCACCTTCCTTGACACTTGTTTTGCATTCCCTTGCAGAGACGAACCCTGAAACTGTACTCCTGCCTGCTTCCCTTTGTTTCGCGTCATTTTGCACCAGCTGTCTTTAGCACAGCTTTTTTTATTTTTCATTAGGTATTTCTGTCTCTCCAGTGCCTTCTTTAGGTGTCTTTGCTTGATCTACCTTGTATGCTTGCCTTGTTATTATACAGACAACATCGGTTACTATTCAGTTTAGGCAACAAGTTAAAAGTACTAAATCAGGTGAAGCTTGCAGGTCTGTGTTCATAGAGGGCTGGAAAACACTGCAGTTTCTTTCAAAGATTGTGACAGAGTTTCATTTGAACTGCTTTATGTTTAGTTTGTGCTGCATCATCTTTTGAGAGATTCCCGTTTCCTTGGATGAATAAAAAATAAATTTAAATCTTAATCGGCCAGCCGATTGCAACCTTTGGCCTAACTACATAAACTGGACATTCACAGTTTTAGTTTTAATCTGTATATAGATACACTGAAAAAAGAAAACAGTTGATCCAACTTTTTAAAAAAGTTAAATTGTTACAAGCTATCAAATTAAATTTATCCATGTTTTAAATTTATTAAGTCATTATGTTAAACTCATTGTCATTTGTTCAATGCATATACTCCTTGAGTATTTTTAGCATTTTATATTCAGTTTATTATTACATGAAGATGGGATGGGTTTTAATCATGGGGGTTTTAATTGGACATAAACTCGTCCATTTTGTGGTAGGAAGAGGATCAAAAATCTAGTAGAAAGAAAAAAAAAGTCTGAACAGCCAAATACAAAGACAAATGCATCACTGTCAGCATTTACACAAACAATTTCTTTGGTGGTGATTGCACAGAGATAGCTGCTCAGTAGCATTGTGGTGACTTGGAACTATAGGCTACAACAGAAAACAACAGAGGATGTCACTCAGAATATAACACTTACATTAAATACACTTTGCAAATTACAGAAAATGTTGTTTTTAGTTTTTTCTCAGTTGTCCAACCTCATCTTGTGAATGAGTTCTATGTTCTTCGATTCTAAATGGCACTTTTGATCATCTATGTTGCCTGATTCAACAAGATGGATAACCAAACATCCATCCACTTTCTTCCGCTTACCGGGGTCGGGCCCCAGCACCAGCAGCCTGAACTGGGAGGCCCAGACTTCCCTCTTCCTGGCTACATGGGAATCCCAAGGTGTTCCGAGGACACACCCAGGTGTGTGGCAGAAGGGAAACATCTAAAACCTCCAGAGGCATTCTACCCTTTTCCGGCTCAAGACTATGGTCTAGGACAGGGGTCCTGGTCCTCGAGGGCCGGTGTCATGCAACTCTTAGATGTCACCCTGGTCCAACACACTTGAATGCAACAGCTGAATCACCTCCTAAGTGCAGCCAAGTTCTCCAGAGTCCTGCTAATGACCTCATTATTTGACTCAGGTGTGTTGAAGTTGAGACGCATCTAAAAGTTGCAGGAGACCGAGGCCTGGAGTTGCCCACCCCTGGTCTAGGATGTCACACTAGGCTGCGAATGTGTCCAATGAAAGCTGCAGATAACAACTTGATGAAACCAGTAGAAGCACATCATCTGCAAAAAGCAGAGACGCTACGCTGCAGACTCTACGTTCACCAAAGCTGATCCCCTCAACACCTTGGCTGTGCCTAGAAATTCTGGCCATAAACGTTATGAACAGATTCGATCACAAAGGGCTACCTTGACGGAGTCTAACTCCAACTTACTGCCAGTAAAGCAGCCCACGCTCTGACACCACAGGGACCTAACAATGCGCATCAAAGGGTCTGGTACCTCATACTCCCAGACTACCCCCCACAGGATTCTCCATGGGTCATGGTCGAATGCCTTCTCAGAGTACACACTGAGGCCAATGCCAAACAAATTCCACTCTTTCTGAAAACTCCCATGCTACCTTGTTTATAGCAGGATAACTGCTGAAGTAATCATCTAATTATATTAGACGTAACAGACATAAATAACAAGGATTTCCACAGGGCAGGAACAGGCAGCAGGAGGGTCCTGTTGGTAATGCCAGGACGTCTTAATCATCTATGTTCTCCCAGCGTGAATTATTTTCACTGACTTCTAACAAAATTTCACATTCCTGTAGGCTTTGTGAGCATGGATATTAATTTGCTTTCAATCAGCCGGCAACAGGGATCCGACTGTTATATCTGACGAGTGAAGAACAGCAACACATACTCCGCAGCCAGGAAGGTTAAACTGATAGTCCTTGATGGGGTCAGAAATTTTACCAGCCACTGACAAACAAAGTGTGAAAAGAAACCAACAAAGAATGGATCAATTTTTTTCATTGCTTCTGTAACTTCCTTTCTCCTGAGCTGTCTCTGCCTGCGAGCGAATAAAAGAAGACAATCGCAGACTGACAGGAGTGGAAGGAATGATTCACCCAGTCAGCTTTTGACACTTTGTGTCTCATTCGCTCACATAAGCCAGAATTCATAGGACGGGTATAGACGGGTCAAGAAGTGGACGGTGAAAGATGACGCGGGGATGAACAGAACAGAGGGGAAAGAAGCTAGAAGTATGTGTAAAGACTGAGTGGGCCATTTGAGTGAAAAGAAAAAAGCTGGATGAAAATGAAGGGGAAAAAATCAATGAGTGAAAAAGAGGAAAGGGAAAGCAAGTATTAGCCAATTTTAAATCCATTGATTGTGACACTTCCTGTACACCAAAGGCTATCATCCTCCCTAAGTTGGCAGGAACTTTACTTTTCCACTGCCAAAAAGCTTACTAATTAAAAAAGCACATTTTATTCCCACCAACTGCACTGGCTGGACCAATAAATGAGCCATCACATACATTTAGAGCCATTTACTATAGTTTGAAGCTAATGCCAAAGAAATGCCACTCTTTATGCCAACATATTTAGATTTTTCCAACCTAAAATAATCAGGTTTTAAATGAGCATTAAGAAAAGCCTACTATGCAAAAAACAAAGTTCAATACAAGCGCGAGGAGTGAGACTCGCCACTATTGTGCATCGTCTTTGTACTCAGTGGTCGGAGAAATAAGTTGTTAAAGACGCCAGGAAAGTTTTGACTTCCCAAGCAGCTCAGTGAGATTTTTATCTTGATGAAAGCAAACTTATCTGGTAACTTGGTAACTTACCAATGGCGTAGTTCACCTCTTGCACAATTACGTGACTTTTTAATAAAATCAATGGATTAATGGATAAACATATGAACATGTCAGTTGCACACTGGTTTTAGATCAATAAGATGACAATTTTTTAAAGTTTTTTTTTTTTTTTTTTACATTTCCTTCCCACTATAGAAAAGTAGTGCAATAAATGGTTGGGCTGAATTACCAAAACACAGTTTCAACATCCACATGATTTTTTTACATGTGAACTAACAACCACAGGAAAAAAAGATGACTGACTTTAAATTTAGATTTTTTTAATCCATGCAGCATTTGAAAAATGTTCCCTTCTAGTTTTTTACAGTTTTATTCCAAGTCCAGCTGAGGTAAATTGGAGTGAAATGACAAAAGGCTGATTTGTATGTAACGTATTTCGGCCAAAGATATTCTTCACACTTCGGCCTGTCACAATAACAAATTTTGCCGTACGATAAATTGTCCCAATAATTATTGCAATAAACGATAGTATTGTTGTTTTGAGACCATTTTCAAGTAATATCTTGACAATGACATAATAGTGCAATCTTAAAGATCAATAAACTTGAATTTTGTATAGAACACTTCACTGGAACTGCAAGATATTTGAAATATAAAAAATAAAACACAACCAAAAACAAAAAATAAAAGAATAAAAAACACATATAACTGAAACTATAAATAAAATGGATTATTAGCTCTCTAAGCAAAATTGCCCTTCCATAATAATCAGAATAGGAGTTATTGAGGTCATTTTAATTTACCATGCAGTTAATTGATTAATTTCTCAACATGACAAGTTTTTACACATTATAATTTTTTTTTTTGTTGTTGTTTCATTTTGTTTATTGTAGTGTAATAAGATTTTTACAAGTATAAAAACGCCTTGCGTCTCGATATCACACTAAAAAGTTGTGCCAGGGATTGCATAAACAATCGCCAACTTATTCCTTTCCACTTAAATGAAATACATGCATGCTATTCTTTCTGAACCTATTTCACCTGAGCCTGGCTGGTTGTCTGAGTGCATGTTAGCCCTGCGGTTGACTGACAGGCTGTCTGCACTCTTCTCTCTCCTGCAGCAGCTGGGATAGGCTCCAGCGCCTCTGTTGTCCTGAGCGATGTGAAATGGGTACAGCGAAAGGTCGAACAGACTGAGAGCATTAACAAAGGGGAAAGAAGTACATCTATTGGAAACTTTTATGCATTAAAAGAACTGTTATTTCCAGGGTGAACCGGGATTGTAAATATGCTGACAAAGTGGCACAGGTAGCTACGACAGGAAGTTAGAAAAGTGGCCGTTAAAAACGCTCTGAATTCATCGGCTTAAGAATAAGTGGCAAGCAATAGGTTGAATTTCTTTGGTGTTGCTAAATATGTTTCCCTTATTAGCAAAAATGATTTTAAGATATTGTTACCTGAAGCATTTAAATGTAACAAAAACTAAAATTCTGTAAGGGGCAAATCATTTTTACAGCAATTTAAATGAACTCTAATCTAAGTTTGTAAAATCACCACGTAATTATACTTGGCTTCTCTCTGGATAAATTGTTCAGCACATGTAAAATCTCAGCCACAAATTAAGTCAGTGGTATAAATAAATGTGTGGACTGTTGCATAATGAAATAAGCACAGCAAAATGGAGAGCGTCAGCACACTTAGTTAATATCTACTGCTGCCTACACATCATCTAAAATAAGTCGGATTTGTTCTTTTTCACTTTTTGGATCCAAGTTTCTGCAAGTTGGATCAAATTAAATGAGACGTTTTAAAATAGTTTGTAAAATGTAAATTTTAGATCAACATAAATTACATAAAATAAGGCTACATGTGCATTAATGCATTTCCTCCAACTTGTCCCATATGTTAAATTATCATTAAATGGCTCTGCGTCCAATGACACTTTTTATTGGATTGTACTATTTATAATTGGATAACAATGTCAAACGACCATTAGGACCCCGGGAGAATCCAGTTGGATAAATCACTCCTTTCAGGGTAACATACTGTTGTGTTTAGGAAAACAGACTTACTCTGTCAGAAGAAATGCTTTAGAAAAGACCTTGAGTGATAGTTACTTTCATCTGTTTCTATTTCCTCTTAATGTTCTGTTATTCATCGTCTCTGTCTTTGATTCATTACCCTTGCTGTTCACACAAGGTCACTCCTTTTTGTCACCATCTGTGGTATTTTTTTTTCTCTAATTGCCATTTTCTTTGTTAAACGACAGAAATCATTTTGACTTGAAGCTGAAAACATCTCTGACATAAACATACCAATTTTGCAATTCTAAAAGTTACTTTATTGTTAATCTCAACTCATCTGAGATATGTAGTCTTATTTTTAAAAACAAAACGCTATACTTAAATCCTAATGAAATGACAAAAACAGAAGATATTGACATCGTGTGTGTGTGAGAGAGAATTTGTGACTGGAATGACAAACTCCTGCTATTACTACTGCTCCTAATAAGAATTATGATAGTAATTGTCATCCTCATATTGATTCTGGTTCTTTTCTATTATCAGAAAACTCAACATAATATTGTAATAAAACTTTATTTTGCACATTTGTTACATATTTTAACAGTGTTAGTAGCTGTGTCGAATTAGAAGATAATCACAAGGCAAAATTTTTATACCTTTGCATTCCAAAACCAGAATCCAAAGACAAACATTAATGAGTGCTGTCGTATAATTATGGCTCTGCTTTTTGTTTCATTGGTGCAGCATAACAATTATTTGATTTCCCTTTGGGATTAATAAAGTATTTTTGAATTTGAAATTCAATTGTAAAACAACACTTTGGTAACACCTTACTGCTCACATCTGCAATCTAGTGAAAGTGCCACAGATATTTTTTCAGTTTGAGCGCTACAACATTGATCTATTTACATTATTAACCCAATAGTTGACCGACTGCAACTGAAAGAGATGTGCTGCCATGTTTCCTTACTTATTTTATATGAGTACTTGAGGGCACCTGGTTATATATATATATATATATATATATATATTAAATACAAAAACTCAGACATTGACATCATGCCTTACTATGTCTTTATGTAGCAGAAGACTATCACTTCCACGCCTTTTATCCCAGTATTCATGCACTATTCAAGAGGGGAAAACATCAAAAGCAACACGCGGCTTGATGTTACACAAATCTGCTCAATTTTGTCACTTTTTGACCTCCATTGCATGTTTTCCAGTTCATCATCATTCATAGCAAGATAAAAAAAAATGCATGACAGCAACACTAAATACCTACAGAAAGCCTGAAAAAAAAAAACAATCAAAACCATTGAAAGATTACAAGAAAGCTGAGCTCCTTGGAAACAAATGTACCAACAAGACTTTTGTGCAGCGCTCCAGTTGCTTGATTTTTGTAAATATTTATAAAAAATTATATAAATCTTTTTTTGCAAACATGTTTCCAAGAGACATACAGTGGATTGTATGGAAAAGTGTGAAACTGGTCACTGGAAGAAATTAGAAATATCAGGATGTGACGCCTCATAATGAGCGAGTCGAAACAATTTGGCCCTTTCATTAAATTGACGTTAATTAGCATAAACGTAATCCGTTTTGAAATGTCATTTATCAAATTGAGATTAGCAAATTAACTCGCTCGTACTCTGTGTGGCTGTACTGTGCCTCTGCAAATGGACATTGCTCTGGCGATGTCTCCCAACGTCAGTGCACTCCTTGTCCGTGCAGCGAAAGCGTCAGAACTACCATTCCAGTCCTAGGAAGTTTTATTCTGGATTTTTTTTTAATTGCAGACTTTAGGGCAGAACAATCCAAGAGAAGAATAAGGCAATGAATATTGTTTTGTAATTTATGCCGGAGAATCGGAGCAGGTGGAAAGGATATATCCTGATTGTCTTCACACATCACAGGCCAAAAGGGATCGGCAGCGGCGGACAGCCGGAGATCTGAAGCAAAAGCTCAAATCTTCCTAAGCCTTTCTAGATTCTCTGTCAGCATTTGCTTTGCTCTGTCTGAGGGGCAAATGCAACAGAGATTTGACTTGTGGGAATTTCACCCAGCAGTGCTTTGCTATGCACACACAGTTTTAGGGAAAAAAAGGGATATTTCATAGGGTTTCATCCGAGTTTGCTAGTTAAGACAAGCACAAGTACAGACAGACCACTAAACCCCCTTAATCCAACGTTTCCGTTAAAGCGATTACATTGCCGCATGTTAAGTTTTTAAGCCTTATTAAAATGTAATCCATCCAAGAATGGTTGCCAAAATCCCAATGGTCTGTTTTTTAAAACTGTACTTTGTTTCTGCGGCACTGTTTATCTCTACTGTTGTGTAGCACGACAGGAAAACCACCCAAAGAAAAAAAATCCTACAATGAGCTTTGAATGGTGAGGAGAATGTGTCTTTAAATCACTTGGTATAAAAGATATTTGACTGTAGTAATATCAATAAAATGGTTTCCACTGAATACAACAGAAACACCTTTATAGCCTCTCTGGGAGACTATAAAGATGTAAGAGCACTAAATTTTATTTTTATTACATTTATTTTATAAAATTAGTTGTTATTGGCATGTATTACAATTTAGATTGCTTTTTCATGCTATATATAGTAGAATGGTAAAGAACAACTTTATAGTTGGTCAATGTGGGTTGATTTACAGGTATGAACTGCACCAAACTGTTGTATAGTATTCTTTAAACTAAGTTAGTTTGTGCATGGGTATTAAATAGGAGTAAGAATGGCTAGTTGGAGGTGTATTAAAACTTTTGTAACTTTTTTTTTGTAACTTTTGTAACTTTTAACACATCTCCAGCTAGCTGGAGATGTGTTAAAAATGTGTCATGGCCAAAACGGTTGGCCAAGACTCATTTAACGCACCAATTTGACGTTCAGAAACGACAACCATCTCCCAGAGAGAAGTGCTGAGCAGAATGAGGCAGCTGTTAATGTTAATTTAATATTTGGAAGAGTGGCCAACATGGACTGAACAGCTTCCTTTACTTCCTCGTTAAAAGTATAGGCAGTTTTTACAATTCTAAAACAGTGCAGGTAATTGACGTCATCTTTCACAAAATGTACTTCTGTCTGATTCGTACATTTGTAATTCAACCGGAGAAATCACGCTGAATGGGAGAAAGTCCAGGAAAAAAAACTGAAGGGAGATGAGAATCGGGCTAACTGGTTTGGTGTGTTAGTTCATACTTATATTGAAAGTTTTCTTTTGTCCACTGTCCCTTTAAATATGTAATGGAAATGAAGATGATATTTTTTTGTTTGCTGGGTATGTTTTATTTATTTGGTCTATCTATCTATCTATCTATCTATCTATCTATCTATCTATCTATCTATGTACATAGATAGATAGATAGATGCTCATCAATAAATTAAACTTGAAATATTTCATTGAAACAAATGGGCAACTTTTTTGAGTTGCCTGTTTGGAAAGCAGTTTTCATGTAAAAAAAACCAAACAAACAAACAAAAAAACTGCTTGTTTTTTACATGATTCACCCAAACAGTTTCTGAACTTTTTAGGTGATTTTTTTTTCAGTTTATTTGGTCAAGGAAACATCAGCCAATTCTCAGGAAAAAGAGGAAGACTGTTCAAAATCTCTTCTCACCAAGTCTAACAGAATAAATGTGCTCTGTCACTGGATGTTTACAGCTATTGCTTTCCACCGATAGCTTGCAGCTGCAGCGCTTGAGCAACACAAAGCCAGCC
The DNA here is from genome assembly GCF_000485575.1 of Poecilia formosa. Taxonomy (NCBI): domain Eukaryota; kingdom Metazoa; phylum Chordata; class Actinopteri; order Cyprinodontiformes; family Poeciliidae; genus Poecilia; species Poecilia formosa. Next base: position 1,028,183 of record NW_006800069.1, read on the forward strand.
GGTCAGCACTTCACCGCCCCACGGCTTCTACTCCGGCCTTTATTAATAAGCGTCGCACTTAAGTCCAAGTTCACAGTATTTTGTTTTCATTACAGACGAGCACGCTTTAGTGTGACAAGGAAATCGATGCAGAAGCTAATTATACTGTACAGCGTACTGAAATGGAGCCGGTCGATAAGCCTGTCCGAGAATCAGCGTGTGTGCATGTGACATCATCGAAGTTTAATTATCTTTGATGAACGACTTCACCCGGGCTGGCTTGGTGGAGCCTCACAATCACAGTTCGGTGCCATAAGAAGGGGAAGGTGTTAGCCTACATATGGCGTGCGAGGCACTCGGAGCGGGAGAAACTCAAGCCTCGCACGCTTGGCGCAGTCCTTCACACGTTAAAGCTATACGCGCTTTAATGAGAACCTGTGATTGTGTGAGACCAAGTGTAAGAAATACTGAAGCAGACGGCGGGTTGGTGTGAAGTTGATAAACTGACAGGCTAAACCATATTTTAGCTGGTAAACTGTGCTTGGCAGCATATATAGCAGCTGAAGTGTATACGTGTGTGTCAAACTGTCAAACAGTAGTGGAACAGACAAATCCCCTTCTGCACATCAGCTTCAAAGCAAGACTACCCAGAGACTGCAGAAGCTTGGGAAAGAGACGGTGTGTGTGAGTGTGTGTGTGTGCGTGCACGTGTGTGTGGCAAGTGTATCCGATACACTTACACTGAAGGATCAGTTCTTAGGGGCTCAGAGGAGAGAGGGAAAAATGGACAGAATACGAAACAGTGGAAAAAGTGAAAGGAGGCATAGACCGAGGCTAGAGAGGCAAAAAAAAATAAAGAAATAAAAGACGGAGATGTAAAATAAGAAGAGGAAAAGGAAAACTGATGCAAGGATGAACAAAAAAAGCAGGAGGATGAGGCTGAGTGAAAACACCAAGAATGTGAGAGGATGGGGGGCAACGAAACAAGAGGGGATTAAAAAAGAAACAACGGCAGAAAGGACCTGAGGCGTTGGTGTGCAAAGATAGAATGTTAATTAAAACGATTCAGGTAAAAGAAACGAGCGCAGAATGAAAAACAACACACCGTGGACTAATAGGTCGGTTATCACCTTCAGAAAACGAAAGACACACAACTAAGGGATTCTGTAAGGTACATAACAAAGACAAAGATATGAAAAGGAGGGAAAATAGAGGAAAATTCAGCAGTGGAAACAAATGTACAAGGTCCAGGTAGTAGTGAGAAGTGAGAGGAGGAATGATGAGAAAAGCCTAGAATTTGAGAAAGTGATGCAACTGTGCAAAACTAAAAACTGTGAAGAACTGAAATAAGCATAAGATTTGTGAGAGCAGCATAAAATAAGGACTAACAAGACTGTATCAACATGAAGAAAAGATGATCGTACTGATAGAGGAGAAGCAGTTCCTCTTACTAAACATGATTTACCGTCTCCACCTGATTCTACAGGGTTTATTTCTCTCAAGATGAGCTATATTTCTTCTTGAACGGGTTAAGATAGGTCTGTGGTCTAAACAAAACATGTTCATTACTTTGTTAGCCCAAAAAAATGAGCTCCTTTCAGAATGGGCTGTTTTAGGGCCTCCTGTCACTTTAAATTCAAATAAGCTGCTAGTAGCTCTTCTTGTCCACAGAATTTTATAAGTTTATGTGTTCGCTTTACCAAGCATGGTATCCTATGGGATTTTACTTTTGGTGACTTTGAATAAAAATACTGCTTACCTAATCATAATGTAAGTAGATATTACCAAAGAGCGGTAGTTGTCTTTCTTGTAAGCAAAGGAAAACCTTGGTGGCTTTTTTTTTCCAGTTGCCATGACAGAAAATGTTTAGGTGGTTTTGAAGCCACTGCTTTTAAAAACCAAAAGACTTAAATGTTTAGGCAGAAGAAATGTGTCTTCTCCATGTACACAGATTCAAATGTCAGTCTAGTTTGAAGGAGTTGATGTTGGACAAGTGTCTTTCTTCTTAGTTGCCGCAACTCTCAGTCTATGAGGACTTCCCTGGTGTTTCAGCAGCTTCCAGTTTACGTTGGGCTTAAAAGCCTTGATGGTTCCTGGGTTGTTCTTGAAAATCTTAATGATCTTTTTGTCTGAAGGCGACAGTTTGGGATAAACCTGGGGAAAAGGCAAACTATCCAAACTGTTTTTGGAATGAATAAACTAGGCCAACATTAAGCTTCTGGGATGGCCCCCATCTCCTACTCTATTAAAAATGTATGAACCGTTGCTAGGAAATATACAATTTTAAATGAGCTCTACCGAGTGTGGTCAAACATCCACCCAGCTGGGAAAGTACCAGAAGCTCGTCGAAGGTGGGTGAGTGCTTTCTCTGCAACTTCTTCAGGTATATTAACCCAAATATTAAAGCTACATATTTGAGTTCGTATTTATAATGTAGACCATGTGGATCAAATAAAATAGAAATGAAAGACAAACTTTTACATACAGTTCTAGTTTATAAAATCCATTGAAGTGTCACGTTGTACTATTACTACATCCTGTCACAACAGAGATTCAGATGCATCATCAAACGTCTCAAACTTCAAGATGGCTGCATTTTGAGTGACTGGAAAAAGCTGTATAAAAATCTTGAGACCTTTTATAGTGTCAAGTGTCATTGCAGGTTCTGAGCCTTTGCTGCCTTACCTATCCAACAAATCTGTAAAACATGATGACACTGCGTCGGTTTCATATGATTTTGAAAGGCAGACACCCTCTGACCCTTCGGTTTTTGTTGTACTTCTCAGAAGGAAACGACTATTAGCTTGAAGGAATTCTCTGAAAGGTCTCCTTGTGAAAAGTTAAATCTGAGGTTTGCTGTCATAGCGTTTGTAAAACGGAGCTTCAAGTGCCTCAGTGACCATAGTTTACTCTTGGAGTTGACCATTCAGACAAGCTGAGGCATCAGACTAACACTCAAAGGCCAGAAACATGTCTAACCCAGCAGCAGTTTGACACTTGTGGCCAATTTGTTTAAGTAAGTAGAACTACTTTCCTTGCCCGATCACACAATTACCCAGACTGTTACCCCAAATCAAAACCCTACAGCCTCCGGTTACGCCTCCTCCAGTCCTGGAGTGGTGCAGCCAAAAAGGCCTGCGAACGTTCGTGGTAATGACAGTTTACAGATTCTTCCCATCAAATCCCACAACCTGACACCGAGTAGGATCTTCAGGAGAAGATTGCCCAAACACAGGCGTGCTAAGCCTCTAGAGAGTTCCCTGAGAGGACAAAAGGCTGTAATTGCTGCCAAAGGGGGCTTTGAGGCAGCCGTGAATTTTGAATGGCGTTCGGGCACAAAAAGGAGTTGTGGAAAGTACCAGAGAAAGATGCATGATTCAACGAAGAAGAAAAATCTGTCATGCATAATGAATATTTCAACTCTTTACTGCATTTTACCTTGCATTCAGACTTTGCTTTGGTTATCGGGCTCATCTAGCTCCATAGCTAAAGGGATTTTAACATTCTCCATCTCGGTAAAAGGTGCACATTTGTGTAAAGCTAAAGGAGCAAGCAGCAGATGGTCAATTAAACTCCTGAATGTGTCAGCAATTGAGAATAACTCCTCAATTGTTGACCTCTAATCACTTGTTTCCAATCATAATCATTTTACCTGTTGATCAGCGACCAGCTTGTCTTACCAGCTGTTGCCTCTGCTTTTTTCTGCGTTTCATTTATCCCATGAAACAGTTTGCTGTAGTTGCAGCAAACTTCGCTCAATAAATGGACATAATTGTGAGTGTCATTTATTAAATTTACATTCTTGACCTTAACTTCACCTCAACGAATGTGGGATCTTCCACCATTTCCACCGACTCATCTTTCCACCCGCCCACCAGTCCTCTTCTCTTTAAGTCCCCCAACATTTCAAGTGACAATCCCGCCGAGGGGAGCTCAAACAGAGAGGAAATAGTTCTCACACAGGTGCATGTGAATGGAGAAAGATAGCGGCGGCCACAGTGCACAGCAAGGAAAATCTACAAGGAGCCATGTGGGATGTAATTCGCACTTTACCTCGCACTTACATATCATTTCAAAGGGAGCGCGGAGTGGGGAGGGCGCCATAATAGAGGAATGGAAAATGTGTTCTGGGATTTTGTTGCAAAATATCTTGCAGAGGACATCATATAATTCCAGGCTTTACTCATCGATTACACTTCAAGCACTTTTTTTATTTCATGTAATTGTTTTATATTGGAGTACAAGTATGGTGGGGCAAGTTACTCAACAGGTTGTTGCTAGGTAACCAAAGAGTGAGTGAGTTGATGCCACCAATCTTGATTATGGTGCGTTCACACCGAACGAGTTACACACATCTGACGCTTCAAGTTTGACGCGGGTGCACTTCTTACCTGCATTCACACTAAACGCATTTTGAGCATCAGGCACGTCTGGTTTACATTCAAAGTCTGTGTGGAGCGTTGGACGCGTCAAACGCTCAAAACGGTTCAAATCACGCCGCGCTAGACACTCGAAATGCGCCGCAACAGCCCTCAGCGTGCTTCCACATAGACTGCACTCGCATTCTCACTTAAATCAACTGACCAGCTAATGCTGGAGGCGCCAAGGACACGGCGGAAGCTCAGGGGAGATCGGGCTTTTGTGGATCCGGCTTTCAAATTGTGGAACGCTTTGCTGCTGTAAATGAGAAAAGCCTTTTCACTACAGACACGTTTAAACCTACTCACTGCTACTCTCTGGCTTTTGACAAGTTCTTACTTTTATTTTGATTTTCTTCGGGTCTGTCTCGTGTTTACTTGTTGCTATACTTTCACTTGCATTTTTAATTTCAACTTTTAATCATTTTACATTTAAAATTCTAATGTTTTATTCAGTTGTTTTATATCTTTTTGTTGAGCCCTTCGGTCAGCACCTGCTGTTTCTAAAAGCGCTTCATGAATATTGCTGGCTTGGCTTGGCTCCCGTGTGCATCAAACTCCAAATTTATTCATTAATTTTAGAGCTACGTTTTTAACTCAAGGACAACTTACCTACTTTACTGTTTTTATCATGTTTATACATGCTGATTTTCATCTTAAAATAACCAAAAGTTCATGTGAAATGGATAACTTTAAGCTTGCATTAAGCATATGATGTCCGTCTCTTTTTCTCATATGTTTCTCCTGAAAACATTCAATTTACATTCCCATGTGAATCATCTATTTTCTATGTGATTTTTTTAATATACCTGGATTACCGTTGCCACATACCTACGGATGGAGAATAAGTAAAGTCCAAAGTAAAATCTCTAAAACTGGAATTCAAATAAGCTGATGCTGTTTACTCAGCCATTCCAGATAATGAAGTTATTCCTCCATTAGCCAACCGACGGCGAATACTAATGTAAAGATGTGTTTTCGGCTTTTCTTTGAAGTCGGTGTTGAGTGGGCACTAAGCAGAGCTCTTGAGTTACAGATGAATGGCACGACACTGACGCTGCTCACCTGCTCTCAAGCCTTTTAACTTCTAAACACACAGCAGCAGCTTCATCAGTAAGACAGGAAAGTAACTCGGTCCTTTTAATATGGAGACTCTTGGATTTGTAAAAGCATCTTATGATGAAAAAGACATGAAGTGTTGTTATAATGCTTAAACTTTTCACGTTGAGTCAGTATTACCACTATGATGGTTATAGCACATTATAACCATGGCCCATGATGTGGCCCTAGTACCATGATGCAGTACTAGAGCCATGCAAAGAAATAAAAAACAGAAAAAAGTCATAGAATTAAGAGAATAAACTTGTACGAGAGTAAAGTCACAAAATATGATTTTATTCTGGTGTTATTTCAACTTTATTCTCAAAATATGATTATGACTTTGTCACAATATTATGACTTTAGTCTCGTAATTTTACAACTTTATTCTCACAATATTATTACTTTATTCCTGTATTATTTTGACATTATTCGCACATTACGACTTCAGCCATAAAATTGTCTTTATTTTCATATATTTGTGACTTTATTCTCGTAATTTTATTTCTTTCTTTGTGTTGCCATAATTCTCCTCGTACAACTACAAACCTGCACATATAAGGGATTTTATGTTTTTTTTCTTTTAAAAAAGCACAAATATGAAGTGGAAGTAAAAAGATCCAATTTGCCAAATATACACTTTTTCTTGTTCTTATCAACCAATTAATACACCATCTAAACCTCTAAAGACAACAAATCAAAGATGAACAACTAACCAAACGTAGAGCAAACATCTGTGAAATCATAGAATAAAACAGAAACTGCAAACAACCTCCTCCGACTAACTGTGAAGCTACACAGGAGTTTCAATCAGACTTTGGGTTTATGCTGCTGCCTTGACTTGTAGAACAACTTCATTTAAAACCAGCTCGCTTTCACAAAAGACTGAAATGAGGTCAGTTTAGGTTCAACATCTGAAAATGGACTCAGCACATATTAAAAAGTTCAAGAATCACGCAGACCCAGAAGTCTTTTTCTTTTTTTTTTTACAGAAATGCAGGTAAACAATGCCCCAAACAATAACTGATTTGTGTTATCTGATATTTACAATAGAGGTTCCAGCTAATAACACATTAACATTAGAAATGCAGCAGTAAATTAGATTTGTAATTAGATTTGTGACAGTGGGTATTAGAAATAAATGTCACTATTGATCCCCCCCTTTTTTAATCTGCAGAATTAGCTATGAGCGATGCAGAGCTCCTTAGCGCTGCTAGCTGTGTAACGGCTATGTTAAGCCTTCTGGATAAAGTGCTGCACCAACAACTGAAAGGTGGGCTTGGTAAAACCACTGGGCAGCTACTATTACACTCTCAGCTTTGGGAATGAGATTGTGCTGGATTATATCCACTCTGTCTGACCTTGTGATTTTACTCCCCAGATTAGGAGACTGTCAGACATAATCTTCTCAGAGGTCAAAGAAGGGATAAAAAGAGTCACTATGCTTTGTTTTCATTTCATTTCCTCATCTCTACATGGATATGTCCTTCATATTTTATATATATACATTTGCTGGTGTCTGGATTTATGATTTTTAGGTTGCAAATATTTGACTGTGTTACCAGGGAAATATAAGTTTGGTGACAGAACTCATGACTGACATAATTACAGTAAAGAGGAATATAAATAACTAAACAACACAGAAGATGCAGTTTCATGTAAAGCTACGCTATGCTTATAAGTTATAGAAATGTATAAGTAAACACTTAAATAAATGAAAAACTGCAGAAATTTAATCTAAAAAATTATTTTATCTTCTGTCAAAAAAACTTTTAATGTAAATATCTTTAATGGACGTTTGTCAAATTGTTGCTAGATTTCTCACGATACATTTTGATGGACGATAAATTGTCCTAGGAGTTATCATGATGTGCTGAGACCATTTTCAAGTAAAATAACGCATTCTCATAGATCAATAAACTTAAAATGTTAATGTGTATTTAACACTGGACCTGGAAGACATTTTAAATATCTAAAATAAGTAAACAACACAACACCACCAAAAACAAAACAAAAAAAAAGAATTATGAAGAATCTGGAAACAAAATTGTCACCAGACTGAAGACTTTTGTCATCAAGTCTTTGGTCGGAAGAGAGAGAAAAAAGATAAACCAATAAATCACGCAAATGGAAATGATTAAGATGTTTTAACTTATCATGAAATTAATTGATTTATTGCTTATTGCGACAGGTCTAAATAGTAGTACAAACTATTGCGATAAAATTCGAAGACTGTATCGCCCAAAACCTAAACAGAATCAGTAGAGGTCGATCTGCTGAGCATGCAGTACAACATAAACGCTGATATAACATCCTAACATATAAAAATTACCTCCACTCATTTGTTTCTTTTTGCTTTTTTTGTCCAGTTTGATTTGACAACCTGTTCAATATCCATTACCTGAAAAGCTAAAAGAGACCTCCACCTAATGCACACTGATCAATATTTCAACACCACACATGACTGGCTGTCATAAAACATTACTTCTCAACTGGTGAGCTTAACTTTTGAATTTAATTGAAAGTCGACACTTACAAAGTGGCTGTCCAATTTTCAATTGATTTCCCATTCTGCGACAAGCCTTGTTTTTCTGCTTTGAAAGCACTACCTTGGGTTTTTTTCCTAAATAGAAGCAATGGATTGCAGGGAAGGGGACAGAAAACCTTGTCAGACATTTATGGAGGGAGCAGATGTTAACGTTTTCTTCTGAAAGTATAATGGGATTGTAAATACCTCTTGCAGAAACATGGCCAAAAGATTTCACTTTGTACTGTAACATTTAGGATTTTAAGGACTTGAGAAGTTAACTATACGCTGGATATTTTTTTTTAAATCTTTGAATATTTATTGGTATATCTTTATTGAACAAACAGTGTAGAAAAATACCAAAAATAACAATCCTGATCGTTTTAGGGTTTGTTTGTTTTTTCACATTAATTGGAATTAATCGTATTGTTTATCATTTATCGCGTTACAATGCTTAGCACGATAAATTCCAATTTATCATGATTTTTCCACAGTTTGTTTAATAAAGGTCACAAAAAAGAAGAAATAAATAGTTCTCATTGTCACTTTTATCATTATCAAAACATTTCCACATAATATCGCGATAAAACTGTAAGTCCACCTCCAATCCTGGAGAAACAACACAAACAAATACCCACACATGCAACATTAAGTTGCGTTCCACATTCATCATTAAAACAACCAAGATGCCACCAGGCTGAATAAGTCATTATGTTTATCTCTGCCCTCCATTTGAAATGAAGAAAACCGCGATGCGGTAGTGCAAAGACTGTAATTGAAGATGTTCGTCTAACACCGACCCGCTGCTGGAGGTAAAAGATGCAAAGAACGATTGTTTGGTAATTTGCACATCGCTGAAAGATTCACACAGATGGTGCATGCAGCAGTCATTTCACATGACTGATCTTTACTTAAATATTGTGGGACGTGGCCGAGAGAGAGAGGAGAGAGAGAGTTGGGCAATTCAGGCAAATGAAATCCCTATTTGCTGCATTACCGAATCAGGCATAACAATCATGTCTGCATGCTTCCATGGAAGCATGGATGGTTAGAAGCATGCAGAAGACAATCCAACACATCCAGTCAGTCAGTTTGAGTAATGAGTTAAGAGAGAAAGATCAGGGACAATGATGGGAAAGCCTGTATTTATATGTTGCGTTTTTATCGTTATTTCTGCTAAGCGTGTAAAAAATACATTTACTAAAGCTATATATAGCAGCTGTTGAAAGGCACTAGCCATTCTAAGAGCCTGCAAGGATAAGCTAGTATAAACAATGGATGGGTGAATTTTAGTATTTAGATTTTTAGATTTATGATCTCCATACAAATCAAATCCGAAATTCAGGCCAGGTCAGGCTAAAATTATTTTCTTGGTTGTTGGGTTGGGCTTGGGTTTAATAAGTCTACAACACATACAGAACAGAGAAAACCAGACGAGAATACGCGATATAAAGTTGTGTTAATCTGCTTTATTGCAGAGTAAATAGAGGATTAGACAGTTTAACCCATTGAGGACATAAAGAAAATAAGGAGCAAAAGTTCACTGGACTGTAACAAGCAAAGCATTACACAATAAATATGTACAGAGCCCCGCTCTTCCCTTATCTGCTCTAAGTATTGCTTTTTCTCCCTCTTTGGGAGCGTAGATGAACTACAGATGTGTGCTGACACGCCATAAAAAGTATCTGTTTATACCTTCCTGTAAGTTATATTTAGCAGGCTAAAAAAGACACTAAGTTTTGCTTTAGAAAACTTCTAAAAAAGGTCATGAAGGTCATTTATGGTGACTTTATTGGAAATAATTTAAATCAGGAGGTACTTTTGTGTCTATTGTATCAAAGGAACTGAACTCTAAGGAAGTTTTTAGTGCACCGTTTCTGTTGAGGAACACTAATTACATAACCCAAGATTACATCCCTTTAAAGGGTGTTTTGTTTATTTCCTCTTCAGTAACACATCAACTAACCTCTAAACATCATGAGCTGCGTCTTAGAAATCAAAACTCTGATCTGTTAATTATGTCAGAGCCAATTTAACTGGGTTCCACACGCAGGTTACCAATGATTAAAAATACACGCATCAAATACACCCAAGAAAAACAAATAAAAATACTAATTTTTCCAACATAAATTGAAATCTTTAGTGGAAAGTGGAAAGAAAGAAAAAACACAACAATGATTTCTTAAAGTTGCAAAGCTGTCTCTCGGCATCACAGAAAATGTTTTTGAAGAACAATATTTGTGTTTGTGGTGCTACGAATGCAGTATCATGCAGTCACAGCTATACCTAGAAAAGAACTCATCCTTTTTTAAAATCATAATTTGCATTGTTATCACAATATCACAATAAAAAATCACGCTAGAAGTACAAGTTCATATCACCCACCAACCCATTAGTGACTAGATTTTTAGTTTCTGACCAGCCTATGTGACCCATCAGTTCTTACAATTAGCCTTTTCTGCTCATCAATCATATCTTGGTGCCTTTACTATACAAACCGCTTATTTTCGTAGCTGCGACTATGTTTTGTACACATCATATCGTCTATTTAAGGATGTGACAAATATTTGAAAGTCCAAAACTACATGCAAATTTGACTGAAACGGTACAAATGAATATCACCATCACTTTACCACTGCAGACAAACCTCCTTCCTCCTTTTCAACTCAATAGCTGTAAGCAGCATCACCCACACACGACAGGCATACCTATCCTCATAAGTTGTTGCTTAGCTAAAGGATGTGAAGACCCTCTGGGGTTCATTTCATTCTGGCTTTAGACGGCCCGGACAGAGGGTTGCACATTTACAGACAATTTCTCACAATCACTCCTGCAAACCTGCGGTGTGCGGCAATGCTTTCTGTGACGCTCTCACGCACGATCACCCAGCCCACCAACAACCCCACCACCTAATCACATCCCATTTCATTCCCTGAATTACTGAGCTCCACCTCGATTTCTATTTTCAGACACTCTGATCCCCACAGTTATTGGCCTTTTCTCTCCCAGGCGGTTTTTTTTTTTTCTCTTTTTCTTCAAGTGCAAAGAACATCTACTTGGATTTTTTTTTTTTTTTTTCTTAGAATCTGATAAGATACCAGGTGGCATTTTAAGAAGGCAAATCTGAGGGAAAATTGCATGTTTTTGAAGTTGTAGAGGAGGAGAGGCATCCTTATGTGTACACACTGTTGATAATTAGTGAGAGTCTCTCTTTCTTTGGCAGGGTGGCCGACCTGCCTCCTGGATAATGGGCTTTATTTTATTTGTCTGACACAAACATCCATCATAAATCCACCTGCATTCCACGCTGCGTGCATGTGCTGTTTTTGCCAGAACATCCTGGTCCTTTCACCAAAACATAACTAAATCAATAGAGCAGGAATATTTTTAACTTAAAAAAGAATATTTAAACTGGAAAAGTAGCATTTTTATTATTATTATTATTATGTCAATTACATAGAAGCAGAGACTCGAGATAAAAGCCTTGAAAGACAAGCAGGTATGAAACCGTCAGCCTTCTGAGCAGGATGACAACCTGAATAAATCAAATGGAGGCAAAGCTGAGAAAACGCAACAGGGCAGATATGGCACCGAACGCACGAGCATGCAAAGCCTCGGCGAGGCTTCGCCCATATTTCTTTCCAGTGTCATGGCAATAAAGCTCGCCAAATTGAAAATGTATTTAAACCGAGACCCTGAGAGGAGATAGGGGAAGGAGAGATGAGCTAAACTGGAGGACCGAGGGCAGAAAGTGAGCTGAAGAATCTGCCTGCCGTAAATGAAAATGGGTCGTTTCGAACCTCGAATCTGAATTTTTTTAAAACTATTTTAAGTTTGACACAACTCTGTTTGTCTTCCATGGTCGCTTTCAGTTCTACACACGGCAGCAATGATGATGAGAGAGCTGACGACCCAGGGTGGCATCTGATCAGGGGGCGACACAGGAACTCAAAAACAAAAAGAACGTTTCCTGCCACTTGTGTCTTTTACAAGTTTTCCATTTCTGCTCATTTGCACATCAAATGACAGTCAGTGTGTCTGACGGTGTCCACACAGTGAGAAAATACCACTCATCCTAAGCTAGCTAACAATGCTGAAGGTAGTATGTAATTTGATTAATTACAGAATTATTTGGACTGATTTTGATAAATTCTGTCTCAATCTCTAAAGTATTATGCTGTTTATCCCAATCAGGCATAATATTGCAATCAACCTTTGATTCTTTTTTTTTTTTATTATTACAAAAGTGTGCTGTGGAATCTGGCACCAAGATGCCAGCAGTAGATCACTTCTACTGGTGAGAGCTCCATGGATCTTCAGCTTTGTTCTGCAATTCTGATGCCATCTATGTGCAGAGACTTTGTTCTTTTGGCAAGAAATAGGGGTGAGCATGGGCACACTGCCTGGTCTGTGGCTACGTAACAACAAATAGAGGCACTGTCTATTACACTAGCTCTGTTTCCATTACAAATGTGAACAAAACTTTGTCAATATTCCGCTAGTATCAAAAATACACTATTTCCATTAAAAAAGAAATGCAATTAAAATCATACAGCATACAAAACACGCCACGTCATGATCCTCTGACTGCTTCCTGATGTCGTCTTCTTCGTGGTTTCCGCCAGCGGCAACATCTCATTGTTGATCATGTGATGCGAAAAAAATAGTTATTTCCACTGCAGTTTCACAAAATAAAACAATTTCGATTTGGCTGAAAAACCAACCCATCCAACTAAAAATGTATCGTAAAAAGAGAATTTGCTGTGTTTCCATTAAGCAAATTTATTTTCAAAATGTCAGACTGTGCAACTGTATAGTCAGTGGAAATGCAGCGTATGTCTCAGAAACATCAACAATTCAGGCTATGTTTAACACAAGAAAACTGCTGGTATGTTTTAATGTTGATTGGGAAAAAGTTTCACGCTTAAACAGCAACGCCAATACACTATGTGGCGTTGTGATTTTAGCATGTCATCATAACTGCATGTGATTTTGACCCATAGCTTCATCTCTCTAGTTTCCGCTAGTAGGCTGTCTCCCATAAACTAAGTGCTCATGTAACATATTTCTTATCAGAAATTGTGAAGAACTGAACAAGTAGCACAACAAAGAACAAAACTATCCGTCACTGTTTTTGTTGTTATGCTAGCCCTTTATCCCTGGTTCTATCATGTATGAAGACAAAATGTTTATTTGTTCCCAAGATACCCACCATTTACAGGCGCATTGATACTAACTGGATAATAACCTGTTATGGTACGTTATGCCACACTTGTATTTGGAAAGGTCAGGATAGAAAATTATACCTAGGACCCAAAGACTTAATCTAGAACAGTCAGTTTTGCTTCCCTTAAATTGTTTGAATAATTTAGATACAAAATCAGGGCCAAGAAAGGAGGAATAATTATCCGGCAGAAGTTTCCTAGAAAAAAAGCCATGGAAATTTCTGAATTTAAAAAGCCAAAAATTCACTAGGAAAAAACTAACATTCTGAGATTAATTTAAGAACTTTAATAACTTTTTGAAAATGTTTTCAAACTCAAGAGATTTTCTAGAAAAAAAGTCTTGAAAAATTCTGAGATTAAACTCAAAATTTCTGAGCTTTTTAGCTGAAATTTATTTAACCCTTTTCTATCTACAATAATCTTAATACACCATGATACATTAGGTCTTTATAGCTGCCGCTGCAAGTGAAGAGTGCTTTGAGGGTGGCAGAAGGAGACGCTTACCCAGGACCCCCATCCATGCAGTGACCACCAATGTGCGTCACTTTCACATACCATCATACAGGATCACAACAAATTCAGTCTTTAAGAAATTCTACTTGGATCAGAAATGTTAGCAAAACGCCCCCAACAAATGCTGCATAAAAAGACGCAACTTGTAGCTTCATCTCTAAGATGCACGTGCACTGACTTGTAGATTATGCGGTTGAAAAGCGTTTGAAAGGAAAAATATATAAATAAATGGACAAATAAATAGGCAACAATCAGGTCTCCAAAGAGCTGTAATCCTCCCTGGGGGACAAGTGGATTAGTGCACGTTTATTGCATTGACACGCGCGCGCACATCTTTATGTGTGCGCAGCAAATCTTCAGCGCATCCAGGATGGAGAAACTGCCACACCCTCAAGGAGTGGGACACAACAGATTTGCGGCTCACTTTCTGTCTGTTAATTTAGAAATCTCCTTACACGCAGAAAAAAACACAACATATTTTATTTTCTTCAGGTGAGCTACTTCCTCATTAATAATTCCTATGTTAAACACTTGAACCCCTCCAAAACCAGACGTTAAGACTCATTTTCATTGAACAGCAGGGTTTTTTTCTTGGTAACAGTAAGAACTAGGTGGTTTGAACCACCTGTGAATGTCGCCACATTGGTCACACTCCTCTGCAGGGATGATGCATGCTCAGAGATGCTGCGTTTTTTTGTTGTTTTTTTTTACGTCGACCTTTGATCAAAGTTTGATCCAACCACAAGTACAGATTTGTGTTTATCGTATGAGTAAAAAATGTTTTAAAAATAACACATATTTCCACATACATCCACTCTTAACTCGGGCAACAGCTTTGACCTCCAGCCAGTCCCAAAAACAGCGCGCGCGCGCTGTGTCGTCATTTATACACGAGATATCATGTGAGTTTAAGACTTTACTCACCCGTTAGTATGTCGTCTCGGTGTTGAATCCTAATTATCTTGTCTCCATGTCATTTCGTCGAATTGGGGATTCAGTTTTTCTTCTGTTGTCTTATAAGCCCAACAACCCGCGTCTCCGCGCGGCTTGGTTTAGTTTGTCCCAGAGAAACAGCAGGACAGACCCGCAGGACGCGGGTTATCCATCCCGGTCGAGAGCGCAAGAAAAATAAAAAAGGGTCGCTCTGTGTCCGGAAACCGGTCCAAATAACAGCGAATCCTTCCGAAAGTTCAGGGGGGGGGGGGAACTGCCGCTCATAAAGTCATTCTGTATAAGTTGGAATGGGCGCTTTCTAAAAGGTAAAGTTTAAACACGGGAGAGGAAGAAGGGCTTTGATGGGATGAGAGAGAAACGGCTGTGAAGGACTCTGACGAGAGCTGAAGGAGGGAGGGACGGAGAGAGAGAGAGAGAGAGAGAGAGAGAGAGAGAGAGAGTCCGACACGCGCCACAGACTACGGCTTCTAAACAGCTACATTCCTCCGCTTTTTATTTTGTATAAAATGACCAGGGTTTTTTTTATTGGTCATCTTCTGAAAAAGTATTTCTATATACAAAAAAAAGAGGAAACCCATTTACCCTTTGTGTAAATGTTAATATTGACAAGGATACACATATATATACAATGTTCTTCACAATGATCATATTGGAACTACCTTGTCGCATCTATTGGTCAGTCTAATTGGGGTACTGTAGTTACCAAATACCTACATTTTTGTCAACTTAATCCTCAGATGATACATTTCTAATTCATTTATAGTTTTAAAGCAAAAACGCCCATGGTTTTTAGATAACTGTAAAAGGTTTCATATGAAACCTACAGAAAATACCAACCAGGAGAATGAAGGGACAGAGAAAGGAAAGAGGAATGAATTTTTAAAAAAAAGGAGTGAAAAGTGAAAGAAGGCAGTGAAAATAGAAGAAAAAGAGAATGGAGGCAATGGATGTAAAGTAGGATAGAAACAAAGGAAAGATGTCAGGAAGGAACAAAAGATTGAAAGAGCAGAATTATATGTTTTGTCATTTTATAGCACAATCAATAAGCTATGGTACCTTTAGACGTTATAAAGAATGCTGTCTATATAATATACGAGTTAAAATTTGAAATTGGGCCTTTGTCTCTAAAAAGTCCTGCTCTTTCTGAAACTCAACCTTCAGGAGGTGATTACTACGTGACTCCATTATTAACCCTTTAAAAACATTTTTACCAGCGTTTCAATGAGAAGAAGCTCGCATAATGAGTTCAGCAGACGCACAGTTTCACCAGGTGTTTGCTAATTGTTGCTGGCTAGTCTGAAGGAGTTGAATGGGGGAGTCGTGTCGGATGACTGCTCTGTTAGGTGGAAGCTTGGAAACTGCAGCACGAGGAGGAGCTTCGTCTTTGTAGGCGGGGCTAGGTCCACCCTGCCATTTTGCACAGCTGAACTGTTGCCACGGGAGATTAAAGGATTTCTCAAACATGCATGAAAGAATCAAAGCAACACTCCAGGTATGTTTGTGATGAGGGAATAAAAATATAACATGGTGTAAAGCTCAAAAAAGTACAAGCAAAGACAGGGATGAAAGTCTGGAAATACAAATATATTTCTCTATGAACCGTTTTCTTTTTCTGTACTCATCCACACCTGGAAAGCTCCTGCCTGAAATAACGGACATTTTGACACAACAACAATTTTACAGATAGACGCAAGCAAACAAAGCATATTGTACCAGTAACATATGGATCAATCATGTTGGATCCCATTCTCCCTGTTTTCTCCCCAATGAACAAAAAGAGAGAAAAGAAAACATTCTAGGCAGACCTAAACATAAATCTTAAGTTGTACTTTCTTTTTTTTTTTTACCAGCTGACCTGACAGGGATTGTTCACCACAGGTACCTCTAATAACCAGTAATGACGAATGCACCACATTAGGACCCGGAGGCTCAGCAGCCATT
The DNA here is from genome assembly GCF_000485575.1 of Poecilia formosa. Lineage (NCBI taxonomy): Eukaryota > Metazoa > Chordata > Actinopteri > Cyprinodontiformes > Poeciliidae > Poecilia > Poecilia formosa. Next base: position 1,044,838 of record NW_006800069.1, read on the forward strand.
CTAAATCAGCTTGAATTACTGATGTAACAACCCTTGTTATGCTGTGCAGATTTCCGAACAGACCTACAGAAAAATGGGAGGTTGTCAAAAAAAATCTACGCCCGCCCCGTTCTAAATCCATCCAAATCTCTGGCATACATGAAATCACACACGTACACAACAATGAGCAAGACAGTGAGTTATATTAGGAATCAGCTTCCAGCCACCTCAGCTTTGAAACTAATCACCCTTTAGCTATAAATCCCCCATTTAGTCAGTGCATTAGGCTCATCCATTAGAACAGATATGTCTTCTTTACTCTCATGGTTTAGTTTACATCTTATGCTGTGCGTTCAGGCATTTCACCCGCCTCCCATTGCTATAGATCAAGTCCTGTACAGCTACGCCCCCTACACTAAAACCCACTTCATTAATAGGTGTCAAGAGTCAGCAGTGCATCGCCATATTGCATCGCTATACACAGAGAGTTCACTACATCATGAATTTCTAGGCAGGGCCATAAGGAGAATGTAACTCAGAAAAAGGTAAATACTGTCAAGTTGTTGTGCTGTGTAGCCTTTGGTTTGCTAGATAACTAAAACGTGTTGGAGCTTCTTCCTAATGGATCTTCCAGTCACATTTATACATTGCTCATTTGATGTATTTATTGTCGCAAAGTGTGGGTTAGTGGCTTTATTCAACAACTTATTATGTTTTCTAGAACTCACTTAGTGCTACAGTTATTTTTGCCCAGACTTCAACATTAAGCCACAGTAGCTCTGCAACAACGTCAACTAAAAGGTAAATCTCGTGACTCAAGCAGCATGGCGGCAGCTTAACTCTACCCCAGGCTCCCATTATTTTCTCTGAGATAAAGTCGCTGCGTCGGCTGTCCTATACTCCACCGATGTTATACTAGCTAGGAGAACAGACTCGCTAGCCTCTTTATTAGGTGCAGCTTGCTACTGCCAGGTTGGACTCTCCTTTTGCCTTCAAATCGGCTTTAATTCTTTGTGGCATAACGTATTCGGAATAAGATCAGCCATCCCAAAGGTTCTCTGCTGGATTGAGCTCGGGTTTCTGTAGAGGAGTACACTGAACTCATTATGATGTTCAAGGGAGAGGATTGAGATGATCTGAACTGTGTAACGTGGCGTATTATCTTGCATGGAGTAGCCATCAGAAGATGAGTAGTTTAGTTGCAAATGGATGGACATGATCGGCAAAAAAAAAAAAAATACTCACACGGACATTCAAACAATGTACAAAGTGTGATATGAATATGTCACCCAAACCACTGAAATTAAAACTGAGTTCCATTGAAAAAAAAAACAAAAAAAAAAACGTCCAATTTAATTTAGCATCTAATTTCCTTGAGATTATGTGAACAGTAGTATGAGTTAGCTCTTACCTGTTGTGGTCCTCTGTTGGTGCATCACATTCAGTGATGGTATTCTGCTATTCTTGGTTACATTGATCAGTAACCTTTCTATTGTCAAAAACCAGTGTGCCTTAAATCCCTTTTACCCACCTCATAATTGATTTAAACTTTAGTCCATCTTTTTCATCACATCAAGATGTCTAAATGTGTTGAGCTACTAGTTTTGTTACAATCAAACTATTATATCTCATAAAGGGACCAGAGAGTTTACTCAGTTTGAAAGATCTAGCTTTTTGATTTTCACCTTATTGGAGAAAGAGCAATCTGTCATTCAGTTAGGTTATTGCCTTTAAAACCTCAGTCAGCAGATTTCTACTTTTGAGAAAATACATGCATTATTTACTGAATTTATCTTCCTTTCCTAAAAAAAAAAAAAAAAAAACCGCAATGCAGGTATGCAATACAGTGATGAATTTATAGGTATAAAATTGAAACAATATCTGGAGAACTTGTTTCAAATTGTTAAACGGAACTAATTTCTTAGAAGAAAAATCTAGGAATGTGGCCACTGACAAGATATGTCGAGAGAATAGAGCAGGGCTAAGCAAAAATAAATCTGGATACATAAAATGTAAGATGCCAAAGAGATTCTACCTCTGAAACCTGGTTGCAGCTGCACTGAGGGTTGTGGTTTTGCATTTTCCTGTTCTCTGAATCAGTGACTATGCTGGTACATTATGTTGGTTTCTCTCCATATGTGTCACTGGGCATTTTAACCATACACTTTCAGAAAATGTTACGGTTGGTTTAGATGCAAAGTTGTCCAGTGGAACCGTGTTGAATCCTTTATGTTTGAGAAATAAAGACGTTGTCAAGGTAACCCTTTGCAGAAAGCCATACCCTTTCAGTCCTTTCTCAAACTTTAACTCAGTGAACCTTGACATCTTTACTGAAGCCTTCAGGGTTTCAAATGAAAGTCTCTTTTCAATTTCCTCTGTGTCTTGACATTCAGGTCTGTTCCTCTGAATGAAACTGTGTTGCAGCAGAAAAGACAGAAATTGTGTCAAAATTACCTCGTTGCTGATTGCCTAATTGTTAGGCAGTTGTTTATCTAAGATTATCCTCTGCCTTTTTGGCATTGGATGAATACACACGAGTGTGGCACAAATCAGGGAACAGAGGGATTTGGTCCGCACCACCTGTCCACAACATGGCCACAACATGGCCCGCTAATTGTTGTAGAAGCAGTAATAGCTTATCAAATACTAACTTTACAAACATACGCTACAGGGGAGAGATGTATACCTATGACTCTATTGCATACCTGCATTGCGATTTATTTTTTTTAAGAAAAGGAAGATGAATTCAGTAAATAATGCTTCTAGCATCACGTCTCTGCGGATCTGATACCAGAGCAAACATAATGTAATCTTCAGGCTGCTGGAGTTTCTGAAATGAACAAAAAAAAAACATCTGTGGATGAGTTTAATAGTTTAAAATGCCATTAAAGTTGAACAAAACAAATAGCAATATGGAATTTATACAATTTCTACTTAAAGCTGCACTATGTGACTTATTTTAAAAATGTGTTTTTTACATGTTTGTTAAGATTATTAATATGTCGCGACAGTATAATATATAAGACGGACAACCTGTTAAAAAATTGAACCGTTTGCCTTCCCCCAGTGCTAACTGCAGAAATACACATACTGGTCAGAAACAACCAATCAGAGCCAGGAGGAGGGTCTTAGTGTGTCAATCACTCTCATGTACGTGCCTTCTCAGCCCCTCCTCCTTTCTCTTTGCTATGGTTGGTTCACCATAACAAAACATGCTATGAATGCTAATGCTAATTAGCATAGCCACTGATGATGGAGGATTTCCCTGAGCAGTTAAGTTGTTTCTCCACCTTTAGCTCATTTAGCAGCGAATCCATGAGCATGACTGACAGCGCCAAGACTCTATTCCCGTCTCCGATTGGTTGTTTCTGATGAGGAGTGGTGCATTTCTTCATTCAGCAGTAATAACTCAGGGAGTAGGTGGAGGAAATTAATTTTTTCACAGATTAAAGGTCTCATATTATACTGTCATGACATGGTGACAGTTTTAATTAAAATGGAAGAAAAGAAACACCAACATACGAGGTGATGACAGAGTGTATTACTCTTAATAACTTGAATATTGTTTGTCTTAAATTTCTCCTTACTGTCCAGTCTCATTCTTATTTCCCTTTTTTGACGTATTTCACCTTAGTTTAAATCTGCATGCTTCAAAATTTACCTTTAACTTCCCGCTTGTACACCTGACATTCCCCACAGCGGGACAATAAAGGATGTTTCTGTTCTTCTGTTCTTTGGAACATATGTGACAGCCGCCTTGATGTTTCACAAAACGTGCCTCAGCGCTTTGCGTTTAGACCCATGAAAGATGCGCCTCTTTGGTACACTAACACGCACGGTATGATGGAAAACACTGTGACAGCCGCTTTATATTTCAAACACGTCAGATCGCAGCCTTTGAGAACAAACGTTCCCTGTTTTTAATGTGTGACTTAAAAGGTGATTTGAAAACAGGAAAAACTCTCCTTTTCCTTTACTCTTTTTTTTTTTCAAATTTTTTCTGTAGACGACGGTGAGACATCATAGAGGTACAAAAGGATGGATGCAAATAGAGATTGTGAGGCATTTTGTAAATTATACTGTGAACCTCATATTAGTATTTTGTTTTCAAACAGGTACATCTAGAAGCAGACCCCTGCTTCCACTGAGATTAGACCACCTAATGGAGGCTAACGTAATGTGGCACTTTCCCATCCCTGGTGTGACAAAATGCTCCGGGTTTATTTGCTTTTGAAAAGTTAGCCAGCTTTTTACATGGCAAGCATTTTTCGATTTATGTGCATGGTATTAGTTAATGGGGATTATTAATCCAACAAGTAATTAATCCTGATTTTTAAAAGTTTTTTAGCTTTTGTAAAAGAGAAAACCAAGCTAACATACCAACATAGCCTTGTAGCTCATTCACAAAAGAACTGCGCCTCCTTTTTTAAACAAAGTACCAGCTTGTTTTCCTATATTGGAAACAAGACGTACCTTTTACAAAGAAATAAATTCTACATGCATATGAAAACGACAGGCTCAAGGTCACGACTAAAAAACTGATTTGTTTCCAACGAAATGGATTCATATTGAAGGGCTAATGGCAACTTTAAAGTTAACGGAGCATCCTCAGGAGATGTTTGTGCGTCACTATAGCAAAGTCGGAGTTCACCAAGATGTTGCCTTGGTACTGTTGCGTGAAGCCTTTTGTCAAATGCAGCGATGAATAATTGAACAAGAAACACTAAAAGAAAACCATAAAAAGAGCTGAGTGAAAGCAACGGAACGAGAACGGTGTCAAAGGAGGTAAACGACGAAGCGATCTGGTGAAATTTAACCAGAGCGATAACTAAACAAGAGGGACACAGGAAGTGAAGGACCGTCACCACAGGCAGTAACGATGCCCTGTGACCAGCGCGTTGCAGTGAAAACATTGTGAAGTGTTTTATTATGCACTGTGTGTGGGGGGGAAAGGCCAACAGAGGATTAAAGAGAAGAACATCAAGCTAGAGGGGAAGCAATGCTGGAGGTTTCTGTCGTCACTGGAAATGTGTACAGCTTAAAAAAAAAAAGTTTTCTTGTTCTTGTGTTTTGGAAACTTTTGTCATGGAACTAAGACCATCCTATCATGGTAAAAAAATCACATCCCAGGACTTTAAAGTGCCACCGACACATCATTACATCATTTAAAAAGAGGAACTACTGCGCTTTCATTCTGTCCACACAAAAAAATGTTAATACTAAATATTTCTCACAGACTACAATAAATTTTGTTGCGTTCCAGAGCGCCGCATTCTGTAGTAATTGGGTCAAACGTCGGCACCATCTTGTGACGTAATGAGGGTAAGTCAAAGCGTAAACCACTAGGGCTGAGTACACAGAGGGGTAAAGGATTTACCAGCAGTTTTAGTGGAAGAAGCTTGTTGGTGTGATGAGGAAGAGAGAACTGGTTCTACTGAAGACAGATCTATGTATATAATAATTATTCATCATTAATTCTGGTTTAATTCAAGTAATCCAGTTATTTAAAGTAACTGGATGGGTGAAACGGAGAGAGTGTGTTCCAACATTCGAATATTTTGTGCATTGCTTTCAGTAAACAGCCTTCCTACTTCTCCTACTCCCATGTCTTGAGTTTGATTTTTCTACTTCTTTTTTTTAATCAAGACTTTCAAACGTCCTGCCATGAAGACTGTAGACTGGAGGGAACTGATCTCTGGATCCCCGACGTCCATGAAACATTTTTCTTTCAGAGTGATTGTTCTTTTTTTATTCTGTCTGATGGTCAAACACAGAACGCAAAAAATAAAAAAAAATGTTTTAATGATCTGATGCCAAGTAAATACAGGGCCTGTATTGGTGATACCAATACTGATACGTTTTATTTAAGTTTGATATGTCAACAAACTTCTGAACTTTAGTTGTTTCTGATGTTTTTCTTTTCAGTTATTGTATTCAATCCTAGGACATAATTTGGAAAGGATTATACATTTCTACAACAATACTTTAATGGCATTAACATGATTTGGGTGCATTTCTCCAATCATGAGGGAATCTGAAACTTAAGTGTTGTTCTCACCACATCAGTATCGATACAATCCTGATACAGACTCGATATCGATATTATCGATATTTTGCATCGATCCACCCACAAACTGCTGCTTTCAGTGCATCACGCCCATTTGTTTTGCGCAAAGCCTCACTTTAGCAGAGATGTGTTTCTGTTCATTGAGCATTTCAATTTACCATTCACAAAATGTACTTTTCATTTGTTTGCTTCTTATGCTCGTTTGATCCTGTTCGGGGTCCTCTGGGGCTGGAAATCTATTTGGCTGTCACCAGGCGCAAAGCTGGTCTGCACCCATTACAAATCTCCATTTGGAGAGAGAGAAAAATGTAGCTACAATCGTATTGCTAATTTTCACCACACATCAGATTTTAGAGGCGCAGGTAGCAGATCTTCAAAGGCAGTGGATCATAAGTTATTTTGTATTCTGTTGAGGCCAGCATCTCTCAGAAACATTTGGACTTTACCACAGTTGGGAAAAAGTCTCAGTGGACTTTGGCTGAATGCTATCATACCGTGTTCATATATCTGACTGGCCAATCAAACTCCAGACCAAAATCAAATTAAGAATCGGTGGCAAGAGTTGTAAATTCATGTTTATATACTCTATGCTGCTAACTCTACCATTGAAGAACAGAGAAAAATTACAGTCTCCAGAGACATGCTCAAAGATAAAATCTTAAAGGTGACTTATTGTCCTTCCTTGAACACTTTAGGATAAGTCAATATTCTATGCAATGTTCATTAAATTTTTTACGCAAAATTGCTCTTAGATAATGACATTTCAGTCAGTTCTGCCTATGTAGAGCTCCTTGCAGAATTAGCTGTTTCACAGCCTCTTGTCACTTTAAATCTAAATAAGATGCTGCCGACTGTGTCTCAACATTTACACTCACATATGAAAATGGCCTCAAACAGATGCACAATTATACAACTGTACATATTTTAAAAGCAGAAGTGGAGCCTCCTGCACAACCAACAAGAATGCAGCAAGTAGCCTCTGGATGGAAAGTCAACAACAAAACACTTTTCTTTTCCAGCAGCCACTGTACAGCGCATGCAATGGTAAAATCAGCTGACCAAACGTCCTGGAGCTCAGCTTGAGTTGCCAGGCAACAGGATTGCTAGAGTTTTTCAAACACCAAATAACATTAAAGGACCAGTTATGTAAGATCAACTTTTTTTCAGCTTTACCTCGTGTTATAATGTTATTCCCCCATCAAAAGCATGCCTGCAGTGTTGCCTTGATTCTTTTCTCATGTGTGTTTGAGAAATCCTTTAATTTTCTGTGGCAACAATTTAGCTGTACAAAACGCCTGGGTGGTCCTAGCTCCGCCTTGAAGACGAAGCTCCTCCTCAAGCTGCAGTTCCCAAGCTTCTTACAAGAACTTCCTTGTCCCGCTGGTCCACCACTCGTCTCCTTCAGACTAGCCATCAGCAATTAGCAAACACCTGGTGGAACAGCACACCGCCTGAGCTCATTATGTGAGCTACTTTTCAGTGCAATGCTGGTAAAAACGTTATCAAAAGGGTTAATAGAGGGACGATGTGATGACTTCCTCAAGGCAGAATTTCAGAAAGAGCAGGAATTTTTAAAGAGACAGAGGCCCAATTTCAAGGGATTAAATTACAAAGTCAAATGTCTTTTAAGTCATATTTGATATATATATAATTTTTACAGCAAATGAATGTACCAGATTGTGCTATAAAATGACACTATTTGTCTGGAAAACATCATAGTTCCCCTATAATATTTATTTTTTTCATTTTTAAATTGCCTAGCTTGTTTTTAGATGCAACCGAGTCCCGAATGGATGCACAGAAATGTGCAAAATGTAAATTTTCCCTTTAAAGTGATGCATACAAGTTCATAGTTGTTACGCGAGAGCAACAAAACTAAACCCCTGGAGTCCCCAAGAGAACCAGCTCCTACGCACAGCATCAAACGTGACGCAGGTGTAGACCAGATGAGGTCAGAGGAGGCTGTAAGAGCCTCTGTCATGCTTCGTCTGCCTAATTACTACAGCAAGCTGCTTCATGCTGCTGCTGCTAGACTCCAGCACAAGCTCCAGCTCATCAGCGGTCACCTGCGTGCTCACACAGGAGCCTCTTACGGGTCTGACATACTCTTAACAAGAGCTGCAGAAACTCGGCTCAAGTTGAGAACAGGAGAGAGGATGAAAAATTCAAAAGGTGTCACATCTAATACGGGTGATGTTAAAATGTCACACACATCTCGAGCGACGTCCTCACTCCAATCCTTGTTAGAGGTATTTCTCTCCTTTCTATCTGTGGCGGACCAATTTGTCTGTATGTACAAGAGTTAGCTGGTAAGGGGCGATGTTAGGTTGTGTGTGTGTGTGTTTTTTTTTTTAAAGCTTAGGAGAAATGCTTCATTTAACAGCCCAAGCTGGGATTTTGGAAAACCCACTCAGTGTCAAAGGTAAGTAAAAAAAAAAAAAAACTGTTATGCAAGAGCTTTTTAAATAAAGATGAAGATGCAATCAAAGCTTTTCTATTTTTTCTTGCCTCTCAAGTTTGCCATTGACATTTTCAAAAGCTTTCCTTTGAATAGGAAAGGAATGTGCGCCCCCCTGAGAGCTGCAGATGAAATGTCTGGCCAAAGTCCTAATTTAGAGTTTCGAATGTCACGATCGACAATTTTATTTTTTTTAACGAAAAGATTTGAGATACTGGAAGATCACTTCTAAACCAAATGGTAATTTGGTTTGACTAATGAAGTGAAGTCCACTCACTTCATTAGTCAAAGACGAGAACGTTTGGTCAGCTGGTTTTACCGCTGCATGAGGTTTACAGAGGCAGCCGGAAAAACGAAGTGTTTCAGTGAACGTCTTATATCCAGTCATGAAGAACACATCTACATGACTTCGTTTTATTTTTAAACCATGTTTCTACGTTTTAAGTATTGCACTAGAAATTCAAAATAACTTCCTCAATTTCACAAAAAAAAAAGAAGAAAAAAGTACTCTAACTTGATGTAGTTTTTACAGAACCTGTCTGGTGATACGGGAGAGAGATAAAAAACACCCATGACTTAATATTTTGTTGGTATGACTTGTTAAATTCGTGTCCACAGTTTTAGTATCTTTTGGCCACAACTGAACGACTTGTTATAATTAAATCATTCCCACAAAGTAAGTCATGGCCACGTACTAAACAAGTCCTATGAGTTATTAAATTGTGACCTTTTTTTTTTTCTCCCATGTCACCAGATGGGCCCCATAAGTTTCTGGCTTTAATTGAGAGCTAATGGGCTAAATGCGGCAATGAAAACATTTGCCTAATAAGTTCTGATGTAGTGAACTTTCCCATGCACTGGTGGGTCCGTGCCTTACCAGAGGCACCAAGATCGGAAAAACGTCAAAATCTAAACCTCCGGATTGGAGGGAGGATTGTCAGGTCAGTGTCCAGAGAGAGGCTCTCCAGGCTGGGATACAAGTCGTGGAACGCCTCCATCCACTGGTGGATTTGTTGGCAACGTCCCAAAGAAAAAGGTACTTTGAGCAAAGTCACTTCACAATGGACTGTTTATAAAACCAACAACCAACAGCAGGACCAGTGAAGAGATGTGGACTGAAGGAAGGTCCTTCCCTGCTGTTCGCTGCAAAGCTGTAGATCAAACATGAATTTACACTTCTTCTTCGGTTGTACAACTGAGCATCTGTTTGCTGCCAGTTTTACGAAATGCAAGTGTAAACACTGAAGCGGGGGCGTGGCCAGGCGCAGCTAATTTGAATTTGAAGTGACAGGAGGCTCTAAAACACCTCGCTCTGAAAGCAGCTCAAACTAGGGAGAACTGACCAGGTGGAATCTCGTTATCTGAAAACGATTTTGCGTAAAAAAATATAATGAATTTGTTTTGCATTACCAACAGATACATCCTAACTTGTTCAAGGAAGCATAATAGGTCACCTTCAAAGTTTAGAAGCAAAAATATTGTTTTTCCATTTAAGGTTCCACTTATTTCAACTAATATGTTCAAAATAATATATACATAAAAGAGTGAAAGCTGAAAAGACGGGTACAGGGCGCTCGTTTTGATTCTGCGGTTGTGTTCAAGGGGAAGAGATGGGATTCACTACCTGCCTGTTCACCCAAAAATCAAAGGTTCATCCAAATGTCAGCGCAGCATTACTTTTTCCTCTAGTATGTATTCCTCCAGGGCTCAAATCATTTGTATTTATGAGACAAGCAGTGAGACACGGAATAAAGGAAACAAAGATTTAACGTCATAACATTATTCTGCGTTTATGGTCTGCAGGAAATTTTACAAGCAGCAGCTGCCCATCGCTGGTTTATGGTGAAATGAAACGGCACTCGCTGAACATTCACAGGTGCAACCATTGCTATCTGTATGCTTTGCAACAGTCAGAGTTTTAGTTTGCTTAGTTATAACTTGTTCTTAACAACCTGCATATCGGCAGAGTTAGCTTAACAGAAACGCCGAGTTCCTTTAAATCAAGGCTAAAGCCACACCTGTTTAGAGTTTCCTTTAACTTTAGAAATGGAACATTGACCGACATATTCGACGTCTATGATGATTTTGATGATGGAACTCGTCAAAATGTAACGTTTGACACAATAGTCAACTGATTTTATGGCTTCTTATTCTTGTGTTTTTATGATGTGAAACATTTTGAACTGCCTTGTTGCTGAAATGTGCGGTACAAATAAACTTGATTGATTGATTGATTGATTGATTGACTATTGTTGGTCAAGTTAGTTAGAATAATTTACCCAACAAACGTTTGCAATGCTGCCATGTTAGTAAGTACACTTCCTATGTACTTAATTACTACCACAGTTATTATTACTTTAGTTACTATAGTCACTATGACTGACTAACTTCCTGTTTTTAAATACTATTTCATATGGTTTACATGTCTTTTTTACTAATATTTAAAATAAAAAAAACTTGCTTTTACTCCCAACATAATTATGTACTCATGTTTTATTTAAGTATCTATTTACAATTAGTTACTTAAAACCTAACTAATAATACAAACACATTGTCTTGTGCTATTACTCACTCTTTCACAATTAGTTACTCATTCACCAATACCAGAGGGGATTACAGCTAAATTTCATCATATTGTTATTGAAACATGTTGATTTTAGCTGAAATAAAAGCTGAAATCTTCATTACTTTGCTCACTGAATATGAGGCGTTAGGATCATTTTAAGTTAACACTAAATGGCTTCCTGCAGGTTGGTTTTATTTACTGGAGTCATAAATTAGCATTTGAGTAAAAAAACAAACAGATTGGACTGCAGAATTATTGTCAGATGTCAAAATGGGCATGAAACATCCTGACAGAGTGAAACATTCATTAATAAATATGTGTATTTATTATTTCTAATGTTTGAGCCATTATACTTATAGTAAATTAAAGTTAGTTGAATTGAATTTAAATTGATTCAGTGTTGGTTTAATCTGCTTTATCGTAACTGGGATTTGAGTTGACCAAAACTACAAAGATACAAATTTTACGAAGTGACAAAATGACCGTTGTTGGCTAATAATGATAGTGATTTCCTCCTCACCCAGTCGCTAAGTCTGAGCCCAGCCACCCCATAGAGCACATGTGTCAAACTCAAGGCCTGGGGGCCAAATTTGGCCCACAGTAGCTTTTTATGTGGCCCTTTAGACTCCAAATTATATCAATAAGTCCCTCCAATTTTTCACAAATCTGCAAAATTCTCACAAAATTAACAAATCCCCACATTTTTTCTGATTTTTACTGCAAATTTTCTCAGGATTTGCCAAAAACATTGGGTTTAAGTGACTGCTGCCTTACCTGATGTCATGTTATAGTCCATGACCGATACGGCCATTAATAAAAAGCCACTTTCAACATCATACACTTCTGTAAATATTGTGAAAAACTCCTTACAAAACATTTCTAAATTAGCAACACAAAATCTTGGAAGAACAGCTAATTATTGATATTTTAAAAGTTTAATTGGTTTTAGCAACACATTCTGGCGCAAACATCCATTTAAGAATGTTCAATTTTTGATTTTGCCCAAAATAAAAATGAGTTTGACACCCCTCCTATAGCGGAAACTTATTTCAGCTGCTTGAAAGTTAAATGTTGTGTCTGTCTCGTTGGTATTTATAGTTTTAATGTAAAATTTCCCACCATTTTTTTTTCCTTCTTCTGGGACATTGGCGGTCTTTCTGGGAATCCCAACCTCGTACATAACATCAGCTTGGAGAGGAAGACTGTCTTCATGTGGCGGTGAGGAATTTACAGAAACCGTGGAAATACAGAAACAGAAAGTTGATGGTCCAGAAATGCTTACATGCGTGAACATGTGTGTGTGTGCGCGTGTGTGTGTGTGTGCCTGTGTGCGTTTTCCCTTTCCAAACATCCAAACTGAAGTCTGATGAAACAAAGACAAACTCCAAAGTATTTCAAACAGCCGTTTATATGCAAATCATTCTGGCAAGCAGGATTCTAATTTAATGGTTGTGCACATAAAAGCCCCAACCAAATGATTTGCAATGTTTGTCCCATGATGAAGTAAAAGTCAGATAGAACTGTGTGATTTATTGTTTTTATTCACACAAGCAGGCATGTTTACAATGTAACTTTTGTTATTTTACAGATCTGTGTTCAGGCAGTAAATCCACTAAAAAATAAAAGGTAAAATTAGCAAAACACCAGCTTTTGTTTTGTGTGTTCAGGTCTGTTGTTACCTGCATAACAAATTAACATAATTTTAATGCACAATGAAGCCCATCACATCATAAGAAGCTCAATAATCAGTCTGAAATTGATATTAAAATGTGAGTGAAATTAAAAACCTTTAAGAGGTTGAACAAATGTGTACATGAAATTCCTGACAAAAATAAAATCAAATATTTATACAATATTAAGGCTGGACAATTAGCAAAAAAAATCATATTTGAAGAAGCTTACAAAAAAACTGTTATCACAAACTTTTCTGGCATTAAAGCTGCACTATGCAACTTTCGTAAAAAGTATGTTTTTTTATACATATTGGTTGAAATTGTCGTGACAGTTTGTTATGAGGCAGATAATCTGAAAAGATTGAGTTCCTCCACCTCCTCTCCCTGTGCTGATATCTGAAGAAACGCACCGCTACTGACCAATCAGAGCCAGGGGGAGGGTCTTAGCGCTGTCACTCAACCACATGTACTCGCCGCTAAATGTGCTAGTGGCAGAGAAACAACTTACAGGAAAACTGTTTATTCACCATCATGGGTGGCCATGCTAAGTAGTCTAAGCATTCACAGCAGACTATGCTAGCTGCAGCATAGCAAAGAGCAGGGGGTGAGGGTTGATTGACAGCGCTAAGACCCTCCTCCTGACTCTGAATGGTTGTCTCCAGTTAGCACTGGAAGCACTGGGAGAATGCAAAGGAGCTCAAAATTTTGTCTCATAATTTAGGATCATTTTGTATCTAAGAGATAAAATGCTTCGGAGAGACTGCATAAAAGTATTAAAGAGGCAGTACTGCATGTCACAGATACACACTGCAGCTTTAAATAAATAGAAATAATTTTGGTAATTCACACTAACCTACAGCAAGAGAATTTTGGTCTGATTTGGCTCCAGACACTGAGATAAAAATATCTATCTGTATTTTTTTATTCTGTGATTGTAAACATATGTTTTTTTTTTTTGTTTTTTTTTTCTGTATGCGTAAGTATGTAGGTCTGAAATAAAGCTTTGTGAGACTGGCTGAAAATTCATTTCCGTCAGTAGAAATAAGGATTACAGTAACCAGGCTGTATGTTTGTTTTTCTGCTGGAAGATGAATTCATGTCCTGTGGTCTCCAGAAGGCCCTTCATTCTGCTGGATGATAAATTGTTCCACAGGTTATTGCGATAAACGATAATATTGTTGTTTTGAGAACATTTTCAAGTTACATAATGGTAAAAGAATAATAATGGAAGAACACCAAAACTTTAAATTCTAATAAACATTTGACACTGGCACCAGAAGACATTTTAAAATATTATTGACGTTTTATTGCGACAAGCCACGGTCTCAAATCTTTTGAAGCCTCCACCAGTTTTGCTGCTGCATAACTTATTGTAAATTTTAAACAAGACTTCAATAAAACAACACATGGGAGTTTGTTGTTGCTCCCATGTGTTGGGAAGCAGCATAAACACCTTGGAGAGGTGCTGTAATTGTTTCCGGTCAAGCCAAAGTCATGCCAAAGCGCCGCTAGAAGAGGTATCGAACCTCAGGGATATTTATTCACAGCCGCCAGATAAATTACATTCACATCTAGAGATTGATCCCGGTCAGATTCCCATTTCAACGTTTTTTTGGGGGGGTTTTCCCCTCCACTTAATGCTTCACACAGAATTGTTACATCTGTCTCAGACGCCAAGGTCACTGGTCGAACAAGGCAATAAATATTTATAAAAGGGCTCAGAAGGAGCTTCTCGCGTTTCACTAACACTGGGCCTCGTAAAGCAGATAACTAGCACCATCAGCTGTAATGGATTTCATCAGGAATCCAAGGGCGTTTGTCGCTTTTGATTCAGTGTGCTGGATGTAGATTAACTGCCACTCACCACGACACATCACTCTCCTCTTACCGGGCCTGACGTCACCCCGGCAGGTATAAACTCAAGTCTGCTGTCGTCCGCTCCATTCTTAAAATATTTACCTTAATTCACCGTGTTACAGTGAAAGCCGTTACGCCACAGCTCACAGTGTGCACACGTGAAAAAAAAGAAAATCCCATTACCATAGCGATCAGCTCCCACACACTGCTCGTCTATTCGAGTGTGAATGATAGCAGTCGATTCGGTGTTGTTTTCTCTGTTAGTTTTCCTGCATTTATTATACATACTGAAGTGATTTGATGAGGTTTTATACACGGTTTCTAAGCATATTATTTTACAACGGTAAAAAAAAAGCATTGTTTATATGTATTATTTTTTAATAAAGCACCAATTTATGATGCCTTTATTTATGATGCTTCAGAGAGACAGCATAAAAGTATTAAAGGGGCAGTACTACGTACATAGTGTCTTTTTGTTTTTCTTTTTTTTGCACAATCAAGTAACTTTCTGGGTAAATACAACCAGAAAAAACATGCCAGTCTTATGCTAGCGGGAGAAACGGCTCGAGGTCTTGTATCGACGACAAAAGAGAAACCCTACAAGCGCTGAAATTGCCAACCTGCTTTTTTTTTTGTTACAATTACTGATGAATGATGTTGTCTTCTTTAGAGACAAAAGCCTTGTTTCCTTCAGTGGTTCTCGCTGCAGCGCCACCACAGGCAAGGAGGAGAACAGGTTTATTAAAGGGCATGGTTTATTTAGTTTTGTAATGCTAACCAGGCTACCTGCTTATATCAAATGCTAGCACAAGCTATAAAAATTAAGATTTAAGATTTTGTTTTACAACGTGACCGTTCGTGGCAGTAAGGTTATTGAAATATTTTCTTATGTCTTTCTGCATTTCTCTGTAAAACTCAGAGATCACAGAATTTCACAAATTCTGGATCAGTCCATCTCTGCATGTAGTATACCAAATAAAAGCCCCCAGAATCATGGAGAGAATAAAAATAAAATGTTTACGTAATTGTCAAGAATTTGAAATGAAATTTTGATTAATTTAGTTTTAATCTAATGAAGACATAAATGACTACTACTTAGAAAATGTAAAGATTACATAAAATCTATGGGGGCGATATGAATTTAAAATGTAATCGCGATATTTTGTGGTGATATTGTGATAACGATTACATTTGCAACAAAAAAATCAATCAGTTTCTACGTAACTGTAAGGCTGTGACTGCCTGACATGGCATTTGTAGAAGCACAAACATAAATATTGTTCTTAAAAACCATTTCCATTTGAAACGGGCTTCTTCAGCACGCCACTTTTAGTGAAAAATTTTGATTAATATCACTAAACTGCCCACAGTAAGTCAATTTAGTTAATATTTTGAATTCACTCATATCTACTGATGCTTTCACAGAACAAATAGTGGTAAAAATAATAAAAATACTAAAATTGAAAGTTATTGCAACAACGGTTAATCAAAATTCTCATGACTAGAGCATTTTCACAATATCATGCATCATATCGATGCAATAAGATAAATCGCATTGTATATCTACAATTTATTTGCAATAAAAATCAACCAAAATGATTTTTAGTGCAAACATGTCTGATGAAAAGTGTTTCCTTACTGTTTCTCATTGTGGTTAGATTCTGTAGTTCAAAACAACCGAGGCCAATAAATATTAAGGTCATCTTTTCAGAATGTATTTTATCCAACATGAAATATTTCCGATATTACTCCTAATTTCCACATATTTACTCTGAGCATCTCCATGGAACAGTAAAAGTGCATGTTATAGCGGGTAACACATCAGCGGACGACCAGACTTTGCTTTAACGACGCTTGGGTTGACCTGCAGTAAATCAACAATCTTTTGTGGCTAATTCATTCCATTTCATTGCTACTCTCCAGAGATTAGGGCTTGTTTAAAGCTGGCTAAGCTCCAGACAAAATGATTAAACAGAGTGAAAGTCATGAATAATAATCGGGATAATTTTACAGAGGGTTTAAATCAACTGTCCACTTTACGGCTTAATGAACAGTGCTCTACTCAGGGGCCCCAGAAGGGAGAGCGAAGTGATGGCGGTTTTAGTTTTATGTGAGGATGACGGGATTACACATAATCTCATAATTTGTAAAAAAAAAAAAAAAAAAAAAAAAAACACGGTCTAATAATGAGGTAATTTTGGATAAAACAAATGGCTTTAATAGGCCTGTCACGATAAATTTTGCTGGACGATAAATTGTCCCAGAAGTTATGGCGATAAACGATAATATTGTTGTCTGGAGACCATTTTCAAGTCATTTAATGGTAATGGCATAATAATGTAAGAACACATTCCCAAAGATCAATGCATTTTAAATTTGAACAAACATTAAACGTTGGAATGAGAAGATATTTTAAATATCCAAAATAAAAATAAATAAAATTAAATTACGAGTCTCTCTAAATGAAACTGTCCTTCTATTAGCAATGACAGGTTGACCTTCTTAGTTCTGCTTCCAAAACTTCCATGTTTCTTAGAAAGTCGCTTTTCATAAAGGATCAGAATAGCAAGAATACGCATCAACCTTTTTGAACTTTGACCCATTTTTGTCCATCTGGATCTTGTCTGTGTTTTTTGAGCGTGTTGTTTATTCCTTTTGCTAACGTTCAACCTTTATTTCTTGTTCTTTACATGCTTCACACTATAAAAAAGTAGCAGTATTTGTACTTTCTGAGTAACCTTTAGTCATCTTCATTAAGATTTTTTATTTTTATTTTATGTTTTAGCTTTTTCAACTACAGTATTGTCTGGGCCTGTCATTGTGCCTCATGCCATAAAAGTAGAATAAGCTCAACCAGTAATCGACACACCAGTGAACTACTGACGATGCCTGATGTGATTTTTAATTAAAGTGCTGTTTGTTTCCATTATATTCACCACACAACATATCTGGCTCTGTGGAACACATGCCTGACATTGCTAGGGGAAAAACATGAAAACTTAATTTCTGTTGCAATAACCCAGCAGCTGTTTATGCATTATAAATTAGATAAACCTTGGACTGGAGAGCAATTATCAACTTCTTAACAACTGTCACCAAGGGGAAACATGAAGATAAAGAAGCATAAGCAGATCAGGAATAAAGTTGTGCACAACAGAGGTTGTAGTTTTTAGGCTACAATTCCAAACCTAACAAAACATGGCTATCCACCGAAACTAAGTGTGCATTCACACCGGCCCTGTTTGGTCCGATTTAATCGAACTTTAGTTCGGTTGCCAAGAAAGTTTGGTTCATTTGGGAAAGTGTGAAAGCGCAATCAAACTCTGATGTGGACCAAAAATGTGAACTCTGCTCCACCTACAAACCCAGGTTTCACTTCAGTTTAAGTGAACTCTGGTGCGATATGAATGCATATGTGGATGGCAAGTGAACCAGAGTTCGCTCCAAAAGGAGGAAGTGGACTGCAGCGCAGGGAATTCTGGGTAAATACAAACAAAACAAATGTGCGAGTTAATTGCTCGCAGGAGAAATGGCTGATGGTCTTCTGCCAAAGACAAAAGAGAAATCCTGTAACCGCTAAAATCAGATTCCACTCCACTGCTGTTTACATTTCATGAACTCTGAGTCTTCTTCAAAGGTTTTTATGTCTCTTTCTGCAGTAGTTCTTGGCGCATCGCCACCACAGACGGGGAGGGGGTCACGTTTTTCAAAGGGTTTGGATCACATTGTATTGTAAAAGCAAACTGCATCATCTGAAAACGTTACAAATGTTGCAATTTTGGTCTCCAACTGAACCAAGTCTACTGGATGATGAAGTATGAGACCAGAGAAGCAGACAAAGACAAAACTTAAGTGGTAGAATCTCTTCACATGAAAAGTAATAGTAGTGCACCCTACAGATTTAATAAAGAGCGGCTTGGAAAAAGTGAAAGGCTCTTGTGAAGTTTGCTACAAGCCATGTCAGAAACACAGCAAACATGGTGAAGAAGATCCTCTGGTCAGAGAAAACCAAAAACGTTTTGCCCAATGTGCAGAGCACAGTGTGTGGCAGGTAACTGTATGCATCATGTTAAACCCACCATCCCGACATTATGGAGTCAGCGTCTTGCTGTCAGTTTCTTTAGCAGCATAAGGGAAGCTGGTCAGAGTTGATGGGGGGGAAGGGAATGAATGGAGCTTAATTCCCAAAGACCGGAGAATGCTTCCAAACATAGAGAAATAATGGACTGGTTCGGATAAAGTCGGCGCACGCCGTTCAGATTATCAATTCAAAATATAGTTTCATTCAGCTAAATCCAATCAGAATATTCCAATTGGGGCAATTTTGCATTTTCTTTCTAAACGTTCCGATTTCTGGTAAACGTGACTACTGGAATTCAAATTCTGGGAGAAAATAACATGTCACAGGTATTTGGTTGCTACAGCTCAACAGGTAAGTAAATAGAAACCCAACTATTGCTTTATAAATTAGGATGTATTGGGGACATAGTCGCCTGGTGGAGAGGGGAGAACGATCCACTCTGACATGTAAAACAGATACATTTCCATCAAATTGATGAGAAAAAGCAGCAGCAGCCTTTTTTTATCTCAACAGGAAAGCACCGTGTTTCGTTAAGAACCTCTGTGTTGACATTTTGGACGGCAAATTGTTCAACAAGTAAATCAGGCAAACAAAAGGGAGCAAATAAAAGCTGCCCTTTTGGATTAAAGAAAATAAATAAATTCCATCTCCCCTTCATTTCACCCATAGCGTAATTTTGATGGAGCGTGATTTTTTTTTTTTTTTTTTACACTGTCGAAGAGGCAGGAAGACGAGATGTTCAGGTTAACACAGCTCTGTCGGATGACCTTGGTAATCCTGCTGAAAAATGTTCGGGTGTTGGCGTTTGTCAGCGCAACTACGATGGATTCCTCTCCTTTTTCATGTTCAGTTAGTAAGCTGAACAGAAAACTGTACAACTCCCCGTAAGAGTCGACGCCTGGAAAGAGCTCGACGGGAGCTTTCCTGCTCCGGCTAAATTTGCTCCGTCTTGGAAAGGGCAGCGGTGATGAATCAGGTCCATTAATAAAAATAGCGAGTTCAAAGGCGAAGAATTAAATCCCACAGGCGCAGTAAGAGGTAAGACACATACATCGTGTCCAGGAAGCCATTAACCATTCCACACAGTTTCCCTCCCGTCTGCAGAGTCTCTGAGCGTAGCAGAGTTTGTTGTTGTTCTGTCTGACTTGTACAGTTTTGAGGCAGCTGGAGTTGGGAGGGATTAACTGGAAGGCCTCGTAAATCCCTCACATATGCAATGTTTTATTCACTGGCGAGTGAGGACAGATCAGCAAGACTTAGGCTCTCGCTCAAGAACAAATATTTTCTGTCATTTTTGTTTTCCACCTGATAGCAAAGTCCACACACTCCCGTCCTCAGACCTCCTTGGTGAACCAGCCCTTTTCAAATCGCTTTAAGCTGCGGTTCAGCGGGCCTTTGCTAGAATTAAATTCATAAAATCAACATACCTAATGCGATTCGTTCACTCAGACGTTAAGGAGGCTGTTCATGTTGCTAATGTGAGCTAGCAGAGTTGGTGCCAAACGTTCCTCCATCCAGATGACTGGACTGACTACTGAGAAACCTACATATCGATCCTGTGATGAATTATGTAAAAATGATTAATACATTTATGATAATAAAGTGAACTGTACTATAAAGCCAGTAACCAGTTATACTTAATAATGTTAGAACATGTAAATCAGGTCTTACATCTGTTTTAACCATCAATATTGACAGGTTTGATTTTATCCCTGGAACTCTTGACATTTGATAAAAAAAATGTTTTTAAATTTTATTTTACAATGCAAAATTTAATTTCTTCTTTAGGTTAAAGGTAACAGATCCAGGAGTTATCCTGTTAGTTATTCTGTTATTTTCCAGTCATGGATTTTATTACAAAGGACACAGAATGTTTTTTGTCCTCTTATGCCTCAGTGGTGTTTCTTTCTGAGGGGAAAGCTTCCATTGGTGCATCTTGTGATTGTTCTGATGTCGTAACGACTCCAGGAGCAATCTGGAAGATTGATTTCATTACCGACATGTGGGAAGACATTTGGGATAACGCGAGAAAAACAATGCTTTGAAATCAGACGACAACGTTGCAAATTGAGAGAGCACACATTAGACATGGTGCTCTAAATCACCTTTAAACTTTGAATGGATGAAGCAATTTTTCCCTAAATGCAAGATGGATATTGAGGTTCTCACAAAAGGTTTTAAAGTCTTTAAATAAAAAAAAAAACAAAAAAAAAAAACAGAAATATTTTAGGGAGGGATTGAAAACTGTATTTGAATTTTGCCTTTTTTCTCTCTATTGATACAGAGACAACATGGCGTGTTGTTCTGACACTTTGTACGAGGAAAATGTTCTGATTTAAGGATGTTTTGTTGTGGGGTGGCAAAGAATAGTAATAGCAGAATATATGCTGGACTTTTTGACTTGCCTCCAGCAATGAAAAACCAATGTCTCCTATAGTTTATGGAAATCATTCTTTGACGCAAGCAGCTAAAATAACAAGAGCATTTGTAAAAACCTCCCTCTCTCTCTAGCTTCCTTTCCTAAAACACTCTACCATACATAGTCCAGCTCTCATATTTACGTGACCTGAGTTTTTCCACAGTTCTTTTATCTTTTTTTTTTTTTGTTTATGCACAGAATAATTATTAGGAAACAAAGTTTCACAAAATTAATTCACATCCGCCACAGCAGCATCCGTTTCTTCTTTATAGCGCTGTGAGGTTTGCTAGGACAGGCCTCAGAAAGAAAGTCTAGGTTTGCTATCTTGCTTTGTTGTGCACCCAATTGGCTGTAACTCCTGATATATAACAGTGCTATGCAACGAACAAAGCAAACAAGAACAAATAAAGATCTAAAGGCAGTGCAGCTAAGGTATGTGTTTTGCTTCAGCTGCCCTCATGAATATATGTAAAGACGTTTTCCCTGAAATAACTCCGTGTGGAATGACAATGGCGCTGCAAACCACCTACACATGTATAATATACCGGTGACTCAACGCCTTCTCTCCTGCTCACAATTACTGCGATTTGTTACCTTAGCTTTCATATTTGGGCTGCATCATTCAAAACAGCACGCCCGGCACGCTGTGGCCTCCGGGAGCGTTCTACCGATGGGAAACGGATTAACATGACAATAAATTAGAACGACGACATCTGGACTGGCATTTGTTTAGGAGATCGTACTCTAATTTGTCTTTTTAGAAACTGAAAGATTAGAATATTTCTACCCATTCAGCATTGATAGGAATATAGATAGAAGATGCATATTGGCAATTGGCAGGTTTTTTTAAATGACTCGTTTTTCAGACGCCAAAAAACATTAACTTACTGCCAAAAAAAACAACTGGGTGTGTTTTCCGGTTTTTTTTTGTTTTTTTTTTCTCAGCCATTTGGGCTGTTTTTAGAAACCCAAATGGAAGCATAAAGATGTGAAAAAAGTACATTTTAAATAAAAAGGTCCACTTAAATACCTAGTTAGTGTTCTTGGGGGGAGGGGAGGGGAGAAGGCACCGCCAAGAAAAGCAACCTTCATTTTTAAAGAAAATCTCTTCATTCAGTTCAGTTCTCTTTACTTAAAAAAAAAGTATTCTTGATGGACAGCAGCTTAGCATGGACTACTTTTGACAAAACAGATTATTACTTCCATCTGCAGTCCTTTATATTTGCTGCACCACTCTGCTCCAGGAGGTCCCAGGACGGAGACCCACTGAGTCAAAAATATTAATTATGTAGACTCACACGAAGAAGCCCGAGGCAAAAAAATCACAGGAGCAAAGCCCCCTTAAGGTACAGAGTGTCGCCGGCATTAATGATAACTGACTTAAAAATAATTAACTCCGGTCCAGAATGTACACAGGAGGGACCACAGGGAGCGTTGTCTGAGTGTGTTCTGTAATATTTGCTAACCGAGTGCATAATAATAGAAACAGAGGCATCAGCTGATGCAAAGTAGATTATTTCACTTATAACATGGAGAAAATATCTTGTTTGCACAAGAAGCTGGACCAAAAATACTTGGTAAGATTTTGTGTTTCTGCAGCGACTTCAAGTAGAATCGACACCAACCCAGAGGACTTTATACCTACTTTGACAATTGTTTTAGCTTGAATTCATTCATTTTTAAATATTATGGTGTTTAGC
This sequence comes from Poecilia formosa, assembly GCF_000485575.1. Classification (NCBI taxonomy): domain Eukaryota; kingdom Metazoa; phylum Chordata; class Actinopteri; order Cyprinodontiformes; family Poeciliidae; genus Poecilia; species Poecilia formosa. The sequence continues at coordinate 1,067,638 of NW_006800069.1, forward strand.
AGAGTTTAAAACTGGAGATTACAGACTGGAGCAGCACGAAGAGACAAGTGGAAATGCCGATGCGGAGGAATGGAACTGCGGTCCAAACAAGACAAAGTGCCGATTCATCGCCTGCGTTGGACAAAAAAAAATAAATAAATTCAACACCACCTCGTTCTTTTACGGAATGAAAATAAATGCTCCATAATTTACTGTAGGCTTTCAATGTTCTGACATGAGAGGAGCACATAAATCATTTATACTTGGAACGACCCTTAAAGCAGTCGTAGAAACTGAAAAACGAGGCCTGTGGCATAAATCTAGTGGTCAATAACCACTCTTCCCAGAGAGCTAAATCACCTTCCACTAAAAGGCTGTCACCCGAACAGAGATACACACTCCCAGTTCCAATGCCACAAAATAATCCACTTTTTTGTCTCAAGGGGAAAATGTCATCTTTATTCCATCTCACAAAGCCCAAAAAAAAAAACTTTTACCAGAATGTGAAGTTTGTTTGTTTTAAGTAATCCCCATTAGCTTGGCACCATGCTTTGACGGAAAGCTTTCATACCGGGAAAAGACAATCCAATACCAAGAGGAGAAAATAAGAAGATGTAAGAGCGGTTTGAAGTCTTGATTTGGTTCAAGCTGAGTCCAAACGGATCCTAAGGTCAAAAAGTGTGATTAGTTTCACGACTCATCAGTTCAGCCATTTGTACCCCGACCAACAGAGTCCCTGCATCGGCCACTGGTCCTTTCCACTTGAGGGCAGTGGTTTGACAGGGTGGGAGGAGTGTGTGAGTGTGCGTGTGTGTGTGTTTGGGTTGAGGGGAGGAAGAAAAAGTTCTCCAGCTGTGAAAATGTGATTGTTAACCCACTGGCAAATAAGATAAGGGTGTTGGGAAGGACAGCAGAAGAGCAAAGACGTAATCCTCACTAAATGTTGTTCAACAAAAGATCTGGTGTTGGCAAAGAATAACAAACAACTGCTTAGAGGAATTATTTAATAAAACTAGTAATTTAGAAGAAAATCTGGGGCGTTTCTGATCATCAGGAAAATAGTTCAGTCAAAAGTGTTGTCTAAAAGTACCGACCTGATCCATCCGTCGAACTGTCCAGGGTGGCCAGATCTAACAGTTTCCAGCCTCAACACAGCACAAAACCTGCCCAACTCCAAACAGCCAGTCCAGATCTCAACCAGTAAGGAAGCTCGTGTTAATATCACCAGATGCAGTCATATTCAGATTACACATCTGTAATCTTATATTGACTGCATTAACAAACTTTTTCGGTCGTCCTTTTTTCTTATATATTCCGATCAGAACCAGCGCTCTATCAGTGGTGCTTCGTCCAACCGCAGCACAGATAGGTAGCTACGTCCATCTGCGAGTGCTGCGCGTCTAATACTGCTACCGTCATGTTTACAAACTGAAAACTGTAGCAGGTTGTATTAATGTTAAATATTATCAACGGATAACATCCTTTGGGTGATGAAACCAAAGTGAAAGTTTAGGAGTTATGCTTAGCATAGAAATAAAGAAAAAGAAACGACAAAACGAAACCTCCACAGGTAGGATGTGTTGATAAGAAATCTGCTGAGTAAGCAGTGTGTGACGTAGCATCGATGTGTTCATGCGCATTACCACAAGGTAGGACGGATCCATGGGTAGCACAGATAGTCACAACACCGGCTCCCACTGGGACAGCAAAGGACTCCGCTCTGTGAACACGATGAGATTTGTATTGTTTTAAATCATGAAGCTGCACCAGGATTTCTGAGTTACAAGACCACCACGTAGTCACACCTGGTTGACCAACGACTATCCATTGGAGCTGTGTCCGATAGATTCTAGACATTTCAAAATTAAGTGCAATACCGCAACGTTTAATTTGCAGTTTTGTGTTTTTATTTGGAAAGAATTTTTCTCTGAACTTTTCATAAAATGTTGTGAAAGGACGACCACATTTTAACAACACTGCATTCATCCCCGACAAGGACAGAAGACGAGACACTGACAAAGTGGGATTGGTGCCTGTCGTGTCCGCACACCGATAAAAAGAAACGCGTCTAGTGAGATCTAATAACACTCTAAAGTCAAGAGAGGACTCGGTTTCCACGAATATGCTGGCTCATCCCATTTTATGCTCCACCAAATTGGATGCGTGTTTTTTGCCGTCTTGGTGTTGAGTGGATTAAACAGCAGCCTTGTTTGACATTGGGAGTATCTACTACCAGTTTTTTTTTCTTTCCCCTCTCAATTATTTTCCCAGATGCACAGGAAAAAGTGCAACCGGACTTTGCTCTCTCAACAGCAACTACCACTCCATAAGCAAAATAAATAAATAAATAAAAGTTTTAAGGAGGTTGTGAAGAACAGCGAGGATGAAGGGAGACTCCTGGTCATTCCGCCGAGTATAATCCGTCACCGGCAGCGACTGTCCTAGATTCCTCCTGAGTAATCCCTCCCAGCTCTCTCCATTCAGATAAACACTGCTGCTGCTGTCGCTGCGAGTGCGTGTGTGTGTGTTGTGTGTGTGTGTGTGTGTGTGAGGACTTTTAGTTTCTTGAAAGCGATGTACTTGGGCTCGGCAACAGCTGTTCTGACAGGATGAAGAGTTCCCCAAAACACACAGGTGAGATCCGCTGAGACGTTTTGCCTTAAAGGGGCAGTGTTGCGTGTTTTCCAGCCACATAGTGCCATTTTATAGCACAATCAAGTGTTATGAAATGGCACTTGATTGTTTCTTTTAGATCATATAATACATTTTTCTTCATAATTTAACGCCTTGAAGTTGGGTCTCTGTCTCTTTAAGAAGCTCCTGCTTTGTCTTAAGCTCCGTCTTCATGAAGTCATCACAACATGGCTCCTCTTTTAACCCTTTAACAATGTTTTTACTACATTTACACTGATGCGTGGTTCCACCAGGTGTTTGCTAATTGCTGCTGGCTAGTCTGAAGGAGCTGAGAGGGGGAGTCGAAGGTGGAGCTAGGTCCACCCAGGCGTTTTGCGCAGCTGAATGGTCGCCACGGGTGATTACAGGATTTCCCAAACATGAAAGAAAAAAATGAAAAAAATCAAAGCAACACTACATCTATGATTTTGGTGAAGAAATATGATGTAAATTTAACATAATACTGCCCCAAAAGACAATTGCAGAATAATTTGGTTTATTGATGTTCTGACTGCAGAACCACAACACATTTTTCTGATATATTAAAAAAAAATAAAATGTTGATCCTGTATCATTCTGTATTTTTTTCTCCTTATCACTTTACATGCTCCACCTTGTGTTGCTCTGGCACATTAAATCCAAACATAACACAGTGAAGCTTGTGGTTGTGCTGCAGCAAAGTGTAAAAAGTCCATTAGCTAAGCATACGTCTTCAAAGCCCTACATCCAGCTAATGCACGCAATAAAATGGATGCACTCAATACCTGCCATTTCAATTGTGCAGCAGCGTTTTCTGACCAGCAGCGAACGTATCGATTCTTGACGCCACATTCTAAAACTTCCATTGTAGCTTCGAGTCCAAATTGGGAGTGAAAGCCAAACAATTTGTCATCGATTTCCAGCAATAATTGCTCTTCATGTAGTGTTAGTTAGCGAAGAGATGCTTGAGAAGAGAAAGAGCTGCTTTCTTTCTGCCGAGCAAGAAAAAAAAAACAAAAGACAACTGGAATAAAATGTTCAATTGCTCCTGAATAAAAACTGTAGCCATCAGATGAGTCAAAATATTTCACTTATAGCATGGGAACAAAGTCTTAAGTGAAATAATCTGTCTGTGGAGTTAGCACTTTTTAATCAATATTAAAGATTATTTAATTAAAACAAACTCCTGTATCTTGCTGGATAGGTACTTGTAAGTTTGTTTTGTATTTTCTTTAAGTGTACTAAGACATTTGCACTAGAAACTACACCCAATATTCCCTAACATTTGGTATTTTCGCAGCATTTTTCTCACATATGTGTTGCCGTTTAAGGAAATAAACCTCCCCATGTTTAAAGATTTGTTGACAAGAAGCATAGTAAGAAGGAAATGATTAACCAACACAACTATCCTTACTTTTTGTGCTAAATATGAAATTATATTTATTTTTTTCATTTTATACAAAGTGAAACTGAGTGAACATCTTCCAGGATTTGCTACTCAACACTTATTCCCATATCTTATGTAGTTTTGAGTTCATTCAATATTTGCAGCTCCTTTCCAGTTGTTGATATAATTTTGAACCTTATGTTTTACTATAGACTTAACTGAGTTCTCTCTTTAGAGAACTTGAAGATTCAAGGCTGAAACTGATTTTTGTTAAAACAAGTGTTGCTTATGCAGCTGCTGATGCTGCATAACTACGATCCGTGTTATTGATATTCACCACCAGCTGTCAGTTTGACAGAAGCAGCTGCTGAATCAGATAATCCTGCTGACACTTGATGGCCTTGTTGCAACTGGCAGGAGATTTCGGACTTAAAGGGCGATTTTCATCTGAAGAGTCTCCCTTTCTGTCACCAGACGTTTTTACCACTTTGCTCGTTTTATTTTGTTCAAATCTTTTGGCTTTCTCGCTTTGAGGAGAGTGTTTAGGGAAATAGAAGTTATTCAGAAAATGTACTTCCAGGTGTGTGATTTAATTACAATATTTTTAAAATAATATGCATACACTGTATTCTGGTAAATTTTAACAGATTCAAGTCATACATTTTGTTATGATCCAAACAACTATCCTTACTCAACAAAACTAATGCTTAAGATAATTTAAATCTATGGATTTGATTTAATTACAGTACCAGAGAGTTCTATCCCAGTGTCAAATAATTTAGTTTTGAGTCGTTTAAAATTGCTAAAGCCAACTGAACCGAATGGCACACTCAAATAATTAGTTATGACTGTTATAGTCTATATCAATATGACTTGAAATTGGGTCTCTGTCTCTTTAAGAAACTCCTGCTCTTCTGAAACTCTGCCTTCAGGAAGTCATCACAACATGGCTCCTCTATAAACTCTTTAATAACGTTTTTACCAGCGTTTCACTGAGAAGCAGCTCATATTATGAGCTCAGCAGATCCACCAGGTGTTTGCTAATTGCTGCTGGCTAGTCTGAAGGAGCTGAGTGGGGGAGTGCTGCTCTGTGAAGACTTGGCTTGGAAACTGAAGTGCTGAGGAGGAGCTTTGAACTTGAAGGCGGGGCTAGGTCCACCCATGTGTTTTGCACGGCTGAATGGTTGCCATGGGGAACTCAAGGATTTCTCAAACATGCATGAAATGAAAGAATCAAAGCACCACCAAGTATGTTTTAAGCAATTGAATGATATTATAACAAGATGTAAAGGTAAAAAAAAATCTATTTTACATAATACTGCCTCTTTAAAACATTACGAACTATAACCCATTGTTCAGTTGCCTTGGTTTTCTCTCAGAAAAATCAACATTCTTGGTATTCTGCTAAATTTTGAGAGTTGAGTCGTCTGTCCATCTGATCAGTCGACTCTCATCCTTCAACAGTCAAAAACCCAAATCTGCCAGAGCTGAAAGAGAGTCATTTAACAAATAATGATAAAGAAACTGAATTTTGTTAGAGCAGAGCTCCGTTTGTGTTTTTTGAAGTCCTGCTTTCCTTCTTGGAAGCTCCAATCTTGCCAAATCTCTCTCACGACAGAAGCACTTGGGATGCGATGGCGGTGGGATACAATTATCACGTCTGCCCCAGTCGGTCTGTTGTGTTCTGTTTGGACTTTTCACACCAGCGTTCTGTCTTCCTCCCCGTTGTGTCTCACTAACCACCGGTTGCTGCTCAGTAATCTGGCTTAAACAAAGATCCTCTTATCTCCTGATGGAAATTGTAAACCGTATCTGTTATTATAATCAGCCATTTTACCTTTCTCGTAGAAATTTCTCCAACAGTAGAAAAAAAAATCAGCATGCAGGTTTTTGCATTATAACTCATTGTTTTTCTTTACTTTTGCCATTTTTAGCATTGTACTGCTGAAGTATTTGAGTTTACAGCTCACTAACAAAGTACTCACTTGCTGTCACAATAACATTTTGCTAGACGATAAATTGCCCCATAAGTTATTGCGATAAGCGATAGTATTGTTGTTTTCAGACCATTTTCAAGTAATTTAATGGTAATGTGTTTAATATACTAATGTGAGAACAGGTTTTCAAAGATCAATAAACTTTAAATTCTAATAAACTTTTAACACTGGAGCTGAAAGACATTTTAAATATACAAAAATAAATAAATAAAACAACAGAAACAACAAATAAAAAGAATTATGAAGTTGCTCTAAACAAAATTGTCCTTAAAAAAAGTTGCTAGTTGAGACCAAAGAACCAGACTGAAGACTTTTGTCATCCAGTTTTCGGTAGAAAGAGAGATTTTTTTTTTAATTAGTTTGTTTTAATTTACTATGCGATTAATTGATTTATCGTGACAGGTCAACTTGCATCAACATCAAATGTTCAACTTTGAGTCTGAAATGTGAGAAAATGTACAAAGCATTGAATGGTTTTCCAATCACTTTGTGTTTTCCCATGAAATATGAAAACGTTTGTGCTTGGACGTGACAAAATGTTCAAAAATAAAAGTTCAAAGAGTTTAAATACTTTTGCCAACCACTGTAGATCCTCCTGAGCCGTGAAGCCGTTCTTGCACATGTATGTCGTCAGTCTGTAAATCAGTCGCCGCTCGGCTTTGCTTTATAGAACGGGTCAATGCTGCCCTTTGCCATTCTTCAAACAAAGGATGTTTTTTTTTCCTCTTTTTTCCATTTTTCAAAAGAAAGAAAGTGTTTTGTTTGAAGATTTTCCACAGACTTTACAGCATGAATTCTTTAAGCAGGCAGTCAAATAGTGAACAATAATCGCGTTCGAAAAGTTTAACAGGTTTCCTACATATTTTGTAGCTTCAAAGTGTAGTATATTTAAAGAATGTAATATACCGCAATTTAAATAAATGGATCAATTGGGCTGGTTTCTCAGAAGACTAGCATTCGGCTCATGAAGGAGACACGGAGTCTGAAGATTTGCAGTGTGCCAGTGAGTTATATTCACGGTGAAAGACAACAATGATTATACATACTTACAACTTCAACAAGACAGACAGACATCTAAAAGGCCATATAAATAAAAAAAACAAAAAACAAATATGCGCAATACCAAGAAAGAAAAACAAAATAAATGACAAAACCCAAAATAAATTAATCCCACCGTTGACTAAACCCACACCCTTCAGTCTTTTGACTGAAGGGTGTGGGTTAGATCCCAAGACAAGTTGGCTTTGGGTAAAGTGCTTGATCGGTCCAATATGGAGAATCAGGAGTCAGGATGAAACAAAAAGTGATCTCAGGCTACAAGAAGCCTCCTACCATCCTGGCAGGAGAGCGGAAATCTTCACACATAAGTGTAATCTTTTCTTATGGCTCTAGGCCTGGACATTTAGCTCGCCATCTTCTGGCCTGTATAAATAAACAGGACCAATAAACATTGAAATTCAATTCAATCATTCTAACGTGTACACAAATCCATACTCAATATATAAAGTTCATTATCAATCCAATCAATATACAATTTAGAAAGGTTAAAACTTCATTGTACGACCCAGTGTGGGTTCGTTCAGTCCCACACAGCTACTCGCTACGTCAAAACAACACTCACCAGATCCGCCGTTTGTTTTACACATAACTGACATCTCTCCTTGCTGGTCTGGTGGTAGTCGGCTCCTATGATGGCATTATAGTTAGACGATTTTTATACAAAATAAAATAAGGCGAAGAACATAAAGAACGACGCTCGACAAACCTGTAGCTCTGCTCCTCCCAACACATCCAGTGTTCAAACTTCCTGCTCAAATTAATATAGCCAGCCGATAGGCTGCATACTACACGTGACCTTGGAAACTGAGCTGTGATTGGTTGCTTCATAGTGTCACGAGAGCGACACTATTAACAGGATTATCATGTGATTTAATAAAGAGTTGGAGAGGCCGGAGAAAATTAGTAGATGAAAGCTAGAAATTTACACCCAGGTTACAAAAGTTTCGCACTTTTTCAGGCTCATGTGAAAATAAACCTATAAAAAAATCATATTTTGTACTTTTAACCCATTCTAATGTAAGTATTACCCTTTAGCTGCTAAACAGTAATTAAATCATATGACTGAAGAGACAACACAATATTGAAATTGGCTTATGGATTTAAGGTTTTAACATTTCAGTGATTATTTCAGCATCTTCTCATGATTTGAGTTTAAGACTTTAAGCGCAACAATTATGGACACGGAGGTGAAAGTCTGAAGCCAACATGTCTTGTGACTGACTGAAATAATATTAATGTTTTGTTTAGACCCCTGACTCGACTGAGAGAACCGTGCCAAGAGATAAACTGGTGTGATGGCAAATGGAGCCAAATTGTCAAAATACAAGTAGAAACATAAATAATTGCTGTACTGTAGTTAAAGATTCAGGTTTTTATTAGTTATTAGTTACTGGAAACAATATAAATATATACATTTTTTCAAAAATCTTTTTTTTTTTTTTTGCATTGTTCTGTTATCTCTTAAGAAATACTTGCCTGCATATAATTTTATATCAGGAAGAAAATGTTAAATTAGTTCAATTAAAACAATTTCCCATGTAAATTTGTGAGGTATATGAATTAAAGTAAATCAGTGTAAAAATTATTTACATACAAGCTTGGATTTGTTCTGGGTTTTGGTTTCAATTCACAAACATAGCAGTGTATTCAGGGAAATCATTTAAAAATAATAATAATTCCAGTTTAGAGAAAGTATGAAGGCCTGGAAGGAATCAAACTTCTGTAGGAAATGAGAATATTAAAGGGTTAACAGAGGAGCGTTGTTGTGACGACTTCCTGAGGGCGGAGTCACAGAAAGAACTGGAGTTTCTTAAAGAGACAGAAGCCCAAATTCAAGGTGCTAATTCACAAAGTCAAACTTCTTTTCAGTCACATTTGACAAATGCGGCATTTTTATATCAGCTGAAACTTGATTATGCTATAAAATGATGCTATACGGCTGGAAAGCACATAATACTGCCCCTTTAAGAAACGGTTTGGGTAAATGTGTAAGAAATGCGTCTTGTTTAGTGGAAGCATAAGGAAACGTCTGAAGGGTTCCAATTAAAGAAAATGATGGCCACCTGGAACAGCGTCTCCAGCAGCAGATTTAATTTATGATTATTTGCAGCTGCATCCAATTACTACAACAAAACCAAAAAAAAGAAAAAAAAAAAAAAGAAAAACATGAAAAATGATGATGATGGACAAATACACACAGCTACTTAAGACTGTATAACATTATTTCTTTAGAAAGCACAACTTTATCAACTTCCAAAAAAAAAAAAAAGTTAAGAAAAGCAGTTTTTTTTTTTTTAAAGTCTGATCAGACAATAGAAACGAGATTGTGGGCTCAGCTGTAGTTGAAATTAACACAGATGAAAAAAACTAATTGGTTTAAACAGATCTCACATCACAAAAAAACAGGAGTTAAAAAGAGAATTTGTTGTAAAAGGAGTGTTATTCTGACCGAACAAAAAGATTCTGCCAAGCAAACTAAAGGCAAATTAGGTGAAAATGAAAATAGATGAAGGGCACAGAAAAAGCAGATGGAATGACGGCAAATGAATGTGTTGCCTGGAAAGCAAAAAAAAAAAAAAAGAGAGAGAGAGAGAGAGAGAGAAAGAGCGGGTGTGTTGAAAACTTACATAAAAACAAAAAATGGTAATGACTCAAAAAATGTATTTGGATAAATTTGTAGTATTTTGTACAAATTTTACAATGGGAAAACAAATGTGTGTAAATTGTATTATGTTCAAATATTTGCTATAAAGTCTGGTTAAGTAGTTGTTTGACAAAGAACAAAAAAGAAAAGAACAAAAAAGGTGAAGACAGGAAACAATTTTCATCAAATGGATTCAATCTTCCAGACGGATGAGCCATCGGTCTTTCCACAATATGTTGTTGGGTACCAACAATTTCCAGCTTACAGCCACTTTTTACTTCTCCCCTCCAGGCTGGGGTTAGCAACAACGAAAGGCCTGTTATTTCAGCCACCAATTCAACGCTAAGCACGACGTACAAACAAGGTGAAAGAAAAACAGTAAAGAGGCGAGAGGAGTGTCAAGTCGGGAAAACTTTTCACTTTCGTTTTGGATAAGGAAGATGGGAGTCGCCTCTTAAAGGGCCCCCACTATAAGCTACAAAGTTTCTACCTCAACAGAAGCATGTGGAGAGAAGACGGGTTGAGATTAAAGGCGGTTTTTCTACATTAATGTATAACAATAATTTAGTTATATACAGATTGATTTTAAAAGGGGAAAATCTATTTAAAAAAATTAAAATTTTGTTTTTCAACAGCATTTGATTCCTCCTTGTGATTCTGATATCCCAGTGAAAAATGTTGCAGTGTCAATGAACAACCCGTAGGTGGCGATAACACTGCCATGAACTACATCAAAATTTTTAAAAAGAACATCCCAGGAATGGCTAAAGCTGCGCTGCCTGCTAAGCTAAAGATACTATAACTTTGTTTGTGTCTTTTGCTCCCGGTCACTAAGGAGAAATGACCCAATCAAGATTTTTTTTTAAAATTTGGATTATGATCCAAATCATTTTCCATTAGACATGTACTCATTCAGTGCAATACTTACAATACAATTCGTAAATGACTCCAAATTAACTCCTTTAATTGTTTGTATCGCTTTGTTGTTGCTTATTGCCTTTTACTTTGTTTTCTCTGTTTTGCCTATGACTAACTTCCGGTTTTAAGTTTGATGCTTTTATTTTGAAAGGACAACTTCCTGTTTATGTATTAGCGAACGGCAGCTTAGCGACAGGAAAAGACGGCAAGTTGTGGAGCAGTTAATACAACTTGACGTCTTGTTATTGTGTGTTTTGTAAATAAGTACGTTTTCAATACTGAGCGACGAAAACTGCATTTGTTTTATCATGCACTAAAATGATTGTTATTTTTAGGCTATTGTCAATATTTAAGAGTTAGGTTGCAAACGTAATGTTTGTAAAAGTATGGACTGAGCTTACGCTGTGTTTTTTGAGGCTGTTTGCTAAACAATTATTTATTCACTGAAATTATATTAACTAAAACAATGTAAATACTGAAATAACACCATAGTGTTTACCTCAAGTACTGCAGTCAGAGAGTCTTGCTGGACCAAACTGACAAACACTTTGAAGGTTGTTGGGCTGCTAAGTGGCAGGCTCAGGATGAAGCAAAGGTCAGCAGGGTCAAAGCTGTTTGGCAGAGCCCTCTCTGTCTGACATTTTGCAAATTTAATACATCGCCACAGAGACGCAGTACAAAAACATCTGTCACAAAGGCCAGCAGCTCTGACAAAATGCCAGTATTGATGCTCGTAGTGTGCGCTGCGCTACGTCTTGCTGATGTGGACGAGGGAATCGGAGCGGGGATTTCTTGTTGTAGCCATTCGATAAATAATTGAATCCCAGAAAGGAGCGGTACTCAATCTTGTTAAACAAGAATAATAACCACGATGAATATTTCATTTCTCTACCATCTTTTTGTGGGGATTTCCTCGAGCCGACTTCCTGATCTAATCTTGGCAGTTTCACGTTGGGGAAAAAAATGAAAAAGGAGAAGCATCCCCTGAAGTTTTGATCCTGGCTCCTTTCGCGCCGCAGTCTCAGACTTCTCCATGGTCTGATTCACATCCTTATCAGGTGAACTAAGCTTGGGGGGGCGGTGAGGGGAAAAAGGAGAAGGAAGAGCAAAAATGACAGAAAGGGAAACGGGGAAATAACGCTGAAGACACAGAAGGCGGCGGAGGTGAAGATTTAAAAAAGGGGGAAAAGCTGAAGTTAAGACACGGTGAGTCCCAGGCAGACGCACACTTATCCCAAGAGTTGGTCAGAAATGGTTTGGATCAGTTCTGCTCCTCAAATTGATTTTTCTGTCGCCTCTATTTTAAGTTGCCTTCAAGTCCATTTTCTCATTCTCTTGTTTTTGCTCCTTTACCAGTTTTCCATGACCCCCCATCCATCTCTTCCCTTTTCTTTATTTTCATCAACTCATCTCTCTCCGATTCTTTTGCACTGCTCTTCTTACGGCCCGTCTCACCTCACCGCCCTTCAGAATAATTGCTCTGTGGCGCCGTCTCTCTCTGGGTGCATATCAAACCTTTGCTGTGCGAGAGCACAAACAGAATAGCATCAGGAACAACACATAGGGAGGGTCCAACACGGGCGTATAAACCTCTGTTGGGGTAAATGAGGTGACACTCAATGATATGCTGCCACAGTTCCCTTGAAAATTAGGGCTATTGACTGACATGATGCCACCTGACAATCAGTTCAGTGTGTCTGTCGGGAACTGACTGATCGGCGGTCGAAATTTGTCACGAAGTAAACACCCCTTACCTGGAGGAACTGAACCTACAACAAAGCATTGGGGTGTAGCTTTAGGAATGCGCTGCACTCATAAAAGTTTGGGGAAAAATAATCGGAAAAAACTTTGACAATGGGGAACATTCATTTGAGACACACTTTACCCAGAGCATTTAGAGGGTGGAACAGAGTTTATTCCATTTCCAAACCCTAAACGTTGGATGAAAAAATGTAAAAGACGGACAAAAGCCTGTAGGCAGCATCACGAGCAGCTGAATACAACAGTGGCTGCGTTTCCATTACGAATGTACGCAAATCCTTGTTAATATTCTGCTAATGTTGGGGGAAAAAAACACATTTGGGGCGTTTCCGTTACGTAGGAAAGAAAATTAAATTAAATGTTAATAAGCTTGTTCACACGTGATAAGTTGTTAAAACTCACGGCAGCGACGGATGTTGGCATCTGCATGCTCGTTACCCATCAACCATCAGAGGAGACGTTGGCGTCTTATTCAGACGTTGGGGCAACAAAGCGCTTATACTTTGGAGCGGCTATGTGTGCAGCGTTTTGATTTTACAGTTGGTGATTTTACAGAAAAGCTACAGATTCAAACATTTATGAATTATTTTGCAAAGCAATTTATCACTGTTTAGTCGGAATCTTTTAAGATCAGTCCTTTGAACTTTAACGTCAATTTCTCTGTGGTTTTCTGCAAATAACGTCACAGACCTGATGTGTGACTCGTTCAAAGAAATGTTTGCCAGTCTTTCTTTGCCTTGATGTTGGCAGAAATGACAAAAATGTCTCACCAAGTATCTCAGGTCAGCTTCGCTCCACCTTATTTGTTTGCTCCACTTGAGTTGAGATCTTGCCCCGGGATCACGTCGATTGGTGCGCCATCAGTGTGTGAACTTCCTCGTTCAGCCAGATCTCTTTCCCTTTTCCATTAGTCCACTCAGCCATCCATCAGTCACCGTTCCACCAAATGATGGGAAAGAGTCGAGGGATTTCATTTACCCTTCCCTCACTCTTTTTCTTCCCAATTAAACCATTCCTCTTTTCCACAATCTTCCCATTACTCCTGCGTCCCTGAACATACACACGTTTTCCTGTTGTTCACCCCTTTTCACAAGCCAGGGGTTGTTTAAAGTCCGAAGAAAACCTATCGGGGTAAACAACTGCTGGCAATAGGAGTGAAGAGAGCTACGCTTGAAGGAAAAAAAAAATCTGCTTGGACTTTTGGTGATTTAAAATTCACTTTGAGTATGTGGATACATGGTGGTTTTTGGTTTCATGCTTCTCTGTTTGTGCTTTGGATTCAGGGCTCATATGGAAAAATAACAAGGAAAGTTTGGAATCTGATCTTTCCTGTAATCCAACTCGGAATATGAACAGAGAAGAAGAGGACAGAAGATGGGAAAGTATTAAAGTATAAATTAATGTCGTCTCCGGCATCAAAGTAGACAGGAAATATGAAGATGTGTTCAAATGGCCTTTGGCCTTCTGGAATATGTATGTCTGATAAAGTGGTTGTTTCTTATTTATTCCAACTTTCTGCAGTTGGACATAATAGTTAATAGTTTAAACATTGTGGTCATAACATCACTTACCATCCTAGGTTTGTTGGTGGAGGCTTTATATTGCAGTTTACATGCATGTTTGTTAAAGCTAACGCTACTAAACCATCAGATAAATATGAATGTTTCCTCTGTTACAACATACATTTCTGATAAATTCCTTCTGTTTGTATCTTTTTTTGACTCACCATTGTTTATCCCATCAGATCCGACAGATATATGGGAGGGGCCGGCCCGCCACTTCCTGTTTAAATTGGTGTGTGATGTCACTGCTTACATCACCGGGTACAACCAAATGGAGGGGTTTCTTTTTCTGTACATTTTCCTCAAAGAAACCTTTCAGTTGCCCAGTGTTAATGTTTTTAGCTAACCAATCATTTAGTTGTGTTGATGAGTTTCTAAATTATATTAATAACTTTATTCCTGTTTTTTTGTTCTGTTTAGATTTTGGTGTTTGGTTTGACCTACTTTCTGATGAAATGCAGGTGTTTCCAATTCTATATACAACCAGTAAAATCCTGGTTACTGGGAGGTCATGATGTCAGAAAATATCAGGAGAACATTATTTTGAGTTCTTCCAAAATTTTTCCATGAAAAATATCCCTTGATATTCCTGGTAGAATAGTGACTTACTTTTGTAAGTGTGGATTCAGATCTGAACCTTCAAAGACATATAAAGACAGTTACAAAATCAGCCTTCTATCACCTGAAGAACATTTCCAGGATTAAAGGACTAATGTCTGGCTCCAGCCTGCTCTGCATCCACAGAACCAAACAAGTTTCTATGCATCACAAATCTGGAGCAAACGTCCAGAAAAATCCCACCTGTTCATAGATGGGTTTGAACCACAATAAATGAAACATTGACCAACATATTTCATGTGTCCCGATTTTGACGACGGCCTTTGACAAAATGTAATTCACATTTTGCTTCACATTTGGTGATTATGTGATGTTTTTATGATGTGAAGCACTTTGGACTGCCTTGTTGTTGAAAATAAGCTGCACAAATAAACATGGCTTTTTTCCTATTTGAAAGAAAAAAGGAGGACACAGCAAAACATGGAAAACAGTCATGCACCACACAAAGGGGCCTCTACTCACACAGTCAAGTGCTGCAGTGTCCAGGGAGTAATTGTACTGCTTGGTAATAGCCTTTTCACATTATTTCCCCCACCACCCCCAAAAAAAGAGGAGAAATCCCAAAATACACTGGATGCTGTTCCAGAAATGGAAGCATGGTGCGATTCTGGGCCATCTTTTCTTGGGGAGTTAAGTGGAAGAAATGAGAGCAATTTAAGAATCACTCTGACCAATGTGTTTAAAAAGTAAAAGCACAAAAAAATGGTATTTTTGAAAACTAGAAACTATTTCCCAGTCAAGGAGAGTAACATGTTTGGTGTTTGACCTTCCTCTGCCACATTTTGGATGTAGTTTGATGGTGAGCAAGGTGAGTCCATATTTTGTTCCAAATAAGCAAAAAAAATAAAAATTAGAATCAACAGCAACAAGTTTAAAACACCTGTTTCCAGTGGCTTAGAGTAACAGAACAGGTTTGTAAGACAATACAGGTGGAGGAATAACCCAAATAATAATAGATATTTAAAAACACTGGGCACTGGGAGACGGCAGAGGAGCTCGATTATTTTCACTGACTGTCCCACACCATAATGTCACGACACTGACAGTTTGTTTTAAAATAAAATTTATAAGCTGCAGCTTAAAAGGATGAAGACATAGTTCTTGAAATGTTAGTTTACAGTGATTACAGGAAGAATCAGTATATATAATAAATGTCTTATAGCTCATTTTACGCTGGTAAAATGTTTTTAAAGGGTTAATAGATGAGTGATGCTTTGATGACTTCCTGAAGGCGGAGTTTCAGAAAGAGAAGAGCTTCTTAAAGAGACAGAGGCCCAATTTCAAGGCGAAAAATTACAACGTCAAATTTCTTTCAAGTCATATTTGAAATGTATTGTATTTTAACACCACAATTACTTAATTGTGCTATAAAATGGCTCTATGTGGCTGGAGGATGTAAAATACCCCCCATTTAATATCTGCTAGAGAAAACGGAGTCTCTGGTTTGGCAGTGAACAAATCCATAACCAATTCCACACACTGTTACTAGGTATATTTGCAGTAATAATAGAGTAAATAACTATCATTTCAAGCCATTAAAATATTTCCTGCAATGAGAAATGATTGCATTACTCTGAAATGTTTGCAGCTGTGTTCCTCCCCAAGTCTAAGACGCGTCCCTCTCGTCGAGAATAACGCAGGGGGAAACTCGGCGCGGCCCCGCCTGATGACGCCCGAGCAGAAAATCGCCGGCGTGCGCCGCGCTTACGAGACTGCTGTGAATTCTTGGATCAAAACCCTCAGACCAACCGCAGACAGACTGGAGTAATGAGGAAAAGAAGCAATCATCAATCAAAGTCAGACTCGCACGAGCCAAAAAATTATGAGTCACGATCCCGGGCTCCTGCGCGCGGCGAGGTAGCCGTCTCATCTCCACGGTGATTATCTGGACGAGATGCGGGGCAATTCATAGGCGGACATGATCGTTTTTGGAATATGGAGAGAGAGAGAGAAAGAAAAAGAGAGAGGGGGGAAAAAAGGCACTGAGACAATTACCTTTATTAGCTGGAGAGCCGCATGTTGTGGGTACTGAGTGATGACTCAGTGTGGGATTCGCCAAGTGATAGTCGTCAGCTGTAAATGAGTTATGGGAGAGCCCTGAACCCAAACATAATAACACAATATGCGATGAAAGCGCAAGTTAGAGCTTCAGGAAATGACAGATAAAACCCACCATGAGTAAAAATATTTACTTAGCCTCCTTTACTGCCTAAATTTAGTTGCAAAAGCCTAAAGAATGAATTTGAACATTTGCTGTCAAGCAGAGATCGATACTGTCAATACAACACAAATGACAGACTGTGTAACTTTTGCTCTCGATGATGGAAATGTAACGTTTGTCACTGGTTTGCAATTCTCAGTTGTTGACTGCATGTTTTTATGGACGTCTTATTCTTTTGTTTTAATGACGTGAAGCGCTGTGAACTGCAGTGTTGCTGAAATTTACAACACAAATAAACTTGATTGACTGAACTTAATAAATAGATGTATTTTTTATTTAAATGGGTGAAATTATGCATAATTATGCATAACACTAACTGCTGGGTGTTTTTGCTCAAGTCTATCAATATTTAAACAGTGATCTTCCAATTTATTAGCCGCCTGTCAGGTGAAAACTATGTTTAATTTATCGTTTTGGGATTTTGTGGGAGAAATCAGCACAAATATTTTTAACAAGTAAAAAGCTAAAAGTGTGTTCTGCATTTTCAATCAGTCCTCATTACTTTAGAAGCCCTTTAATAAAATCCAGTGAAACCAGTGGCCTAATTAGCAACATGAGTCCAGAGCGTGTAATTAGCATCGTGACGACCATGAATCAAGGTTGGGTTTTTTATCCAGCATTTCACTGGTAAATACGGATTTTAAAAAACAAAGTAGGGCTGCGTAGACACCACAGCATCAGTCAGCACGCGAAATCTCAACCCCTGTAAGTGACAGCAACAAAATAAAACCGAAGCAAAATGGGTGGAAACAAAGATGGCTGACTCCACGCAAAGGTAGGCGTAGGTAAAATGACCATTACATTGGATTTATACATTTAAAATTTTAGTTTTTGTCTTTCAAAATATTAAAATGTGCTAAAAAACTGAGTTGTGGGTTTGTTTAATATGTCCTTTTTCAATTAATGTCTTAAAAAATGAAATACTTTATATGAAGAATAATTTTATAAACCCATTTTTACAAAGTTGTGTAAATCTACACCATCATAAAGCCTTCGCACTAAAACTAGACCGCTTCTAAACTTCCTAGTGACCCAATACGTTTCACAAAATAGAAAGACTGGTTTGTTTACGTGGTGATGAATATTTACAGAAAAACAAAGAAAAATTAATACTGATATTGATATAGATGCTGGATGTGAATTTAGCCAGTCTCAGACACAAAGACACATTAAAGTTTATACATATAGTCATAAATAACTGTGTGCCGTAAGGAAAGCCACAGGCGAAGGCAGATGGAGGGAGCAAACAAGGGTTAGAGACAGATGTGACTGTGTGTGTGGGTGTGTGTGTGTATGTGTGTGTGTGAGGAGCAGAGTGAGGAAAGCAGACATCCTCATAAATAATGGGCAACAGAACCACAGAAGAGGCCAGTAATTAGGAAGGTAAGAATCAAAGAAAGACACAAAGTGACTCTTGAGACAAAAATAGATACAGAAGAAAAGTGTGAAGCTGTTCAGAGAACAACAATGGTTCACATCACACTTAAAAAAAAGAGGAAGCGTTATGATCTTGGAATATACTTGGGTTTCCACCACTTATTCTCACCCAGCTAGAAATTACTTCTTTTGATGTAAAAGCTTTAAAATTTAAAATCAAATTCTTGCAGAAAGGTAAATAAAACAGATAAAAGCTTGAGGTTTCTCGGTTGTATTGAAACACTGCAGGTGTATTTTGCAAAAGTGCAATGGAAACACAAGTCACCTGATCTATAACCGGATGATACTACTGGTAAAAACGACAAAGAAGACAACAGGAAGTAGTGGGAGGGAGGATGATTTTTTTTTATTTTTTTTTATCCCAGGACAATGTGCAGCTGGCTCCATCAGAGCTCTCCCACAGTCTTGAAATATCACTTTGTCTCCCATTTATGACTTTCAGGATCTTATTGTGCTGAACTGAGACAGTAATTGGGAATAATTTGTTTTTACTGTTTCTTAGCTAGCGAAAGAAAAAAAGTGACATACGTGACTTTTTCTTAACACAGTGTCTTTTGATCCTGCTGAAGAAAAAGAAAAACAACCACCACGGCAGTAATCTAATCATTTTAAGAAGTTAACCGATCTCCTTTGAGAATCCATTTCCGAGCTGCATTTGGGTTTCGGTCGCAGCAACTCGACCCTCCAGGCAACACATTCATCAACCGCAGATCCTCCGAGCAGCTGTTGCTCCACGGCCGGCTTTGAAACGGCAAATTTCTTGTAAAACTTTGACACAAACTGCAGCTGGGCATGCGGCTAACGCATCATCTCTGTGGATGCATTCAATGTTTGCCATTCAAAAGAAACTCACACTACCTTGTTTTTCAAGTTAAAACCACAAGGACCTTATCTGACGGACCAACACAAAGTGGAACACCACGGCAGAAACTGGAGGGAAAAAAGGATAGGTGACACAATTTGGTTTTAAAAGTTTCCATAAAAATAAATCTGAAATATGTGATGAGTCAGCACCTTCCTGGGTTGATATTTTGTGAACCAGCCTTTCAGTAAAACTACATCTGCAAATTCTTATTCGGCGCTACGAGCCTCATATCTAGTGACTAGGGATGAAATGATTAATTAGGTTAATCGCCAGGAATCGCTTATTGCAATAATGGTCAACTAAGTTATTAATCGTTTAATCATTAACTGAAATATTCAGGAAAAGTCAATTTCCTGAAAAAAATATTCAGAGCAGTAATTAAGCCAAAACTTAGCAAAATATAAATGTATGTTTTCCATTTAAGATATTAAAAAACCATCATTAAATATGTTTTGCCCAAAACTCCTCAGCTTTAGCTTCATCACTTTCAAAGTCACTGAAGGAATGCTGTTATTTCATTTAATGCAGTGGTTCTTAACCTTTTTTGAGGTACCAAACCCCCCAGTTTCATATGTGCATTCACCGAATGCACATATGAGTTACTTTACTAAGTTGTCATATTGAACAAACATAAATAAATTAAGTTAATCGACTACATAACCAATTAACTCTTTTTTTTTCCAAGTTGGAACTCCATTTTCCTTTTTTCAGTGCATGTTGGTTTATTTTTTCTCTTTACTGAATGGATGTATTTAAACTGAAGGGTGGGAATTGTACATTTGAGAAATTGAGATAATGTTACAACAATAGAAAAATAAAGTCTTTTTGCATTCTTAACAGGAATTTCAATCATTTTCACCTCTCCCTGGACTTACATGAAAATCCCACCCTGATGACATAACAGACTTTCCGTCATCCAGTTTCACAAACACAGATTCTAGTTGGTTATAAAGAGCTTTACAGGCTGCGCGTCACACATTGAGGCATTTTTTTATGCAATCTTTCTTTTTGTCTGCAGAAAGTGACGCCACCTGAGGACAGCGATAGAGGTGATCTGACAAGTTAATTCATAATCTTGACAGGATTAAACCAGTAAAGTCCAAGTATGGGGGAGTGGGGGGGAGTCATATAAGTCATAAAAGCCCCACTCAGAATATCAGAGATGGAACCTGAGAGAAAATTAAACAGGAAAAAAAATCCAAACCTACACAAACAGTAAGAGTTATTCCAGCAGCACCTTTATCCCTCTCTATGGCTCCAAAGTCGAGTTGCATGACAAGTAATCTACTTGCAAATCATTTGAATTCGTGCTCCGGCATCTGGTGTTGCCCAGAGGGGACGCAGTCACAGGGAATGTTGTTACAAATGAGAGGGAAGTGGCATAATTTTTCCCACAAAATGGTTTTATAAGAACCAGAAAAACCAACAAATGGAAGCTAGCTGGGGAGATCAGAGTAATACTCGTGGTGCGTGGGGACAGGAAATCGAGAACAGGAAGCAGAGAAGAGCCATAAACCGTGTTACAGGTACGGTGTGCAAAGGGCCAGTATTTGGGTTTTCCAGACACAGAGAGACATTTCATAGCACAGTCAAGTTAACTATGTGACCGTCAGTGCTGATTATTCAAATATGACTTAAAAGAAATTTTACTTCCTGATTTAACACCTTGAAATTGAGCCTCTGTCTCTTTAAGAAACTCCTACTCTTACTGAAACTCCACCTTCAGGAAGTCGTCACAACGTGGCTCCTTTATTAACCCTTTGACAAAGTTTCTACCAGTGTCTCACTAACAAGTAGATCATTTAATGAGCTCAGCAGATGTGCAGTTCCACCAGGTGTTTGCTAATTGCTGCTGGCTAGTCTGAAGGAGCTGAGTGGGGGGAGCCATAGGGGAACGTTGCACTCTGAGGCGGAGCTCCGGCCCTGCAGGCGGGGCTATGTTCACACAGGCAATTTGCACAGCTGAGTGGTTGCCATGGAGATTAAGTTTCCTCAAACATCCATGAAAGAATCAAAGCAACACTCCAGATAGATGAGGAAATAACAAAAAGCTAAAAAAAAGTAAAAATCACACGACACTGCCCCTTTAAACAGTCAAGCCACATTGAAATGTTTGCCGAAAAGAACTGAAATGAAGCACGTTTTAGCCTGCGTCTTTCTTCCTTCCTTTGTTTCACCCCATTATTGCTGCCTCCAAATGGCCCCTCATCTCCTCATGAGCCTCGCCATCATATTTCCGCGGCCTTAATAGTTTCACAGCGGTGCATTTTATGGCCTCTTTCTGCGCTGCTTTTCTAACGACGCCGCTGTCAAACAGGGAGACTCACAATCTGAAGGATTCTCCCTCCATCGCTACTTTTGCTCTGGACAACTCTCTGCCTAATTGTCTCCCAGCACAACAGCTATGCGTGAACTTTCCGGAGGGACGGGGGAGGGGGGGTGAAAAACAAGAAAAGAAATCCTGCTTTCAAATCAATAGTTTGATTTAAAAAAATCTGTTATATGCTCTAGTAAAAGAGCTTCTGACTGCTGTAATAAAACAACATCCCGCCACGGCCCATAGGGATGTAACAACTGTGGTTCTAAGCTTTGAATCACATTGATGAAAGTTATTTAAATAGTTTTCTACCTGGAAAAAAAACCATTACCATTTAGATGAAGAAAAAAAAGATAATCTTCATTAAAGATTATGTCATTATGTGACCTTATGATTGTTTATTTCTGTTTTATCGATCTTCGATGTGACCAGATTTGTGCGTTTTAACTTTTTTGTTTCGTGGTTTGGAGGAGAATGTTCAGCACTTAATGCCTTCCTATGGTGTGAAAATGAAAGGCATTGTAAGAATTTTGATTTTTACTCTTTTTTTTTCTGACTCACCTGTAATTCAGTCGGAGATAAAACCTTGAGAAAGTTACAATCAAATGAAGAAGCTTTCTTGGAAAATCATCCAAAATGTTTCTAAGCATATTGAGAAAAGTAATTTCTATTAAGATGTGCTTTGTAGACTGTCTACATCAGGAGTACTGAAAGGCTTTTGGTGTTAATTCGAATGGTCTTAAGTTCAAGTTAGTTATTTGAAATCCAACGCAAGCGTCCAGATTTCATGCTTCAAACGCCATCATTCTTATAAAATATGTAAATATTAGAACACAAAAGACCTTGGAAGAGTTATTTCACGCAGTTATTGCCTCTCAGTTGGATTATCGTAATGTCTTGTATGTTGTTGAAAATAAAATCACTTCTGCGTGTCAAAAACTTAGCAGGTACTAAAACAAACAAAAGGAACAGAGAACAAATGTCTCCGGTTCTGGCTCCTCGTTGGCATTTGATTGAAACAGAATTAAAGTTTCTTTTGTTATGACAGTTATGGAATATGTTTGTAGTTTTGCCTTAACCTTACTTTTGTATGAAACACTGAATTCCTATATATCAAGATTTAAAACCCACTGGTTTAGAGTTGCTTTTAAAGCATAATAAGCGAAACATTGACCAACATATTCAACATGTTTTTGTGTTCTTGATGATGGTCCTGGTCAAAACGTAGCATCTGCTGCTAGTTTCTCAACTGTTGACTTTGAACTGCCTGGTTCCTGAAATGTGCTATAAAAAGTAAACTTGACTGAACTGAGTATTGTTGTTATCTTACTTTATTTCACTGAACTGTTCATCACTTTGGTCAACATCTAAATTGGTCCCGCATCTAAATCAGTTATTGGGAAACATTCACATAACCACATATTCCAGCAAAACAGAAGAAAAAAATGAACCTCTGAGTCGTGGCTTCAGCAAAGGTTTGCATGTGGATGACTGGGATACCTGCACTGTGGTGGAGGATCGCTGGGAAGCGAGGAGAACAAGTAAAATGACGCCTGGGGTTCAAGTCGCATGTGTCGCTATGTCTCTTGCCCTCCTATCGTGCCGCTGGTCTCTGAAGTGTCATCCTATCAGACTGTGCAATGCACTGAGGACTTCATTAAAATCTATTGCTGCCTCTCTTCTCTCTTCTCCTGATCTTTTCACTTCAGTGTATTTCACTCTATTCCACACACTGCCTGGATATGAATGTGAACAGGCCGTTATTTGGCATTTTAGAACGACTGTTTAATCTTCATGACCAGTTCGAATGTGGCTGGACTTTGGCTGATCTGGAAGATGTTTGTTAGTGTGAAAGTAATTGTGATGCTGCTACATTATTAACTAGTTATTTTCCTTGCCATCCTACCAAAATGCTCCCATCTTGGACTTTGCAACAACACACAATTTTCTTATAAAAGACGTTCAAGCCATGCCATTAAAAAGTATTTTAATTAGTGAGAATTAACATGAAAGAATGTAAATGTTTGGCAGTGAGCATCCAACACAAACGGCACTTGGGCGCAATTTGGAGGTGTTGTCACATCAGCAAATTTTCCTGCAACAGCACACTTCCAATGCAACTTGAAAATGCTTCTGATCATGACACTGTATATATTGCATGAATTGTTTGTTGAACTTATTTGATGAGATCCTTTTCGTTGTAGCAGGAGCAGCACTGGGTCACATTAGGCGTATTTGCTGCAGAACGAAGCGAGTTGCCGATTCAGAGGGGGAGAGATTATGTTGTGGCCACGAGGCTAGCATAGTTAGCGCTGTTTTAAATTCTTCACGCGCCCTAAATGCAGAGATTTTTTTACCTGTTTAAAAGATTCAGAAAATGATGACGCATGTAATGAGAAACTGATGGCAACCTAGAAAAGCTCAGTAAGATCTTGAAAATACAATCCATTGTGTATTTTTAATGTCAGTGTGCAACAGTCCTATCTTAAAGGCTTAGTTTAGACAAGTTTTGAAAATGTATTGTTGGAAATAGTAGCCTTACCAAATGATAGAAAATGTGACTGTGACACACAACTCAAAGGGTTTTGGCAGAGCTAGAGCTGGTCGTATGTTTGCTATTGACATTCTGCAACCAATCAATAGGACACAGGCGTGGCTTGGCTGATAAAACACCTCTATATTTATCTAAAGTTTGATAAGAAAAAGCAAAATTTGACTGATATGAATTTTTTTTACTCTGTGTTGTCTCTAAAATCGCTAAGGTTAGCTAAAATGTCCGAGGGGCTAGCTGCTAGCTTCCACCAGTCTGAGGAGTTTTCCAGTAAACTAACCCTTACACAACCACACTTTAAAATATTCATGCTAACACTTTAGCATGGTTCTGTAGCTCTAAATTAAAACAAAACACAGCTGGTGATATTCACACCTAATTACACATTCCTGAAAAAAATAGCTAGCAACTCAGCTTAGCGACAAGGTGTGCTAAACACACACATTTAAACACTTGCTTTCTGACATTAACCTTTACTATGATTTCTAAAAAAAAAAATTAATCAACTAGCTGATGATTCACATGATGCAGACCTTAGCAGACCTCACCATTTCTCTCTCACTGCCAGATCAGATCCAGCTGTAGGTTTTGCAAATAGATTAGCTAGGGTGTGACACCAAGTTTTCTAGTAAAATATGACTATTTCCAAAGTTTATCTCTGTGTTAGACAGCTGACAAAACTTCATCTTACCATCTAGGATGTCTGACTCTGGAACTTGGATATCCAAATTTCATATTTTATAGCTTATATATACACACACACTATAGTTGCAAGCCAGACATCTTTTTCAGCAGTCTCCCTCTTCTCATTTCCCCCGCAGTCACTTTACAATCGAGATCATTACAAATGCAGAGGGACCTATTAAAATGATACTGCAAAGAAAAGTGAATGGCCTCCCTGTAATGGAGCGCTCGGAGGAGTTCTCTACGTCGTGCTCTTTCCAACAAAACATGAATCAGAATGGCCTCAAAGCAATACAAACATGAGTGATGTTGAAAAAGATGGCACAATTTTGAGCAAGAGGCTGACTGCTGTAAAATGACTCAGAAAACTAGATTGATTTTGATGATGTGACGTTTATTTTAAAGTAGCGGGGGGGAAAAAAGCATTCCTAGAAAAAGTTGCTTGAGTGTCCTCGATTACTTATTTTGATGAATACATTTTGTAAGTTTTATTCTGTCATCCTGCTGGCCTGTGGGTGTTTGCTCAGCTCAGCTCTGACTGTCACAAAGACAGATATCCGCTGCCGGGACTTTCTGAAGATCCAGGTTGCATTTCATGGCTTTTGTTCCAACTTCCTCGCCGCCCTTTTATAATCTCTATAAAACTGTGGGATTGTGTGATGTTATCTTTAACTGCAGATGGAGAAGAAATCTACGGGGAAACATAAACTAGCAAGCCCACTCTTTTTAAATTTAGATCATTATATAAACTCACAATCAACACATCAAAGCAGGAATAGTTTTAATTTTCACCAAGCACACTAATCTCAATAAATTTCACTCTGACAGCAGCTGTGAATTTGATTAGGCCGCTCTTCATTAGAAAAGTAAATCCCACACAAAATAAACAGAATAAGTCTCTAGCTTGCAGTGTGTAACTTAATTAGGTAATAAAAATATTGATCCAATATTGAAACAGGTGCACTAAGTTCCAATTTTTGTCACTTTACCTCTCTTTCAAAAACAATGTTCAAGCACTTTCTCTTCATTTCTCTTAAAGGTGCAACTCTCCACATCAAAACACACACACACGCGCACACACACACACACACACACACAAAATAATAATAATAATAATATATATACCGTCTGTATTTTGTCTCTAAATGCAGGCTGGAGGCAGACAAACAGGAAGAACTGATCCAGCTTAAACACGACAACAAAAAATCCAAAATCAATGCGGTAAAACTGTGAAGCCAAAATCTTAAACTATAATTAGATAAAAATGTAAAAGCAAATAATATGAAAACCAGTAATGTGAGATTACTCTCAGAGGTGGTTACCAGAGTGGGAATCAGGCGAAAGTGATTGAATGGTCACAACTTAAGATCTTCTTGATCCACCACCCAACCAGTTAATGTCTAATTTTTCAATTGCTTAAAGAATAACTAAACATGTATTGCCTTGGCTATAATCAAATCAAGAACTGATGAGTTTTACAGTTCTGACCTTAAAATCCTCAACCATGAACCATGTGAGTTAGAAACAAAATGGCTTTCCATTAAAACAGAAACATAAAATCAACCTCAAATATAATCATGACCACATTTTAACAGCGGAGAGAAATTTTAGACCTGATTGATGGTTTCAACTGTTTGCTGCCATTGCTTGATTGAAAACTTTTGTGAACCGGCTTGTTAATTCTACATATTTAACACGACGAAAAAAAAAAAACTATCTAGATATGCTAAGCATGAATTAATCATCTCCTCTGGTATTAATCATAATTACGACTTGTGGATTCTGGCGCGTGTTGATGAGATGTCAGATGTTTCCGATCGAGAATCAAGTGGGAAAAGCGGATGATGCAACACGGCTCCCATTTCTGCAAGTTTCCCTCTGATTCAGACGCTCTGAATGCCGATGAGACCCAAAGCCCTCGCTCTGGAAGGCGCGGGCCCGTCTGCGTCTCCTCCATGAGTCCCCAGCTGCTCCTGACTTACTGCTTTGAGGAGAGCAGCCAGGAAAAGAAAAAACGCTGAAGAGTTGATTACTCGAAGCGCGTGTTCATTATTTTTTGTTTTGCATGTTGCGCCGTGCCAGCATCCTCCCACCGGTTCTCTGCCGACTCTCACTCTGGACCCGTCAGTCTCCCCTCCTGTCGTAAACCAGAGACTTCTTATCCGTCCCCATCGATTACCCTTAAGCTGTTGTCAGGCTGACCTGGAAAGACGTCAACGGTGAGTTGCACAGTCGTTCCGTTTGCCGAGTTTCTTTATAACTCAAAAACTTGTAAAGTCGCTTTTTATTGCCAAAATGTTCTTAATGTCGACGGATCCACTTGGCCTCAGTTCGGTATGAAAAGTCATTCATTTAGACGAGTCAAATGTGGCCCAGTGAAGTTGTTTTCCTGGATGGAGTATGTTTTCTAACTAAAACGTCTGATTTCATATTTCAGCGGCTCCTAAAAACATAAAAAGAATTTATATGATCCAATACCTCTCAGATTATTTACAAAATTAAAATGTATGCGTTACTACCCCAAGGTTCTATCAGAAATGATCCTGACGCATTTCTTATGGAATCTATTGGGAACATTTGTTTCTGTTTGGCACCAATAAACACACACACACACACACACACACACACACACAAGACAGATATGGTTCTATTGCTGTTGTGAACATTTCTTTTCAAGTATTCAAAGATTTTCAGTGTTTTAAAGCAGCAGTATTGTGTGTTTTAAGGCACACAGTGGCATTTTACAGCACAATCAAGAGTCTATGTTACTTTCAGTTGTTATAAAAATTTTGACTTTCTAAATGAACACATTGGAATTGGATCTCTGTCTCTTTAAAAACTCCTGCCCAGGTCCATTCAGATGTTTTGCATGGCTGAACGGTTGCCACGGGAGATTAATGGATTTCTCAAACATGCATGAAAGAATCAAGACAACACTCCAGGTATGTTTATCATGTGGGAATAACATTATAACACCATAGAAAGCTAATAAAAATAAAAATAAAAAATGGTAGTTTTACATGATGCTGCCCCTTTAAAAAATGGAAAAACAAAATGACATCATTTCAAACATGATAACATTCTCATGTGGATACAGTTTTAATAAGATACTACAACTGGATACCGTATTCAGAA
Organism: Poecilia formosa; assembly: GCF_000485575.1. Classification (NCBI taxonomy): domain Eukaryota; kingdom Metazoa; phylum Chordata; class Actinopteri; order Cyprinodontiformes; family Poeciliidae; genus Poecilia; species Poecilia formosa. Next base: position 1,095,425 of record NW_006800069.1, read on the forward strand.
ATGCCAAAAGAATCACAAAAAAGCATCGATTCTAACATTTTTGACCTTCTCGTGTGAAGGTCGTGTCACTCAGGCACCTAAAGGTCAAAATCATTTTTACCTCTCAAAACCTGATCTACATCTACCTATTTACATTCTGCTGGATGTATTCATCTTTCTTGTGTTTTATTTCTACCCAAAGCTGTTAAGTGTGGCTGAAAACTGCGGTCATAATCTGCCACAGTAGTGCAGGTCTCAAAACCGGCTCTCCATGACAGCCGAAGCTGGAAAGCTTTCGTCCTCTTCCTGCATCACACTCGTTTTCTTTGTCCTTGTGTTGACTGTGTGAACAGACAAGGTGAAACAGGTGGGTCAACTTAAAATAGGCTAAATTTAAAGTTTGGGAATTTGCTTAAACCAGTGAACTAATCAAAGTCACATGAGATATTTTAAAGACGGAACATTTTGAAAACAGTTTTGTTGTATGCACTCGGGTTTAGTGACGTGCTCTGAGGTTCATGGTGACTCCTCTGGATTTTAATGTGCAAACGCAAAATTGAGGCTTTTATTTCTCCACTTTACATGTATTTGAAACATTTACTTGTTTTAATAATCTTTTTCAATTACGCCTTACTTAATTGAATGTTCAAAAATATGATAGCAAATAAATTAAAATGAAAAAAAAAGGGTCAAATTAGATTAGTTGTAGTGTTTTTGTTGGCTGACTTATTGCAGTTTATGCAGCAAAATGTTTATTTTCTTATATTAAAAAGCTAGTTATTTATTTGCATGCAAAACTCAGAAAAATGACGTGACATTAACCAATATCAAATATCCAAGTAGAAACATTAATCTTGTTTTAGGCTTCCTGAATACACAAACCCTTTAAAAAATGGCTCCGAAAAATTGCTGAATAATCGCAGATGCCTTTCAAACTAATTAGATTTCATGATCTATTTGTTCTGGCAGAGAAATGAAACTCCATATCAGCACCAGCTTGTGTTTTTAATGTTTACTGGAGTGGACACGCTGAAGTCCGGCCATGACTTCTTATCTGAACTCCTTTGGAAAAAGGCTTTAGAAAACAAGCACAGTCAGACGGGTGGAAGTACATATTAGTGTGTCTTTGCTTTCCTCCTGAAACTGAAACATGGATAAGATGGATGTCTGGGTAATGTGGCACTCCAAGGTTCAGCTGGTAATTACCCAGCAGAAGTAGGATCAGTGCAGACTGCAGCGGCCTCCTGCTTATTATTTGTTAAAAGGAAAAGCGTCGAGGGATAAACAGTTCTGGGGAAACCATCCAACATTTAGGTACGCCACCTTAATTGGTGATATTTTAAAGCATGTAAGTGGTGGAACTCAGTAAGGAAAGTAAGTCGTTTTTTATTTGTAGCACCTTTCACAGACATATAGATCACAAAGTGCTTCACAAAGGCAAAGCAAAACGAACAAAAAAGCAAAGCAAAAGCCTATTTGCTATATCTATACGTATGCTCAAGTGTAGGTTTGTGGCTTTGCATCCAGGTTATGAGATGATAATATTGGCTTCACCAGAAATCAGTTAATTTAAATATTTATATAGGAATAGGTGTTATTTTGCAAGTAGGACACATTTCTCAGAGAGAAATGAGCGGACCGTTTCAGTCCAGGTTTGACTAATCTTTCCATCAGTATGTATGGTCGCATCGCTACATGAAATACAAGAGATTTTACTGCTGTTTAAAGCTCCAGTGATTTCAAGTGATATATTAAGACATTGCTAAATTTAAATATCTCATTACCCGACAACTGCTTACAAAATGCTCTCAACTGCTTAATCTGCAGCTGTAGAGGAAAGTAACATAAAGATCAGTGGGTGGTAATCAGAGACGAATTCTGCGATTTGTGGTTTTTCTCCAAAAACTCCTGGCAAAGCATCCACTGCCTTATTGAACACATTCTCAAATCAATTTAGATCAGTTCTTGCTGTCTAAGCTTTGGGTGTTTTTTGCATCTTTGAAAATCCTACATTGTTTTTTTTTTTCCTCCTCTTTCTGCAGGTCTAGCGGCAGACTTCCAGGGTGTTCACTTTTGTTCCCTCCATTCTTCTCTCTTCTACATCTCCTTTCCTTTGAAACCTGTTCCCCACGTTCCTCCCTTTCTTTTCTCCTGTGTCCGTTACGTTTGAAATAAACCCTGAGAAATTTTGAATAAAGTTATACACACATGTCAAGTGGAGCATCATGAGAAAGCCGTGATGTTTGGGCCTCACCTTGATACTCAGGCAGCCACGCTGCCAGACAGGACATGCTAAAAAGAGAAAACAGAAATAAAATCTACACTTTAATTAAATGAATTAAATAGACTGAAAGAGTGATGGGGTCATTATATAAGTGACAGAATAATAACACTATTCTGCTCCTTTGCAGTTACAATAAGTACTTTTTCCTCGCTGGATATTTGTAACAACATAATCATCCAACAATTGCTGGTCCATTACATCACAATGTTTTTTGTGTTTATCTTTGTCATCTCTCCAAGATCGGAATCACTTTTAATTTGTCTCCTGTTGCCTGAATCTCCTTTGCTACACTGAACCAGAACATCTCTAAAAGACGAAAACCAACATGATTTACACCCTCTTATAAAATTTAGCAAATTTAAACCGATTTAGCGCACAAGTAGACAAGAGTCAGTCCCTGTAAGACGGACAGCATGTCTCAACCGGGTTAAAGAACGACTTCCTCCAGCTCTGGATGTCTGTCTCAGATTCTGGTCTCTTGTTCTGGAGTGTTCTCCGGTAACCTGAACACGGCTCTGATCCGGTGTGGTGAAGAACGAGCTCAGCAGAAACCAGAAACTCTTCACATGCCTGTCCATGTCGACTCTCGCCTTTGGACATTCAATGTGGTCAGAGGGGAGGAAGGGATGAAAAATCTGATACAAACGTCAAAAGAAACTGGACTCGATCTAGGGAAACAAACCTCCATCATACGGAGGAAACTCAAAACGTGCTTCTGTTTCTCCACAGGCATCGCCACGGGACGCCTCTAGAGCGCTTTACCTTTGAGTGATTTATGGACACATGAGGAGGAGACCCCAGGGCAAACCTACAACTGTCTGGGGAGAATTTAAAATCCTTCAGGGAATGAATTTCGTTCTCCCAGAATGACCTTGAGAACATTGTGTGGGACCTGATCTCTTATCGACCTGGCCTCAGAAAAGCTGAATTAGACAGATCGAGACTGGTGGCTGCGAAGGACACTGAAAAAAGTAAATATACAGTACATACTGAAATTGACACATTTCCATTACAAATATGTACAAAACTTTGCCGACATGTCGATAAGACATGTTTCCATTAAATAGGTGCAATTAAAATCACACGTGAATAAGTTTGTTCTTGCGAGAAGTCCTTAAAAAACTCGCCACGCCGTCATCCTCCGACCACTTCCTGTCGTCTTCTTCGTCTTTTCCACCAGCAGGAACATCCTCTTGTTTAACATGCGGCTTGTGATCTGAAAAAAGTTTTGCAAAAACCACCTCAACTTTAGCACAAATTTTTTTTTTTTTTTCCGTGTTTCCATTAAGTTAATTTATTTTTATAATTCCAATTTGCGCAATTATACAGTCAATGGAATTGCAGCTATTGATGCACATATTTTATGCTCATGGTGTTACTCTGCCCTTCCTCCTTTGACTTAAGCTTAATATGTTTGTTTTGTTGTTGTTGTTTTTTGTCCAGCAACCAAAAAGTTCCTGGTGGAAACTGGGCAACATACTACCATGTCTCAATCATAAGGATCTCAGCAAACATATTATGAATCATCATAAAATTTGACCAGAATATCTTTGATTTTCAGAGGTTGAACATGAAACATTTAGCATTTTTATTTTCCAGCACTCTCATTGATAATCACAAGCACGCAACAGAAGTGACAGCCGTGAAAAAGATCGTTGGGGGGAGAAAAGAGGCCGAAATAATTGAGAAACTGGGAACAAGTGTGCGACAGATTAAGGACCGTCATGAGAACAGGTGTTTGGTAAGCGCATGCGAATTGACACCAATTAAATGAACTACTTACAATTTTGGTTCTAGTTGGTTCTTTGGTTGGACAGCTTTGGGGTGAAAAATGTTCCGGCGTGAGATTTTTACCACCTAATTTAGGCCGACATTCATCTGCCTTAAAGGTTAGTCATCCTCTCTGTCATCACTTATTAAATTGTATAATCACTTTGAAGCAGTGAAGCAACTGATACCTCTTTATACCATGAAGTCCAAATAGACTCAAAAGCCATGTGGGACATATGAGTCCAATCCATGCTACAAACAGCTCAATGAAACACATTTCTAAAATTTAATTACAAGAAATATGATGCCAGGGTGTGTAAGCAATGTTTCCCTTTTAGCAAGGGACAGAGAGCAGGCGTCGTTTTACTGACTGGCAGCTTTCCCAGAGCAACGGCTTGTTGGTCCATTTAGATCAGAGATATTGTCAGCCGACTGAAACATTTTCTAGATTCAGTAGAGTAGCTAGTTTTTAGCTTCTCTTCTTTATTTCCTGTAACTTAACTGCAAGAAAACACTAGAAACCACAACTTACTTTCCTCTTTTGCTTCTCATCGAGGTCAGGTGCAAATTTGACATTAGCATTTAACATCCTTACCAACCTGAAGACTCGACCGCAAACTCTTGCTTGGTCCAAACACTTCATATTTTGATTGTATTTTTCATATCGACGTGCCGCATCACGCACGTCTCGCATCAATGACGTGAAGGTCGGATTAAATTTGACACGACTGTTTAAACTACAGACGTTTTGAAAACAATCAGTCATACTGCCACGGGGAAGTGGCACAATATTTTTTTGTGGTTCAAAAATTCGAAACTGGCCACAGATCTGAACCTTCAAAGCCACATAAAGACAGTTACAAAGTCGGCCTTCTGAAACTCATCCAAGTGTTTATCTTTAGTCGCATTTATTACTGCAACAGTGTGAATTAAAAACCAATCAGACAGCTGGAGTTGATCTGAAACCCTGCTGCTCGCGTTCTCACTAAAACCAGGAAGAATGGAGTAAGTGAAACAATCTGCCAGTGGAGTTAATACGTTTTATTCAATATTAAAGAAATATTGACTTGCAAAAGCAGCTATATCTTGTTGAAAAGTTAGTTGTAGGTTAGTTTTGTCCGTTTTTTCCAGGGTACTAAGATATTTACACTAAACCACAGACCAAAACTGACGATTTGACTTTTTCTTCTTTCTTCTATTTTTATAAGATCTAATAGCATCTTTCTTAAGAGACGTTAACACTGGAACAAAAAAAGCCTTTATTTTAATGTAACACCCCAAAATCCTGCAAAAAAGCAAATTCTTTGCTCAATAAGGGTTGAAAAAAACCCTAAATCTATTTACTTATATGCTATTTCGTGAATCATTAACCCTACCAAGTGTTTTTCTTTTAATTCTGAGGGTGTAATGAACTCATAAAATAGTACGAGTCAAATTTGATGAACTGCTAAATCACGACCCGTAAACTTCTAATACATTCTTTACCTGTCATTTGACAATCACCATAAAAGTTAAATGTTTCCCAGTGAGAAGACGAGACCAAATTAGTAAATAATGGTGTTTTTCCTCCGTGGTAATCAGTGTGTTGGATCTCCAAAGACAACAGTGCTGTTTTAAAGCACTGAAGGGTGATGTTAGGAAAGAGACGTGAAGAGGAAGCTTGTAGGATGAGGGGACAAGGGAGAGACGCTATTTGTGTCGGACAGCAGAGCAAGAGGTTGCTCTTCTCCATGTTATTTTGCCCCAACCGCTGGATTATAGTGAATTTTACTGGTGGTGACGTTTTAGCAGAAGACAAGAGGCATTTTTAACCTTTCAGCAGCGTAATTCAAAGAAAGGCTGGTGCCCTGCAACAGACATTTTATTTTGGTTTGAAGTTTAAATGTGTCGCGCATGTACACTTTGGAGGGTGTTCTTATGTTTCTGGCCGAATGCAGCACTGAACAATGTAGATAATGCTGGTGGTGAAAGGACACATACGCTGCTGATGTTTTTTATAGATCACATTTTTTCTTGCTATGTATGTTGTCATATTTAAAGGGCCAGTATCATGTAAGATCGACCTTTTTGAGCTTTAGATCATGTCATATTATTCCTTCATCAAAAGGTTCATCGGTCTTCACAGAGAACCCCTCTACCTGAAACTTTCCCAATCAGCTCCTTCAGACTAGCCAGCAGCAATTAGCAAACATCTGGTGGAACTGAGCATCTGCTGAACTCATTACATGAGGTACTTCTCAGTGAAACCCTGGTAAAAACATTGTGAAAGGGTTAATAGAGGAGTGATGATGTAATGGCTTCCTGAAGGCGGGGTTTCAGGAAGAGCAGGAGCTTCTTAAAGAGACACAGTCCCAATTTCAGCATGTTTAATTATGAAGTCAAATTACTTTAAAGCCATATCTGACACATAGCATTTTTATAACAACTAAAGGTAATATAGTTACTTGATTGTGCTTATAAAATGTTACCATGTGCCTGGAAAATATATTACATTGCCATTTTAAAAATTGGCAGCAAATCTTTAAATCAAGAAAAAGTGTCTTTTGTAAAAACTGATATTAAAAAATGTATTCAGGGAAACAATGGTGGTTTCTACTCGTCTTCTCAGATTTTCTTTGCTCTGTAATAATATCCGTCATATTTCTGTGGGATTTTATTCCAAACCAAACTAATTCAGATTTCTCCCTGAATTTTTCGGCTGAGCGCTGATGCTTCAGACGGCCCTCTGCGGCGGCGACCGCTCCAGCCAGGTCCACTGAACCATGTCCTGCAGAGACTGAGATTCACTGCACCAGCAAATGTTTTGCCACATTTAATCTATTCTTCTTTCTAACTGGTGGCTGCTGTCCTGTCCGAGGTTTTATGTTTAATCCCTTCTTTTTCCCTCTACGGCCAGACAGGTTGCATAGTCCTAGCTTCATGACCCGTGCGTGTAGCCGTACGTCACGTATTGGAGCCGTCAAACCGTTCTCAGTAGAAACGGGACTGTGAAATTAGCAGACGATTTTCAGCAGCTGCTTGTTTGCTACAGTGTTGGATTTTTGGTTGCATTTCCGTTTTTGCACAAAAGGTTCAAAAATTAAGGTACAGACTCTGACTGGGATTCTAAGACACAAAAATATTTGGAGATATAAATCACTTCTTCGTAGCCCTGGTTTCTATAATTAGGGTTGTTCTCCAACTTGAACATAAAACGTCACCTCAGGCCGACATTGTTTGCAACTTTTAATTTGATTTCTATTATGTTTTTAGCTCAATCATTTAAAAAGAGAACATTTAAGAGAACAAAGTTGTAACATTAGGACTTTATTTTCATATTATTTAAATTTTATTCTCATATTACTTCAGTTTTGTTCTCGTAATTTTATGACTGTGGGAGACAGAAATGCGTCAATTTTCTTTTTATAACAAATTTGTCAGAAAACGAATATATCTGAATATAAGAAGAAGCTCAACATGTCTGCTGAAGCTGTGCACACCTTTTGACTCTTATTCCACGCTGCCTCACACTGTTGAAACATATTTAGTTTCAAAGCAGCCTGTTGATACGCCACCACACATGCAAGGAATACAGAATATAAAATTCAGAATAAACTATTACAGAAAGTCCGCAAAAGGAAAAACTGCTAATTCAGAAACTCATTTACATCAAGAAGCTTAAATGTCATAAAAATAATCATGATTCCTCTCCCCGCACCAGTTTTTAAAATTCACTGGAAGTAAGCAATTACTAGAAACGATTCGAGGATCCGAGGACCTCTACTTCCAACTCACAGATGGATCGCTGGGGAAAAAAAGAAAAAAAAAAAAAAGAGTCTCATTGCAGTTTTGAAATGTCAGGGCAGAGAGGCTGCTTGTGTCATTTCCCCAACATTCATCACAGCTTCCTAAGTAGGGAGATGGCAAATTAAAGAGTGAAGTGTCTTAATGTACTGTTGTCAGAGTAAAAGGAAAACTGTATACTTCTTTTTGGTTGTTTGTTTGATGCAGCGATCTTCAACGAAGCAAATTCATCCGTTGTCAGATGTCCATGATGGGACCTCTGCTCCTTCTCCAACCACTTAGCTGCTCTTCTGTTTGGAACTAAAAAGACTCCATTTGCTTTCGGGTTGCGACTTCTCCACCTCCTCTCCATTACTCTGCCTCATCCATTAGCACATCTTTCCATCTGCATTTCTTTTCCCTGAGTCGTTCGTTTTCTCTCCTCTTTGAGTCTCTGCTTTCACCTCTTAATTTCTCTGTTTTATGTAATGTCCATGTTTCTTTGCTCTTCAGTGAGCTCTCTCTCTCCCTCTGCAGTGAGTTTATGCAATGATCCAACATGTTAGTTTTTAATGTGTCGGGTGTTCAGTCATTTTCATATGATGTTATTCGACTTCTGTTCTTATAATTATACATATGTGTTAAAGCTGTCACTATGTTGTGAGACATGAGAAAGATAATCTGTGAAAAAGTTGAGCTCCTCTGCCTTCTTGTAGTGCCAACTAGAAACAAAAAAAAAAAATCAGATCCAGGAGGCGGGTCTTAGCGCTGTCAATCACCCCTGTGCTGCTGTGCTGCAGCCTTACATGAATGCTAATGCTATTTAGTTTGGTCACTGATGACGGCGTATAAACGGTTTTCCTATAACATTAAGTTGTTTCTTAGCCATCAGCACATTTAGCAGCGCTTGTACGACATTGATTGACAGCGCTAATACCTGCCTCCTGTGTCTGATTGGCTGTTTTTGACCAGGAGTGGTGACTTTATTCAGACGGCAATGGAAACCTGAGCGAGGAGGAGAGATTGATCTTTTAACAGATTATCTGTTTCATAACAAACTTAACGACATGGTGAGAGTTTTAATACATAAACATTTTTTAATAAAAATTACGTACAACAAAAACATATGCCAACCTCCCTCCCCCCCAAAAAAAACATTGCATCCACTTTGTAATCTTCATTTCTGTGGGTGTGGTAAAATCCACACCAGCGAAAATCCACAGTACCATTTTTGCTTTTGTTTACATGAACTTATGAAAAATGTATTCATCTTATGTACATGTATACTTTTATATCATTTTGTGATTAATAATTTTGTTAATAATAAACTTTTAGTTTGTTTCTTATAAAATAAATAAGGTTCCCTGTATTATTTGTTTCGTTCTTTATAAATACACCATGAAAAAACCTGTTTGTATTTACAAACATCCGTTTTTCTTAAAAATAATTCTTCGTGACCTTGGCCCGAAGAGCTTCCAGAGCAGCGGGTTGCCGACCCCTGATGTACGTAGAGTGACACCTGAAGGTCATGGCTCAGTCTCTGGCGTTGCTATGACAACAGTCGATCCACAAAGTGACAGCCGGCCAGAGAAGCTTCCTACAGGGCGTTTATGGAGTAGGTCAGTCAGACCTACAGGAAATGAACAACCATGCATGCTAAATACTTTAATTGCCGCTAATTTGTCCCACACACTTTGAATGTTAATTAACTCATAATCATTCATATATGCTAAGTAATACAGAACACGTTGCTCACTACTCCAATGTGGAATAAATCATTGGATTTACGTGTCAAAGTGTGTTGCTAACGTGCAGCCTTCTGTTAAATATGAAATATTTAACAGAATTGTGTTATATTTATAGTTATTGATCCAGAGGTTACTATAACATTCAGTTAGTGTCCAAGAAGACCTTAAAGGAATGCATGTTTTTGTGGGTTTTTTTATTTATTTTTTATTTCAGTCAACAAATCAAAACAACTTTCACTTTTACCTAGCATGGTAACAATGTTAAGATGTTTAGTTTTTAGGTTTTATTGGCTCTAGTGGCCTTTATTTGATAGAGAATTGACAGGAAAGTGGGTAATGAGAGAAAGGAATCGAACCTGCGACGGACACGTCGAGGACCAAGGCCTCCTTGTGTGGGTTGTGTTTAACCCCTGCACCACCACAGGGTTTTAACTAAAGCTTTTTTTTTTCCATTCTGGGTTTATGATTGATCTGTGTTTGGGTTCTTTTGTTCTTGCTGGTGAAAAAAGTACAGCTTTGTGCCGTCATTTTGACATTTGCAAGTGAAACGTGCTGACTCAAGATATTCCAAGAGTCCTACTGAACTGATGAATCTCAGATTGTTTTCAAAATGTGTAAAATGGGTGAAATATAATTAGCAAATTTTACAAGTTATGCATTTTCTGAATCCAGGTTGTTTAGGCTGAATATACCTCTTTTGTATTAAGCCCTACATCTTTACTTACCGTTGAAACAGTTTGCTCTGTTTATTTAGAAATTAAGCTTTTAAAATGTATACATTTACAAAAATGCAACAGACTTATTCCACCGTGTTTTATTTTCCTTGAACTCTGTTACCGTTTTATGCTTCCAGTTCATAGATGGAGAAATGTGTTTCTACAGAAGCTGATCTGCTCTCTTTTCAAATAATGCCCAAGCATTTACTGCATTATTGTGAAAAATACATCATAAATATTTTCTATTGCAGCAAAGACCTTGGTCTTCCTTTGAATTTTACATTTACATTTTGTGTGATAAATGCTACCAGTGCCTGCTACATTACTGCACCCTGTATTAAGGGAATCACATTTACTTTCAGTTTGTACTGAAAATAAAACCCCATCCTAGCGGTGAAACGTTTTGTCGACAACAGCATTTTTGAGCTTGCCACGTTTACATTAAGCAAATTTATTTTCAAAATGTCAAATCGCGCAAACATGAAAACGCAAGTTACAAGGCTAAATGATGGGGGAAAACAGAAACTGACTTAAACGGAAAGAATCAAAGGAAGCAAGTCCAATGCACAAAGTTCAGAATAAATTAACTTACACAAATTAGTAAACTGGAGTGTTTGGATGGTAATACAATAATGTAAATCAACGACAAAGAAATGATCTAAACTAAAGCTGAGAAAACACCAAAGATTCAAACACCTACGGTTCATAACCTCAATCATAACAGTTTTCACGTGTGTTTGTGTGTTTTCCATATTTCTGCCACTTGCAACTGATTTTTCTGGATTTCCTCAAATGAGAGCCAAATAAAGTATAATTTTATTCAGCTCTATTCTACTTTAAAAGGCTTGAAATCACACGAGAATCAGTTTTATTTTGGGTTCTTGTCGACCTGGGAGCTTTTAGCTGACACTGGTTTTTGACTTCATAAGTAAGCTGGCATCTTGTTCCCTCAGAAGTAAGCAAAACAATAACAACATCTGGGAGTTTGAGTGGCACATCGAGTAAGAACGATGGTTTCCTTTCATCTTCTGGGGAAAAAAAACGTTAATGAACGTATTGCTGTATTCTCTGCTGAACGTGGGTCACCCCGTCTCAAAGGCACAATCTCGTGTTTAGCAATTTAAATCTCGTTTCAAAGCTAAAACCTGGTCATACACAAAACGTTCATCACTACCATCTGTTTTAGTCCTGTCAACACTGCAGACAAATGCAATCACGCTCGTCATGCAATGTTCTAAAAATAACTCCATCTTTGGGTCTGATCTTGACTCTACACTTTGTTTTTCTTTTCCTTCCATGGAAGACTGAAAGCAAGTCTTCCCAATATGTTCCTGGCACATGGAAAACATCCACTCAGACCACAACCATGTCTAAATACTCCATCAATGACAAGTTCTGAAAACCTACCACCAAGTCATATTAACAGTCTTTTATTCTGTTCACCATGCAGGTTTTCCCATTTTAAGGAGCTAAATTGGGGCCATAAAGTTTGTACAAAAGAAAACAAAAAAAAAGAAAAAGATTTTAATCTGAAAAACTGAAAAAAAGAAAAATATTGAATATGAAAAGATTTTTTTCAGTTTATTTTTTCTTCCTTTTGAGCAAACCTTATGGTCCCAATTTAGCTCCATACTTTACCATATACACTATGTGGTTAGATCATGTAACAGTCTTTTGCATAAAGGTTTGAAGTTTGCAACACTCAAAAAGAATGGATTTTTTTTAAAACATAAAAATATACTGTTACTGATTTACCTAGTTTCTCTAGAGCAGAAATTATACTTGATTGCCGATTCTCCCTCGATAAACAGCTTACCAAACTAAAATAATTTTTCGAATTCTCAAACATTTCTGGAATTTAGGCGATGACAGCTGCAACTACCACCGAGTGCAACAGACGGGACAACCAGCAGCAACAGGTTTACGTTAATAAAAGTACAGCAGGATTTTTTACACAACAAAAAATTCTTAAATATATTGAGTTGATTAATCCAGGGTTTCCTTGTTTGGCCAGGCTTTATTTTGTGGCTTTTATGCTTGTTTACAATATATAGAGAAAGTCCCCCAGAAGAGTTTCCAAGGTTTCATAAAATATTAGACTGTTGACATATATGGCTAATCCAGAACAACCTTATGACTTACTTTACAGTACAAACCCCAAGATGCACAGTGTCGAGCTTAAAGCACTCGCCTTCATAGGATTTAAAGGCGAGTGCTCTAACTCATCCCATGGTGCTTCTCGTCAATTTACGCACATCAGTTGTTGCCCTGAACATACAATGAACATGTCATGCTGAAGTGCTTTGAGACAGAATAAGCTGCTGAACTTCAGCTGTGGAACGTTTCATCAGACGTGCCAAACCTTCTGAAAAGAAAAGGACGGACTGAAGCGTCGGGGGCTGACCATCCACTCTTGACCGTTTGTTTTCATTGCCCTCTGGAAATACTTCATCAGACTTTTAAAAAGATGAGATCTTATAGTTGTAAAACTCATAGAATTCCCACTATTACCAATTCCCTATACTGTTAAACCCTTTAGCTTTGGTCAATTAATTGAAGCGTTTTTCATTCACAAAGCTCTAAATTATGTCAAAGACACCGTGCACCGCACTAGAAGGGCTAATCTGAAATTTTGAGCCCATCAAGCTAATGAGATCTCTACATGTAGGATTAAATAGTCTACCCTCTGATGGATGGATATGATCCTCAGGATTCCCGTCTACTTATATGACCCCCATTAGTCAGTAATATCCTTTTATATGGTGTAGCAAAAGCTTATTAAACCATTTAGGAGCTTCAATCAAAGAAGGACCTGCGCCATGTAAATGTCACTGCAGATACACTGTCACTTCCACATTTCTATTGATTCAGCTTCTTAGGAGTTTGGATCATTTGTCACAGGGCAGTGTGAAAGCGAACGAAGCAGCTGAAAATCTAACTACTGACGCAACTTTAGTCCCCAATTGGACCGAGTGTACTGGTCTACCAGGTGTGAAAACACACTTCATAAATTACACCTCGTTGGAACCGTTTTGTTTGTCCGTGTGTGGCAGTCGGGTTTATCGCTGAGGATGCTGCTGTACGTAGACAGAAAGGCAAGAAAGTACTTTGTTCCTTTGTTTTCCTGTTTTTGCAGATGATGCGTTGGCATTAACCCGTCGCCCGTCCCGTTTGTGCACTCTGATCTCCGGTGTGGTTTTTGCTTTTATTTGTTCTCTTTTGCTGCCCATTTTCTTCCCCATACATTTCAGAGTTCAGCTGTTTTTTTAAAGCACCATCAGGTCTTTGTTGCCTCTTTCCTCACTTAACGTGGATACACTACACATCCAGTTATTAGATTAAAAGCCTCCCCCCCCATCACCTTTCATTTCATGCAGCCCTCCTCCCGTTTCTCGCAATTTTTTGCTCGTCTTCTCGATTTTTCCTTTGCCCTCTTAATACGTTTCCTTGCTTTACATTTCTATCACACGGCATAATAAACCAACAGCAGCAACATTAGAGCGAATCATTATGAATCAATTTTATGCTGCACGGAAATGAATATGGCCAGACTAAATCAAATTAACCTTTTCCAGGCCAAGCAGTTATCAGACGCTCCCCATAGCCATGACAAAAAGCGATCCGTCTCTTCGTCTCAGTCTCACAATGATGCAAGTTTGTGTGTTTCCTTCCTGTTGTGTCTCCCCTAAACACCTGTGCTGAGTTTTCACCACCGATATCTCAGTATCCTGAATAATAATAATACAAGAGCAACAATGCTTCCGAGGACTACTGGGATTAATTTTGAATTTTATTACATTTGGGAGCGTTTAATGCTTTGAGAGGCTAGACAAGCTCTAAGCTAGTGGATAGTGTGTTTTGACTAAATCAGGCAAGAAAAATATTGATGAAACAGACTTACAAAAGACATGTAAAGAGTATTTTACTCGCATAACAAAGCAGGTACAGTTAAAGGGGTCAGCATTATGTGTTTTCCATTCACATAGTACCATTTTATAGCACAATCAAGTAAGTATGTTACCTTTAGTTGTTATAAAAATGCCATGTATGAAATATGACAAAAGGAATTTGACTTTGTAACTCAACGCCTTGAAATTGGGCCTCTGTCTCTTTAAGAAACTTTTGTTTCTGCAACTCCGCCTTCAGGAAGTCATCACAACATGACTCCTCTATTAACCCTTTATAACAACGTTTTTACCAGCGTTTCACTGAGAAGTATAATGAGTTCAGCAGATCTGCAGCTTCCCCAGGTGTTTGCTAATTACTGCCGGCTAGTCTGAAGGAGCCGAGTGAGGAAGGATCGAAGCTTGGAAAAGTGGAAACTGCAGCTAGGAGGAGGAGCTGTGTCGAAAGGCGGAGCTAGGTCCTACCAGGTGTTTTGCACAGCTGAATGGTTACCATGGAGATGAAAGGATTTCTCAAAAATGCATTAAAGAGTCAAAGCAACACTCCAGGTCTGTTTTTGATGAGGGAATAACATAACACGATGTAAAACTAAAAAAAATAATAATTTGTTTTTAGATTATCTTGCCCCTTTAACAGCAAGACATTCATATTGTCGGTAAATTTCACTTTCAGATAGCAAAGTATGAAAATAAATAACAGTATTCAGCCAATCAGAGCCAGTCTCTTTTCCCCCTATCATCCTGTTTCCACATCACCTTTTACTCTCTGTGTCACTTTCCATCTCCCTCAAACCAGGAGTTTAAGGAACCCCATTTTGTTTTTCTGTCATCCTGCTCTCTGCCGGTATCACCCGCTTTCCTCTGCCTGTCTTCACAGCAGCATCCCGCTGTCTTCTTTCATACTTGTCACTTAATCCTTTTATCCAACCGACTTTGCCACTTTCGTCTGCACTAGATAAACTCCATTGTTTTGGGTTTCTTAGCACCAGCACGCCTAATAATCGAAATTCACTCGTTTCAGTGTTCGTAAGCATACTTACTTACGGAGTGTGGGGAATGAAATACATAATAAATGTGAGGTTGAAAGGTGCAACATTCTAATCTTTGGACAGATTTATATAGAGATAGCTTTCTTTGATCAAACTGGCTTTTGAATGTGTGAATGACCTTGCTTCAGACAGAGTTGGTACGTCTATTTCATATCAAGCTAGCTAAAGCAATACTAGTAAGAAGAGCTAAGGACAGTCATTTCACAAGATGCAAAACATTTTGAAAAAAGATAAACCACACATCTGCAATACTTCAGCAGCAGCAAGAAAAAACGGATGTCAATCGAGTAAAAAAAAGAAGAGCTTTGTAAGCTTGAAATATAAGTATTCACAAAGTTGTGGTTCTTGCAGGAATGTTACCCTGGAGAAGCTCCGCCTTCTTCTGCACTCCAACCAATTAAAAGCCAGGCCAGCAGGAAATGTCGTCTCCAGTACTCAACAGCAACTAAGAGAAACTTACTTCATTACACATGCATACAAATAGTAGCAAACTGACTGCCCACGCCCTTTCTGATAACGCCCTGGGCAAATACTCTTAAAACCCATATTAAACACCTCCACTGTATGCATGTTTTCGAAAAATGTCAAAGAAAATGTTTTGTTGTCTCAAACCACGCATGTCTGAAGATTCTCAGTGCTCCGGTTTTTAATATTCAGGAAGATTTAAATGAATTCATTTAGTTTTAAACGTTTAGTGCCTCTCCATTCATTTCCTGTGGAACTGGAGAGATGAGGCGACGGCTGCTTCTCCTCATCCAGTTGAGCGTAATTTGTGCATGTGAAGCTTCGAGCTCGAACACGGAGATGTGCACAAGAATGTTGGGAAAAAAATCTCAACTTTCACTCTAAAGCTCAGAACGAACTGCTGGGATTTAACCTAGAGAGGCTGCTGGGTTGAAACAGGTAGATTGATTAAACCACATTATGTAATAATGAGTTAATATTCTCAGATTAATGCATTAACGTGTTAACTTGACAACCCTAGAAAAAAAAAGATTGATTTCTTAACACTGGTGGTCATTGTCACAACTTAAACAAAGTCTCAGAGATTTTGGTTTGCATTTCCATGATGGCATCAAGCAGTCGCAGCAGATGTTGATCTGTTGGACTGAAGGTTTTTGAGGCCCTTGAAGAACAGTGAACTCTTTATATTTAAAATAACAGATTGAGATAATAGGAGCCTTTGGACTTGGTGTATTTTGTTAAAAAATAACTACAATGTACCTGTCAAAGGACCAAAAGTGTAGAAAGAAAATACTTCCCAAAGCTCCTGACTCCACTTCCTGTGTACAAAACCCACTACCTTCTGGGTAAATTATCACCAAATGCAAATAGGACAATGGTTTAATAAACATTACATAGCTGATGTTTTTTGGGTTTTCAAATGGTAGAAATCTGCTTTGACTAAAGCTCTGAAGGCTGCTCACTCTGCAAAACGCTGACTGTAATTCTGTCGATACAGAATTGCAGTCGAATCTTATATTTGGCTTGGCATAGTAGCGACCTATTGATTGTGCAGCGAAGCACTTCATTACAGCAAAAATGAAGATTAAATTTCTGCATAGATCAAAATTGGTCCGTTTTCCGATCAAGCTAAGAAAAAATAAATAAATAAATAAACAAGGAGGTCAAAACTTCACAGAAATGTGCATTTAACCTTCATTATCAGAGTCAGATTTCCTTCCATGGAGTAAAAACCCTTTAATGTGTTTGTGTTGCCCGCTCCAGCCATTTGCGCTTTAGAGTTTGGGAAAATAAACCACATGAAGTGTGAAGGCAGTCACACAGAGGGTGATGGGTTGGGGGGAAGGGGGGCAGAGCAGCTTGAAATACCAATTTTGTGGGGTGAGACCGAGGTCAATGTTTTTCAGCAGCGGGGTTAAGCCGGCTCGCCCCCAGAGTTCTCAGATACATGTTGATTTCTGTTGATCGTGTCAAAGCGCGGCCCTTAGACTTAAAAACCGTCTGAATTAGCCGCTGAAGCTCTAAATCGGCAGAGTGTGGTCAGGTCGTTGATCTTGTTTGGAAAAGCTCAAAATGTCAGCAAAACAAAACATTACCGGTTTCCAACCCATGGCTCAGGACAATCAAGACGGCTGGTTGAAATATCGAGTCTGGGACAAAAATGAAGAACCCAAAGGAGGAACAATGCAAGTAAATATGGGGAATAAAGGAACGACATAAAAGATAACAAAAATATGGAAAAATTAAATGGAGTCAGGACTCACACCTGAATCTTCAGAGACACATAAAGACAGTTACAAAATCAGCCTTCCACCACCTGAAGAACATTCCCAAGATTAAAAGGACTATGACCTAAAGAAAGTGTTTATCTTTAGTTGTACTAACAAAAAGAAGAGCGAAAAAAAAGATAGGTGTGAAAACTAGACGCAAGGTGAAAAAAAGAAGGTTTGAAGTGGATCAGAAAAAAGAAGGACTAGGGTAGAGAAGGCACAGCGTTAAGATAACTGGATATGGATTGAAGGTTGGAAATACAAAAGTTTCTCCATTTTCCTCTTTCTAATTTATATTGATGTGATACTGTGGAAAAAAAGAAAATATGGAAAACAAAAAGAGGTTAGAGGTTTTGCCAAACATCTTGACGGTTTTCAAAAAAGACTCAATAAAGAAAACTTTCTTACGATTCCAAGTTCTTTAATACACATTATACTTGCCAGCAAGAAGCAGATGATTCAGTTGGGAGAATATTAATACCTAGACACATATGCACACACACACACACACACACGCACACACACCCACACACACACACACACACACACAAATGTCTACAGGAGTGGAAACGGAGCTGAGTCAGCTCAGCATCACTCCAGTGACTCCCGTTCAGCTCCTAGCAAACAACAAACTAAAATTGCTTCTGGGTGACATAAAATTATTTTTCATAATCTCATACAGTGTTTATGTGGCTGTGTGTTCATCAGTGCCTACTGTGTTTTATTCACCTTGTACGGTGTGTGTGTGTGTGTGTGTGTGTGTGTGTGCGTGTGTGTGTGTGTGTGTGTGAGTGAGAGTGACTGGGGGGGAACACCTGCAAAGAATGAACCATCAAAATAACAGTAAGCACTGTTCTGCTTCGATAAGATATCTTTCAGGCATGTTTATGTGCAGCACCGTTACGCTGCTGTAAAAAAAAAAAATAAAATAAAAAAATAATAAAAAAGCCAAAGTTGTTAGTCAACATACCTCCAGCTTGGACACGGCGATAAAGTGAGGCACCACTTTAAAGAAATCTAATTGGAGTCAGAGTTGGTGAAGGAGATAACAGTGATGCCATTTAATTTTTTGCTTGGTCTGAACAAAAATGGAACAAGTTTCACGATCAATTTTGACTTTTATTTTATTCCTGACTTATGTTCCACAGATCAGAAAAGGGGGAAAAACAGAGAAAATATGGGACAATATTGTCAATCTGAAGTAAAGACTAAAGCAACACCTCTCCTGGTGAATAGATCAGTAAAATGTACGCCCACCTGCTGCACAAACAAATTAAACCGATTTTCCATTGGCTACTGAAACTGTTGCAATCTCATGAAATACAAAAACAAGATGAAATACAAAAACAATCACAAAAAACAGTCATTCCAAAAACTGTGAATATTTAGTAAAAGTGTAATTTATCTTGCTTGTCTCAGAAAGCGAAAGTCATAAGATACAGAATCACATTTAGCATATTCCAAGCCTTTGTTTCTCGTAATTTTGACGACCATGTTTTACGTATGATGTCAAAAATTTTGCACCTCAGGGAAATTAGAACACTGTAAAAAATTCAACAATGGAAACTCATGATTTCACATTCTCACATCCTTGAATGCCTTTTGTAATGCTTACTCCTGCGCTATGTAATAACATTATTACATTTTGCATAATGTAATACTGTCAGTTCTTACAAAATGCAGAGGTAGCTCTTCTTCCAGAAATCAGGGTTTTCCCCAGTGTGTTACAAGCCTGGCGGGCCTCCAGGCTTTACTTGTGCCCTCACCAGGCAGAATGACTGGCCTTGCGCCCCCTACCACCAGGCTCAGCAAGTTTTCTAGGAGAAGACCCGAGAAATGATAATGTTATATATATGTGGTGCATTATATGAAAAAAGATCACAAACATTATTTACATCTTCATCCTAATCATCTAGCATCTACAACGATCATGTTGTAAGATGCTATGCACATTTAAATGAAAACTTTTATCAATAAATGCCGAACTTTTGCTCATTTGGTCGCCTTTTCAAACTCATAGCCAGAACTTTCGGTATCGTTTGCGTCATTCAAGGTAAAACAACTGAAGATGCAAGAATTTTTTGAATATTTTGCGCTATTACACCATGCAGCGTTACACAACCTAATCAGCTAATTACCTCAGAAACACCTGCAAAGGGTTTCCTAACTACACAATAACCTGCTGACTCGGCAGATGATTGTGTCTGGAAGTGGTGCTAGCATGCAAATCCAAGGTAATGTACATTAATTACTCTACAAAGAGCATAAGCTGAGCTGAGATTAATTACATTTCGTGAGTTGTGTTTTTCTGGTAATGCATTCCAGATTTTCCCTTGTTCACCCTCTACAACACACCTTGCTTTACGTCGTAATTAGAAATCCTACCTTGAATCATGCCTCATTTCTGCAGCCACGTTGAAGCCAATGCGTCTGACACCATGAGTCTGTTTTTCAGGCAATCATTTTTAATTGGTCAGCTGTGCTGGTCCCAGCAAGAAATATAATTGCTTGTTTACGCAAATGAAGAAACAGCAACTAATGGAACTAAAGCATTAACATGTAGGGAAGATGCAGTTATGCGGACATAAATGTCTTGGAGGGGAATATGCAGACTGGTTTGAGGTGGTAGAAGTGAAATGTTTACACTACATGTGTAATAAATTATATTTCAGTAATATGCTGTTTTCTGAGCATTTCCATTGTTATGCAAGTGATTGTGTTCCTATAGCCTACATATAGGAGGGTATATGTAGCCTACATGACCTACATGGTTATGAGTGTTTAAAGTCCTGCACCAAAAAACAGACTGCTTCTACAAACATTCAGGAGCTTAGTGAAAATTAAGCAAATTTCATTTCAAAATGTGAAATTGTGCCATTATATGGTCAATGGAAAAGCAGCTACTGTGTGGACAACATTCTTTGACGCATCGAATTGATCACAATTCAGTCACAATTCAGCAAAGGCATTAGACACACGTTACCCCTTGACCTTTCATGGGACTGCAGCACAACAGAATGTCTTCAGTCAGAGGCTTCATGAGACTCATGAGACAGACTGCTACATTCACTGAACTGCACTCACAAACATACCCAGACCAGTAGGCAACTTGATGTCTTGCGTCTTGCCCGGGCGTCCATCAGCATTTGGCACGAGTTAGCTGAAATCGAACCCACAATTTTCAGGCCGCACGTTGATTACTCCATCTAATGAACCACTATTGCACATTAAATACTCCAAGAGACTTGCAGCTCCAGTTCAAAGACTGTTTCTGCAGACTGACTCAGGAGGGCTAAAAGATGTGTTGTATTGGTACAAAACATAGAATCTGGGTAAAATACATTTAACTTTGTGGTTTTAAGTAGTAAAAAAGTACAAAAAAGCCATAAAGGCAATTGTCAGGTAGAATCTAAGCTGTTCCTCCTCTCTTCTGGACAAACATCTCAGATGTTGTATTTTCCCAATTTTCAAAACTTCTACTTTTACTCTTTTAGCCCTTGGTTTTTCTTGGGCGTTGCCGTTTCTTGAACTTATCCCGATTTGGTTGCCCGACACGATCTCAGCCACATCATGATCAACCTCTCCTGTTGCTCGGTGCTCTTTCAGGTTGGCAGTGAGACCTGCAGCTCTCATAGATGTTCCTTTATATTATTCCGGGCACTAAAGCAAGGGATTTCATAATAGATAGAGACGAGAGAGATCCATAAAGGATGCAAAGCCAGCTTGGCACTGCTGGGATTAATAAGGCTGAGGAATCACCATTCCAATGAAGAGTGGGCGATAGGTACAAGACATACATGGCAGAAAATGGAGAATATTGAACAGCTGGAAGGGTACTGTCCCACCAAACTCATTGCTAATCCATTTTCAGCTGCATTTTTCCAGCCTTTAGAACTGTCATGGTTTGGCAGTCACTGTAATTCACTGCAGAGAGACGCCGGCCAATGGGATCCCAATATAAACTACAGAGAACTGCAGCAACCAGAGTAGGCACCTCTAAGAGCAAATGAGGAGAGGAAATATCAAGGGTTCATTCAGACTGGATGGACTTCTAAGTGGTCGTTACTTTTAAGCTTAGTCAAAATAATTAGTTTCGGCTGCTCAGATGTGATGACGGTTAAACCCATCAGAGTAAGATGTTGCTTTGAAGGGCAGACACAAAGGATTGAACAGTCACTAAAGTTAGAATACAGAGAACTGAACATAAATAATCTGACTTCATTTAAATCATTTCATCCATTTTGCATATACTCAGGTTAGCCAAGTTTGAGCTTAAAATTAGTTAGATAAACCGATACATTTAAGAAAAGCGCTTTGAGATACCTGTGTGAATTTCCTTGTAGTTTTTTACAAAAGGCCTCCTTTGTAAATGCTTTTGTAGTAAAACTATTGTCAAATATCACCACCTTCCTAAAATAACTGCCTTAGTTATTTTTTGCCAGAAGTGATTTTTGCCAAAGCAATCATTTTTGGCAAAAGAAAATGGCAAAGGCCATTATTTTCAGGAAGGTGACTATATGTATATTTTGTCTTTTGATCCAGTACTTTAGCTTTAGAACAAGCCAAAGAATTGGCATTCGCGACGAAGCAAATAGCTGATCTGATGCCAGCATATTTGTCTCATTATTTCTGGATTTATGTCACTCACATTCCTCCAGAGGAATTAAACACGGCCAGATAAAGCTTTTGGGTTGAGGTCAATAAATGCTTCACGTCCATGTTAATCGAACAACAATTAGCACTTCAGTTTTTGTCCTTCAGTTTGTCAACACTCGTCTCTCTTCACCCGTCAGCGTAGACTCACCTCAGCTCTGACGTTGAGTGATAGTTTCATCTCCCTCTCCGTCAAACAGGCTGAGAGCAAATTCATCATAAGTATTTTTTTTCAGCTGGCGTTTGGCACGCTCTCTGCCTTTGGACTGAAGAGTCTGTGTTTGTTCCAGAGAATTAGAGATCAGAGTGAGGTATTTACGCACCTGTATGCCCTTCACGTCCCATCTCATTTCATCTCTCTCTCTCTCTCTCTCGCCGTCTCTCTTTCTCTTCATCTCCCCGTCACTTATTTTTCGGGGAATTTGCATGCCCTGAATAAAGGCTGCTCCGGGGATGATTTTTGTTTTGAACGTATGTAAAAATACACCTGCACTACGGGCCTGAAACACGGCACAAGGCAGTAATCTTCTGAGACCGTCACAGTTTTAAGAAAAGCAATTTCCTCCCTCAATGTCGATTTAAGACTTTTGGAAACAAATTTAGGAAGTCAAAGCCCAACAAAGTGTCACAGTGGACAGAATCTGCTAGAAAACAAGCCGACCTTCCCCACCTTCCTTTTGACTTTCTGTTGAAGTCAGAAAGTCAAAAGGATAATTGTGGAATTATGTCACATAAAGTGGAACTGTTTGGCCACAGTGACCATGGTTACATTTGGACGCCTGGGAACACCATCCTAAATGTGAAATACGAGGCATCATGCTGTGGCAGCATCATACTGTGGCAGCTGTTTTGCTGCAGGAGGGACTGGTGCACTTTACAAAATGGATGGCATCATGAGGACAAAACAAATTGTGGAAATATTCAAGCAATATCTAAAGATCATCATGCAGGAAGCTAGAGCTTGGGCAAAGATTAGTCTTCCAAATGGACAGTAATCCTAAAGAGGCCACAATGTGGCTTAGGGACAACAAAGCCAATGCTTTGGTGTGGCCGTCACAAAGTCCTGACTCAATTCTAGAAACAATCCAGGAGCAGAGAGAGATTATCTACAAACCAGACTCAGTCCGGTTCTGTCAGAAGGACAGGATGCAGTTCAAACTTTTGATTTTGAAGACATAGATAACCACGTCTCGGACATATCCTTTAACCATAGTGGCATTTAGCAAACAGAAATAATTGTAGTAATTCAAACCGACCTAAAACAAGAGATGATCGGTCTGAATCAACTTCAGATGATGAGATAAAAAGGTGAATGTCTCATTTTGTTTGGTGTATGTAAACTTCTGGATTCAGCTGTGAATATGGGCAAAATAAATTAAGTTTATATGGATGTACAGACACTATAGAGCAGGAGTGTTATTCTTTTAGATGTCTAAAAGCTGCAGGACATCGTCCCTCGACGACTAGAGTTGAAGAGACCTGCTATGGAGAAAAACTCTCAAAAATCGCAAAATGTGATTTTATAACGTAACAACTCAGAACAGTGTTACATTTGTGTTAAACTCGTCTGATTTTCATTTGAAAAAAAATTCAAAAAGTTAATAGTTTTCTTTTTACATTTTGTGGTTACTGGTGGTTGAGATGCATCTTTTATTCATTTAGCCACAGTTCTACACTGCCAACGCTAAAAATACATTAGCTACTCGTGTTGCTATAGGCAAACAGTCATATTGCTAATAGCAACCCAGGCTCCTGTTAGCATCATAACAATTTGCAAATTCTTCTCGCACCTGGAACAAGCTACTCTAATGGCATGCCATTCCCAGATTGGAGATCTGACTCCTGATTTTGGAATAATAAAAGAAGAAAATGCATTTAGCAGCGACTCCATTGCAGTAAAGTGTGTTTAGATATTGTATGCTAAGCAGTTAGTTTGTCAGGATGAGCATCTTTCTGCACTTTAACATTTCAGGACGATAAAGTCCCACTGGGCCTCTTTCAAACAAAACAGAAAACGTGGAAGGAAGCATTTTATGACAATACGGGGCAATTTAAAAAGTTTGTGGTACGCTTAACCATGAAGCTAAATCTTAAAGCTGTAAATTCGGTTCAGTAAAGGGAATTTTAGACAAACTGCACTCTGAGGCTTGTTTCACCACATCTTTGCTGATTTATTTGGTTCACTTTCATGAGCTGCCATCATGAATTTTCTTTTGGTTGCAGGCTGTTTTATATTTCAGTGACTTTAGTCATTTTAAGATGCGTTTAAGCTGACAAGCGCGGAGTGGCTTCCCCCACCAACGTGTCTATATCCAGTGACGCTCAGTTTCGATATTGTTTTCTTTCCTTGTAATAATTACAGACTTTTCTGTGCTAAATGTTCCAGAGCTGATGGCACTTAAATGTTCATTTTAAAGCACATGATTCATAGGTTCAAATGGGATTTAGGGTAGGAAAAAAAAACACAGGGAGGAAAGGAAAGAAGGAAACATTACGAAACGACGTAATGACGTGTGAATGACATGAAGATTCTGGTGTAAGACTAACTTCTAAAGGAACATTCCTATAATTCCATCTTAATACATTTTTTTAAAAAAAGGTGTAACCTATAGTCCTAACCTATAGTCTTTTTAACTTCATGTTCAAGTGCAGCAGAACATAATATATTGTGTTTCTCCAGCCTACAATCACTGATATTCCTGGGAATATCGGTGTGAAACAACTCTGCGCTTAGTATACAGCTCTTGTCCACCATCGTGTTTTGTGCATGAGTGGGGCTGTGTGAGAAGGACAAATGTATATTTTTCATCTTCAAAGCAATAATTCGGTTCATCTGGCTCATCATCTCCCATCATTGGTTATAAAGGGCAGATTTGCGATATTTGTGGATGTTAAGTGGCCTCCGTCTGATCTCATAAATTTATCTCGCAAACCGTCCGAACGTCGGAGAGGGTTGAATAGATTAGGACGGATGATCGCAAATAAACAATGATTGCCTTTTGATTGAACGTCTAAAATGAGAATGAACGATGGCAGGCAAATGATTGGACATCGCAGGCATTTTGTTTCCATTTTCTCTAATGGATTGAAAAAGAAAAAGCTCAGTTTGCTGGCTCATAAGAATACGCATGAATTTGATGCGGGTAGATTAATGACTTCTTAAAAAGGCAGGAATGCGACACGGGTCAGCCAATTGTCTTTTTGGCAACATCAATAATAGAACCACTGGAGATAATCCTTTCAAATCCTTTCTTCCACATTGTCTTGGGAATTAAATTATTTTGCTTATGCCATCTCTATACGAGTTCCCTGAAATGGTCAGATAATAACTAGCTGAATTATTTCAAAATAGGTAAAACTCCTTTGCTGTCGTTACCACTTCAAGCTTTCAACATGTCAAGTTTGGTTGATCTTTCTCAGTGCAGACTGAGAGTCTGCATAGCACACAATGAGACAAAATCACATTATAATATTTCTTTAGCATGTACAGAAATGATGTAGCAAAAATATGCAACCTGAGTTTAGTACTTATGCTAGAAATATATGAAAGATGATAAATCTTTTGCAGATTATGTATGCTTGAATTTACCTTTACTCTCCGTAGCAATGAGGAAAAAAAAATAGATCCACTATAATGTTCTGTCTGGCATTATAAAGCATGTAAGTCAACAACAGTAAGTGATCATAAAAGAAAGAAATTAATGTCGGCTGTTAGATCACAACACGACTCCATCTCTCTTTCATTGTTATTCTGTGTCAGCTGGAGATGTAATTAAAAAACATGGCATCTGTGACCAGTTTATTAGAAAACACTCAGACATCCCCTTGTACAAGCTAACAAGGGACTCATCACTGAACAACCTGAAATGCTTAAGATGGATGATTATATAAACATCCACTCTCAAATTTGGCAGGAAATCACAGGAGGACATTGAGCCAAACCACCTTACGTAACCACATAAACCAGGAGTTCTTATCAGAGACTTTTTAACGTTACTTTTTCTTTTGAAGATCTTTTCTAATCTTTTGCTCTTTCCCTCTAAAAACTAAACAAAATGTTTAAATGTGTTTGGGTTTAGTTTCCCTGTTTTTTTCTTCTTCTTCAATTTCAGTTTGATTTTACGTCCCTTACAAGTTCACTTTTATTACATTGTAGATAAAACTTTAGAACTTTTAGACAAATAATGATATATATAAAATAATGTGTTATAATTCAAAATTTTAGATAGTTTCAGCATTCAATAAACACAACCAGCAAAAATAAAATAACTGGCTCAGTTTTGGACTGAGTAGTACCTGAAGGCAGCCTGGAGGTGGACAGAAATCTTTAAAATAGGGCATTCTTTAAAGCAAAAACTCAACACAAACCAAGTGTAGCGCCAGTAAACGAGGCATAACACTGGGGGGCACAGCTGTGCAAAACGTCAAAGTTCTTCAAAAAGATTCAACCAAGCACCCTGAAGTCTCTACAGAAAGAAAATCCATCTGAGAAGCAACTTAAATCAATACAATCTAACACCATACTGAGACTCAGCGGAGAAAGTTTGAAATTGCATGATTTCATTGGCTGTTTCTGATTAGACTAGTACGATGACGGGACGGAGAAACTACACCAACATTTGAAACGAAGATGAAGACGGAGACGTTCTAGTCATGAAGAAAAGCCCACATGATCATATATTTGTTTTATCTTTATAGTTCTTTGAGTTTTGCATTGCCAAAAATAGTCCTTGTCGTAAATTTCCAAAAGTAATTCTTCTATACGTTTTTGCTGAGGCCTCACACGTGAATGTAGACAGTCTGGTCAGTTTGTGTTGTTCATAGAGGACAAAGTGAGGCAGCTATGAAGACAGATTACACTCAGTTTCTGTCCAATTGAACAAAAGATTAAATTACAGAGTTACCAAGATTCAATTTAACTTCAAAACGCCATAATTCCATTTCTAAGGTCTTTTTCCCTTGTTAAATGTCCTTTTTGACTTTGACATTCATGGTCTATAATCTTAATGGGAGCATCGGGCTACTAAGACGAGGTTAAAGATTCTGTTGGTGTCAGGCATAATGACGTATGGTTTTTTTTAATGACATACCTGATCAAACCTTAAATTTACAGTGACAAACGGTTTTACAATAATTAAAAATTACATAAAACCCCATTCCTTTTACCCATAATGCAATTAACTGAGGCCTTCTCAGGGAACACGTTACGTCCGTTTAGTATCACTAAAAACAATCGATAATGAAAGCTCTGATCAGCGCGAATTCTCCTCATTTGTCTTTGCGTTTGGACGTCAGAAACCAGAAATGTATAAGTCACATAATGTAACCGGCGTTTGGCCATTCAGTGGAGGAAAGATGACTGCTATCAGAGAGGTGCTGATTTTTATGTTGGTTCAGACACTTGCTTGTTTTTTTTTGTTTTTTGTTTTTTTAATAAGTCCAACTGCTCCAAAATGTTGAGTTACAAAGGAGAAAGACTCACAGGAGGTGAGCTGTTTTACACCAGGTATCCCTCCCAAAATGGAGTCACAATGTTGTTCAACATCCAAATACTGTACCATGATTCCCAGTCGACATTGCCTTGTGTTTTATTATTAACTTTATATTCTAATGCGATATTTAAAAGTAGTTCTTTGTCAGTCCACATAAATGAATCTTTGCGAAATGTTTAATTCCCAACAGGAAGTCGTGGTTGTTTTGAAGGATTGTGATTGGCAGTGTCATGTAAAAACGACTGAGCGTTATTTCATGTTATGTTATTTTCTCATCAAAAACATACTTGCAGTGTTGCCTTGATTCTTTTATGCATATTTAAGAAATCCTTGAATCTCCATGGAAACCATTCACCTGTCCAAAACAGCTGGGTGGACAACAACCGAATGTAACATAGCTACTTGATTATGCTATAAAATGGCACCATGTTCCTGGAAAACACATAGTACTGGCCCTTTAAAAAAACCTGCTATGTGTGGACAAGCCCTCAGTTTTAAGTATCTCATATGAGTTACAAAATTGTATCCGCTCCCTAAGTTACTAACTGAAGCAAATGTAATTAGTCACAGCTTTCGTGCAAACACACAACTAAGAGACACACTCAAGAACAGCTCAATGTCAGGACGAAATACAACGGTGGCATAAACCCAACGAATTGCACAAGTGTACTACTAGCAATCACTGAGATTAATCTGCTGTGACTGGAGCGGGCTCACAGGTGATGACTCATAAGTACCTGCTCTGACAGTCTTCATTAACACTTCGTGTTCGTCTGGTGGGGGTCCGAGGTGTGCTGTTTTCACCCGTTTCTGTTCTGATACGACATTCTGACGGGTTATTCCTTCACCGCAAAGAACGACGGGCGAAAGGTCTTCGAGGAAAGACAGTCGAGGTTGTTGTGACAGAAGCATCATCGTGGAAGAGGCTGGTATGAACAATTTCACAGCTAGGTTCTGTTTTATGATCTGCTCATGTTGGTCTAATTGGATTTTCTCATCAGGCGGCAGTAATGAAAAACAAAAACAAAACACAAAATGTCAAAATGTGAAATTAAAATACAGGATTTTGTGCCGTTCGGTGGCCAAAAGGAGATAATTAAAGTGTTCGATTTTGTTTTGCAATTTATATGCAAGTTGATTTTCCCAATTTTTTTTCAGCGTTCATCCTCATTTTGTGTCAACAAATTTTGAAATCACAACCCATGTGTTATACGATTTGTCTAGTTAACAATGGGTTATAATAGGATGAAAACGTTTTGTCTATATTAAAAGGTGGAACTGGTGGTTTGTTTGGAAAGTGGCCTTGGTGTAATTGATGTAAAATAGGACTTGGTTCCTCTTGAATCGTGTTGCAAATATTTAATTAAGACACACACGGAGCCGGCAGACTTTAATCCACCTTGTTGCTCCCTGTAGGGTATTTATCTAACTGAGTGAATTCTCATTTGCACATAATGTTTGCTTCAGAGTGCAACATCTGGTTGCTGTTCTGTTTTGACATTATTGTGAATATGCCATGAGTTTCAAGATGGTAAAATAGTGTTATTTCTCATTCAAACTACACGTACATACAGTTTTTGTTTTTGGTAACAGACGGCTAACGCAGGAGGCCACGTTTTTACTCAAGCATCATTTCGAAGACGCGTGCGACGTTCACAAAGAGGAAAATGCGACGCGTGGAGGTTGGAAAGGTACATTTTTAAATTTGTACATCTTTTGCTTTGCCTGTTCACTGCTTTTTAACATGTTGTTCTTTGGTTTCCTTCAGGAAATGCATTGGCAGCAGTTTTAGGAATTAGGGCGTTATTGCATTGTATTTGTGGCTTCTCACTGTTCAGGTACATCTAATCAAAAGGCTGTTCTTATCTTACTCATTTCCAGAAACTTCAGACAGGTTTACCAAGGTCTGGCTTTAAAAAATACAAAAAAAAAAACAACAAAACAAAGCTGTTGGCTTAAACCTATTGCCTATAACTGAGATTATGCTTATTTGCTCAACTGGTGTGTAAAAACATTGAGTGAAATAATTTAAATTAATACGTAGAAATCAACTTTAGATGAGCTTTGCATGATGTTATAAAGTTAATCCATCATCAAAAATGTACCTGGAGTGTTACCATGGTTATTTCATGCATGTTTGAGAAATCTTTTAATCTCCCATAGCAACCACTCAGTTGTGTAAAACACCTGGTTGAACCTAGCTCCGCCTTCGAGGTATAACTCCGCCTCAGAGCTGCAGTTTCCAAGTTTACGAGCTTCGGAGAGTTACTATTCAGTGCAGCGCTGATAAAAACGTTAAAGGGTTAATAAAGGAGCCATGTTGTGATGACTTCTTAAAAGCGGAGTTTCAAAAAGAGGAGCTTCTTAAAAGGGACAGAGGCCCAATTTCAAGCCTTTAAATTACAAAGTCAACATTTCTTTTAAGTGATATTTGATATACACTGCATTTTTATAACAACTGAAGGTAACATAGTTACTTGATTATGCCATAAAATTGTATGTGTGGCTGGAAAGTACGTAATACCACACGTAATAAGGATTTGGTAAGGTTTAGCTGTAGTTACTCCATCAGACATGTAGAAAGGTGATCCTGGAGCAGCACTTAGCTAAAGCTCCTAGCTGTGGTATTATATAAAAACATCCATGGTTGTTTTTTTACTTTTTCACCTCGGCTCTGATCATTGCAGAAGAGCTTCTCTTAATGGGAGTGTCTGGTAATTCTAGCTGACTCATAGAGACATCCAGCTACTACAGGAGAGTAGATGGTCTCATGAAAGCTGCTAGAAGCCACACAAGTCTCCTTGTCACAGATTTAGACAAGTCTTTGTACATCTCACTCTGTAGAGTTTTTAGGATCACCGACTGGAAAATGATCTTATTGTTTAGGGATTTGTTTCCCAGAGAAATGTTCCAATAAACACAAACGCGATGCCAAATCCACAGCAAAAACCCACTACTTGGTTCCAAATGCATTTGTAAAATGACAGAATCATTCAGATTAGAGTTACATTTTCCTCTCATACTGTAATTACAAACGTTCTAACATGTAATTTATTTTATGCACCTGTAAACCCCATGATTGTTATCTCCAATTTTTCTCCTGCCAGTGTTTTCTCTTTTCCCTGGCCTCTTCCCTCCAATCTTCTTATCGCCTTTCTCCTCCGCCCCGACTCCCTCGCCTCCTGTCCTCCTCTATAATCCTCAACAGATGAGTGTGGTAAATGGGGGATAAAACAGGTTTCAATTAAACCATCAGAATTCCAGGCACATTCTATCCGAACGGCAACAGAATGCAGTAGAGGATAAAAAAGAAAAAAAAGAAAAACCGTGACACACGCAAACATATTCATGCTACTTCCTCTATAAGCTCTGCACTGCGCTCAGGCGAGAGTTCTATTAAAATGCCAGTCATGGCCACATCCGATTACCATCTGTGTCACAATGTGGGGCATAAATCGACTGTTGAGTGGAATGCGTGTATGAGTTCATTTCAGGGAGGAGCGGAGCCAAACAAATCCAACGGCTTGCCTGTTTAAATAGAAAATAGACGACACGCGCGGCGCGTGAAATTTGCTAATCACTTCTGTCACGTTTCACTTGGAATTTTTAGACTTTTTATAAAGCTAGTAAGTTAACTTTGACGATTAAAAGGTACGGTTAAAGTTGCAGTATGCATCTTTTTTTTAAGTATTTTTTGTTAATATTTGTTGAAAGTGTCACCTTGTTGTGACAGTATAGTGAGTTTAGTGACATGTGGGGGAAAAAAACTGAGCTCTGCCTCTACCAATCAGAGCCATGGGGCGGGTCTTGGTGCTGTCAATCAATACCTCCTCCCCTTAGTCGCTGCTACAATATGGCAATTCCCCGTGAGCAGAGCCTGTAGTGAATGCTAATGCTAGTTAACATAACCACCGATGAGGTGTTTTTCTGCTTTGCCATTAGCACATTTAGCAGTACATTCACAATGCTGATTGACAGCGCTAGGACGCGCCTCCTGGCTCTGATTGTTTCTAACATTTCTTCAAGGTGGCAAAGCTCAATCTTTTCACGGTTTATCTGTCTCATAATATACTATCACAACATGATGATAGTTATAACAAATATGTAAAAAAAAAAAAGTTTTTTTTTAATAAAAGTTGCATACTGCAGCTTTACAAAGGCAGAAGAAAGAAACTATAATGTAGTTTGGAAACTTCACCTAACGAGATTTTTAGTTAGAATACGTGGCAAACAGAGGTACTAAATTGATTGCTTTGGTCTGAAAGCAATCGATTTTATTTAACTTCAGCTAAATAAAAATGTTTTTAAAAAAGAACTAAATCATAAACAAGGCAGAATCTTGGCTAACGCTCTGACACTGGTTGTACAAGGTTAATCAATTCATGAATGAACTTTTCTACAGCCTGAATGGGGCAAGCAAAAAAATAAATAAAATGGAATCCAAACACTCAGCTGGGCTGCAAAGGTCCAACGTTTAAAAAGCAGAGCAAAACTAGACTTTTTCTTTTTATTCTGTAATTTTTAAGTTGCATAATTTGTTGAGGAGGTGTGAAATTGGCAGAGTTCCTGACAGTTGTATTTAAATAAGACTTGGATGAGGAGCATTTTTGCTTTTTAGGAGTAAATTTAAGTGCAGCTCAAGATTCAGATCCCTACAGTTGTTTCAGATGAGTAAAACCTAAAATAAATCCTACTTTTTTTGGCAGCAGCATATATTGAAAATGTTGCTGCAGTTCTCTCATCGGGACATTTTAAAATGTTTTTTTTTACTTCCTTGACATCCACCTTACTGAATGTGGAGGAAAGATAAACTTGAGTTGTCATCTAGCCTGACTCTTTGCTTTTTAAAACTTAACACACAGACAGTTTATTTCTAATCGTAATGTTCAGGTTGATTGATGACATTTCAGGACTACATTTTTTTAGAAGGCCTTTGATAAGTCACAACATTTTGGGAGATTCACAATAGATTTTGCTTGTAAGACTACAGTGACGTCCAGCTTCAAATCAGTAAAAAAAAACAAAACAAAAAAAACAACCAGTTTCACAGCCTCGCTGTGATGTTGTTTACTTTTGTGACTGCACTTCCCGAGATAAAAGTGGAAGAAAAGAAGGAAGCAAGACAAGCAAAGGGCCAACTGAGGCTGGAAGGGGGGTTTGAAAAGAGAGCCAGGCTATTCTTAAAACTGGTGACTCATCCTGCACTTCACACACACACACACACCTACACACACACACACACACACCTACACACACACACACACACACACACGAAAAAAAGGCTAATTTAAGGAGATCTCTAGGAAGAATAAAGAGATTTTATTGCAGGACTTGACTTGCACGCATTTTAAACTTTTTTTTTCCCAATCTGGTTGGAGAAGTGGGACTGAAAGATTTGTTTGGTTCAGACTAAAAAGCTAAAGTAAATAAGTCAATTTAAACCAGATTATGTTTTCACAAGTAGAATCCATACAGTTAGAAACACATCAACTCAAAGAGCGACATTTAATTAAAACCAGTAGTTTTCATTTTCTGACACATTCACCTTTGTTTCCCCCTCACTCTCTTAAATTGAAGTAAATCAAATTTATCTTCTTTAGGTCAGCTGGAATTACAAAACTCATTTCTATTTGCTATATGCCACAACAATAAGAGAAATAATATGTCAACTAGTTATGTCTTCAAAATCTGAGAAGTCTGTATATAAATTTCTACATAGCAAATGGAAATATTTTTTGTCAATTGTAACTGATCTAAAACAAAAGAGGTTCAGTCTGATTTGAATAAATACGTCCATCTCTTAATGGATGGAAACTTCTGGATTTAACATAGAACAAAGGAAAAAACTGCGAGGTGGTGTACTTTTTCAAACCATCACTTGGGGGCGCCATTGTGAGAACATTTCAAACAGGGCCTGTTGTATCTAGGTTATAGTGATTTCTAATTAGAGATACACATTAGCTTCACTTAGGAAGGTTTTCCCATCTTTCTTATTTTGAAAAGAGAAACTAGTCTCTTTTCATATTGTGCAAGTTGTGTATTTTTTGTTTAAAAAGTCTCATAGATCCTTTTGGACTCAGACAAAAAGACTTTGGAATTTATTCGGTGTTTGTGACTGGATCTGATCTAAAGGTTGATGTTTTCCTATATTTTCAATTTAATTGAAGTCATTGGTATCTGTCAGAGTGGAGGGTTGCCTCATTTTATGTTCAACTTTTCAGTTCAAGCACATGACACAGAGACTTCGCCCACACGGTTTCTGTAGCTTTCACTTAAACATTCCCGGTCTCTCAGCAGGCTGCTGACAGCGCTTTTCAAAAAGCTGCCACGTCCCAGGTGCATCATCACCTCTTATTGTTGCCAATCCAGGGTCTTAACCCAAAGACACAACCCATTCGACTTGTATTCCCTTCCCGGCACCTCTGCTGATCTCTTCTCTAATTTGTCATTCCAGTCCGAGTGTGATCAGACTAATTACGTCGGCCGTTCCAATCCCTCGCCCACAACTGTCCTGTCCCTGAGGCCGTTCCCCTTGGTCAAGAGGAGACAGTCAAGGTGAAGGTCAAGGAAGACATATTCATAGGGAAATTAAGCGCAGCAGAGAGGAAGCAGCCGTGGGCAGAAAAACAACAAGTACTGATGGGCACAAAACCTGATTAGCTCGTTTCAATGTGCAGAAGTCCAAGGCCTAAAGGATTTACATGAGATGTAAAGCAGGCGATTCTTCTCGTTCTCCTTCAGCGACCTCTGGAGAGAAAGTAAACAAACCCACCACAGACTTTGTGTTAACTGTAAACCAATTTGTTCTGCTGGAGTTGCTGCCAGTCCAAATCTGATTAACAGTTTACGTTGCTGCGCTCAGGTTGGTTATGCAGATCACGTTTTGTCATTGGCACGGTGTCCTTTCAGCCGCGTACTGAGGAAGACAAAGACTTGATGGGACCGAAGGAGAAGAGCAAAGTGGCAGTGTGAGGTTCTCTGGATCCACACACCTGAATCAAGAGTTTCCCCAGACACTGTCAACATCTGAAGGAGGCGATTGCTTAGTTCATCAAACCTGAATCAAGTGACTCCAACGTCCAAAACATCCAGAACAACAAACTCTTGAGGGCAGGGATTTCATTTTAGTTGACAGAATCAGTCTTACATGAGCTGGATTTCCATTGACCATAGCACTGAGCAAATTGAAATTACAAAAATCTAATTGCTTACGGGAAACAAAATTTTGAAGAAATTCAAGTTTTCCGAGAAAAAGTTGTTGTGTTAGGATCAGGTGGCTTTTCAGCCAACAGATGTATTTAGCAAAACTGCAATGGAAACACTTTTTGCTAATAAACGAGCTTCATTTGTAATGAAAATGAAGCTACTGACAATGTTTTTAATCGTAAATATTCAGAATTAAAAAGGGTGAATCATGTGTTCTGTTGTAAACAAAGCATTCATGCTGAGCCTGATCTTTTTCTACAATAAAGTGCTTCGTAAGCCAAGCTGAGAAAAGAAACACAATAGCCAAAGAAAGGGTGAAAGCAGCAAAGAAAGCAGAAGGCTGGGCGCAGCGATGCGGTCAAACTTTGTACGCATTCTTTAGAATTTGAAGTACAACAGGATTTTGTGTTTCTTTGA
Source organism: Poecilia formosa (assembly GCF_000485575.1). Taxonomy (NCBI): domain Eukaryota; kingdom Metazoa; phylum Chordata; class Actinopteri; order Cyprinodontiformes; family Poeciliidae; genus Poecilia; species Poecilia formosa. Next base: position 1,130,640 of record NW_006800069.1, read on the forward strand.
ACTCTGCACCTGAACGCAGCAGCAGCAGCAACAACAATGATTTATTCTAAAGACAAATATTTGAATTCAACAGTGTCATGACAACTCTTTCATGAACCCGGCCCTCCTTCCCTCACACACAACTAAAAATGTGCCTACTTCTTGAATAAATTTATGCAGCAAGAAGCCAATTTTCAATTGGGACATATCAAAAACATAAAAACATGAATAATTCATTTAAAAATCTTAGGAGTTTTTTGCCTTTTTTCCTTGTCCATGTAGATACTTGTTCTTATTTTCAATTTATCTTCAGGTCATATTTAAATTACTTGTAATTTCTCACTTTTACATTTTATATTTGCCAACACTGAACAATTTGGATGGGAGTAGCTTGTCAACAAATAAGGACTTTCCACTTAAGGATCATTCCATGCACAGTGGTGCAGTTGGTAGAGCTGTTGCCTTGCATCAAGAAGGTTCTGGGTTCGATTCCCGGCCCCGGTCTTTCTGCATGGAGTTTGCATGTTCTCCCTGTGCATGCATGGGTTTTCTCCGGTTTCCTCCCACAGTCCAAAAACATGACTGTCAGGTTAATTGGCCTCTCCAAATTGTCCCTAGGTGTGAGTGGTTGTTTGTCCTGTCTGTCTCTGTGTTGCCCTGCGACAGACTGGCGACCTGTCCAGGGTGACCCCACCTCTCACCCAGAACGTTAGCTGGAGATAGGCCTCCCGACCCCACTAAAGGAAAAGGGTGTAAAGAAGATGGATGGATGCATTCCACTTGAGGATCCATAAATGATATTCTGATTTTGTCTCAGTGTATTAATGAAATGCTGGTTTTTGTGTTTACAAATAGATTTTAAATCTATTGTGTTTTGAAGTATTCAGTTTATGCTCAACCAACCAAAACAACTTAACATTTTCAGACACCTTTTGTACAGCAATATTATTGCTAACATTGTCACCATTTCCATTTACAGTAGTTTACAATAAGCAACTGAAAACTTTTTCGAGGAACAAGGGAAAGCTAACCTTTTTCTGTAGTGTGATGCTTCCCCTAGGCTGTTCCACCCTGGGCAGAGAGCCATACTTCCAACACTTGTTCATACGGTTCTAAAGGACCACAGGCAAAAAGAGAAGAACATCTAGATTGTGTTCCTCTAATATTTGTCTGTTATTCATTTGGATGAGAGTTGGTCCATTTGGCACAGTTTATAACAAGATAGTTTTGTGTTTTTGTTTAATGTGTTTCCTTCATCCTTTGTACAAGGGAAAACTGTTTTCTATACATTATAGGACCGCTTCTTGATAAATTTAAACATTTTGATTTTATGATTCATTTATAATTTACCAATAGTTTAAGAAAAAAAAACATTTGAAAGAACCGGCTTTTCTGGGAACTGTAAATGCAGGAAGTAAAATGACAGCTCTGGAGTCATTCCCAGTGCAGATTAAAGTGTTGTTACTGTGGGAACAGCATGCTTACTTCCTGGTTATGTAATTAACAAAAGGCAACTCAAACAATAAGCTGTTCTTTTGACGGTGGTGACAGATTTTACAGGTGGGTCTATTTCTGCTAAGCTACACCCACATTTCAGGAATTTCCTAGAACACGTGACTTCATGGTCCGATGGAAAAAAATGAAAATACCAGCAGGGTTTTTGTTTTGCAAAGTATTTTAGCTATTGAGTTCTTGGATTTATGATTGACATTCTGGCTCAATTCAAATGAAGCAGCTCAAAAGCATAGCACGGTATCGGTGCCAAAAATAAGACTATTGCACACCTACAGGTGGCTACTTCTTTGTCACAGGTTGGCTATATCCACTCTGAAGCTACTGATCTGATTATTGATAGGCCTGCACTGGTAACTAAGCAACCAAAAACAGTACCTGAGCAGCCACTCTGGCAAATGAGAAGGAAAACACTCACTTATGTTAGCTTTCAATGGCTAGGCTGGAGAGCAGCATGTCAAATGCTAATGCTAGCCACATCTACAGTCACACCTTTTGTTTTGACTACTAAATTAACAGTCTGTTTAAATAGTATTCAAATTAATTGGGGTGTAATATTTTTCTACGCAGTTTGAACTTATATAAATATTGCTTTTAGGTTTTTTTTAAGTTTCTGTAACTTTTTGCAGTCAATTTATTTAATATATTTTGCCTGTAAAAAACGAATGCACCTTAATGCACCCAACATATAACGGCTGTCCTTTTAATTGTGAGTCACAGTTCTCCATTTGATATGTGATTAGATAAAAATCATGCAGAGCACAAATCAATATCACTTCATAAAACAAATGAAAATAGCCCAGATTTGTAGTTTCTGTAGGATTTCAAGGTAATGATTAGTCAATCCGATTAACCACAAAGCACATAATTTTGTAATGTGGCAGGGACGTAAGAGTAAAGCCTATAAATAATAACAATAAAAGTCAGTATTTTCAGTCTTATGCTTACACACTTGCCTCCTATTGAATATCTGGAACATGTAATTTATTTTCTACAATTGGAAGCCTCACAGGATTTTTACCCAGCAGTTATTAGTTTATCGTAACTGTTTGATTTGTTCAGCACGCTCCCAGAGGCATACCGCGTCAAAACAGAGGGAGCTGGACGTGTTTCCAGGCGCTGGGCTCTTCAGTACTCGACACGTTTACAAGCAGGTGAAGTACAGAACAGAACCGCCGCCTTGCTCGGGTCTTAAGGGATCCCCTGTGCTTCCCAATATTCTGATAAGCCTTGTCGCAGTCATTCAGGCTCAAACACAAAGGACAGACTCTGTCAGGTGTGTAGTCTGGAATATTCCACATCTAAAGTGAAATCGACAAAGCAAAAACTGCTTTTGAAGTTTTCAGTCTAATCGTTTGGTTCTGAGGAATATTAACCATAGGATGTTAAAAATATGTTAAGATAGGCAACCTGTGGACCAGTAGGAGCATATTTACACCAGAATGTCACTGTGGGAAAAATCCTTCTGAGACAATTTGATTTTATCAGAAAATGGGATTCACAGTTCAGAAATAGTACATTTTAAGTTTGGTCAGTATCAGGAGAGCTTATTACTTTTTGAAAAAGTTAACAGAAAATGATTTTGTTTTTCAATAAAAACAGAACAATTACTACATTAATGTCTCTCCAAATTAATGAAATATTAAATGGTTTTGGATCATATTGGAAACAAATTAAATGCAGCTCAGCTCCAACATTCTCTCGCTGCAACATCACAAAAACACTTCCAGTTGAAAGCATAAAAATAAATGTTCCTCACATTTTTTATTACTCCAAGGGTAAAGCTTACATCTGTAATGTAAACTAGCCTTTAGAGCTAATTTTCGGAGGGCAAATGAAATGCTAAATAATAACTGATAAAAAGATGTTAGATAGAAAATTATCATATGTTAAATTTTTTTAACTTACGTGAGTGACGTCAGTCACTGATGTGCTCAAGCAGAACAAGGTCTTTGAAACACCAAACCTTTAGTAGTTTAAGCACAAAACCATTTACAAACATAATCCCAATGGAGCTGTGTTGGAAATTCATCAATAATCTGATGAGTTTCCTACAACATGAGAGCATAAAATAAAGCCAGATTACACACATACTAGACAGTAGATGGAGTCTTAAAATCTTTTTAAGCTTAGTTAAAAAGTTAAAATGTTTTTCCAGTGAACTACTGACTTATCCTGGGTAAACTAAACATAGAACGTCAAGGTGAACTGGCGCAATGCTAAAAGGGGAGTAATAGAAACACACCAAGGAAATAAAGTCTACATTTTCATTGTCAGGTTTATTAATAAAGTTGTTTCTTTCTTAGCACACTGTGAAAAATGACGTAACAGCAGACTGGAAGAACCAACTCTACCCAGCAAGGAGTGGCAGGAAGGTTCAGGTTTCAAGGTGAACAAACAACTTCAGTGAACTCTGTGGTAGAGTCGAGACTTTTGACAAATTCCAACCGAGACTTAGAAGTCATTTCATCTTTGTGACTTTTCCCCTGACTACAAGTCATATTGAGAAGAAAACAATGGAGATCAGATTGTTGCTAAACATTTAAACTGAGCTTTCCATGCTAGTGTTTGACAACAGTCTGCTGAGGATGATAAAACTGAATAAGGGCATTTGCACAGGATAGTCTGGTAGATTTAGTTTGACTGGGGAGCAAAGTTGCAACATTTATTACATTTTCAGCTGGTGAGGTTCGCTTTCACACTGCACTGTGATGAACCGAACTAATAAAAACTAATATAAAACCTGTTCACCTCCTTGCCTGTGGCGGCGCTGCACCAAGAACTACTGAAGAAAACGACACGATAACCTGAGAAGATGACCTGCGCAACTTCCTTCTTCACAAAATGTAAATAAAAAATGGAGTAGCATCAGATTTTAGAGGTTTAGGGTTTCTCTTCGGTGCAAGATGACGAGCCATTTCTCCTGCTGGTGCTAGACACACTAATTTGTTTTTGGATCTATTGACCCAGAATGCCGTGTGCTGCAGTTTACTTCCTGCTTTTGAAGCGGTCTCCAGTCCACTTATTTCTGCATTTGAACCGCATCAGAGTTCACTTCAACCACACGGAGACCCGGTGTCTTTTGGAGGACCAAACTTTGATCCGCAACAGAGTTGAATTCACACCTCCCCAAATGAACCGGACTTTCTCGACAAACTACAGTTATTAGGACAAAAACTTAAGCTGGTTCAGCCATATTCATATTTCTGCTGAGTTTTTTCCCCATCTCTTTGGTTTCTGTAACGTTCACCCCTCTTAAATGTAAAATTCTGCTCATTAGTCTTGTTTTAAGATATTAGTTTTCTATATATTTACACTGTTTTATGTTTTACAGTCTTATCAAATAGTGATTCTCCACGAATCATACATGTGTATTTTAAAAGCCTCATAAATTGACATTAATTTAACTGCAAGTAGTTAAATTAACATAATTACTGATTATTTATACATGCTTTGTGGATACCAGCTACTTACTGCAAGTACAGGCCCGGTGAAGCTGACTAGCAGGTTTGGGCTTGTCTTAAGTAATGTTTCTAAATTTTAGGTGGCAGCTCTCAGCAGGTATATCCTCAGGACTTGGAAAAAGTAATTATAACAATTTTGGCTTGAAATGATTGCTGCAGATCTTCACTCTGCCGCCGGCTTGTAAGAGAGCAACATGTGTTCTGTCTACCAAAATTATCTAGAAATCCATCCTGTTATCTAATTTATGACTCAGATATTTCGCTATGGCATGCAGATTACCAAACCTATTTAAAAATATGCAGTCAGGAAAGAAAAAGAAAAAAAAGACACCAACTGACTCAGATCAGTACTCTTATTAGGAAAAGTTGGTTTTCTGACTGATTTACCATAAGGGTCTGGTAGTGGTTTTAGTAAATTGCACATTAGCAACATTAATGACAGAAGAAGCCAGACTGCAGAAATTAAATAGAAAGAAAGTGGAATTCATCACATCATCAAATTTTCTCTAATTAGCACATGTTTTCCTGAGCTTACTAAAGGGACACAAAGGAAATAACCGATGCTGGTAATAATATAGGTTTAATTTTGCACGATGACTTCTGTCTTAACTTAATATTTAACAATATGTCGGCACATATTGTTCATTTCTGAACAAATGTTCTGTTGCCATGCAAACTTATTCTACACTTACACAGCATTTAATAAAAATACAAATACTGCTAAATAGAATATTTTCTGCCGTTTCTAATTGGCATGTTTGTTTTGCACGTTAAAATATTACCTGCTAATGTTTTAGTATGCAAGCAAAAATGATTGAATTGTACAAAAAGCACATGTCGCAAACAAAGATATAACAAAGTGAATAAAGCATAAGAATTTAAATATTGTTTCCTCTTTTTTTGTTTTTGCCATGGCTATTTCGATCATATAATATTGAATACTGTCAACTTTACAGTATGCCGTTTAAAAAAAAAAGACTTTCTAAGAATTCATTATACAAAGTTCGCGCTGCGCCTTTGTATGCAGGACCTTGAACCTCCGCCCAGGTTCAATTTCCTGGAAATTCTAGGAACTCCAGAAAAATCACCGACCTATCAAGATGCCTGTCCTGTCAGTTGAGCGCAGTCTGAATGCTTCCATCACATTTCTGAAGTGATTCACACACAGGCGAACAGAGGCTGCATAGCCGGTTTTCTCAGTAAATGGCTTAGACAAAGTTCCACGCTTCGTTTGTCTGTTTTGTATCAGCCATCATCTTTTGACTTCTAGAGAAATCAAAGCTGCTGCTTAAAAAAATGTAAAAGAAGAAAAAAACGCTTCTGGGTTTAAGCGTTGATTTTTCACAGAAGCCTTCCTTTGCTTGACTTCAAAGTGACTTGTGTCTTCACAGATGATTTCTAATTTTACTTGACAACTGCAAACAAGTTTTTAGCAGCCGCAAAATGTCTTGCAGAAGTGGTGAGAGTTGTGAAGCGTTCACAGCGACGGAAGATGATTTACTGCCAAATAAGTTCCTGGCAGATTCATATTCAGAGATTGGACACATTCACAATTTTCTGCTCCGTTTTTGATCTCCGAAACATAAAACAGAAATAATACTGAAGATACTGGCAACTTCAAAGGGTTGTTGTTGGCGCTGTGGCTTCGTGGTAGGAGAGCTGCAGTTTATGTCACGGTTATAGTTTGTTCTCATTTATAGGCCCGTTGACGTCTCGAGTGCAAGATCCTGCCTCCATCTCCCCGCTGCTCCCCGACAGTAACTATCATTGCTAAAACCAATGATAGTCATCGTTGAGGAGAAGCATGAAACTTTGTTATTCTGCTAATGTCAAAAAACACAACGTTGCAGTGCTTCCATTAAGTAAGAGGCGCAATTAGAATCAAACGTGAATGAGTTTGTTCACGCGATAAGTCATTTAAATAAAAAGCATTTCACTCCATCCTCCTCCAACTACTTCCTGTCACAGTCTTCTTTGTGGTTTGTGCCAGTAGTAACATCTGTTTTGTGCAATTACCGGTAGACCAATTTCCATATGGACAATAACAAAACAAAGCAAAAAAAAAAAAAAAAAACACTTCGTCATGGCGGCAAAGCTTTTTATTGTAAGTTTCTGTTTGAATTTGGCGTCTCCTTTACACAATTTTTTTTTTTGAAATGTCAAATTGCACAATTATATAGTCATTGGAAATGCAGGTAGTGAGTGCACTGATGAAAGGTACATTTCTGAGCTTCCATCTATTGCTATGGCTATTTTGTTCACATCAAATGGAAATGAATACTGTCACCTTTCTAGACTTTGTGAATATTTTTTAAAACCTCTCTCACTCTTCTTCCATGCCAGTTTCCCACAAAGATAAGACACAAAGTCCAAAATAAAAGGAGTAGAAATTTGTGGTTGTATTTAAAAACAAAAAATCAAGACGCAGTTTTGGAAGGTAATGTACAAATCCACACAGTCAGAATCAAGCATCTGTCCACATCACATTCCAATCATTCCCCCACCTGAACACTGTAACAGATGGGTGACATCTATGAATGTCAGAAGAAAATATGACAGTCAGCGTCTCACCATGTGCCCATACTAAAAGAAAAAGAAAGGAAAAAAAGATCCATTCTCTGCACTCAGCCAGCGTGACTTGCGCTCACGCCATGTGTGATTTGCCAGCTGTCAATTTACCGTTTCACGCACCTCTGGCTTTGAAGAGGATTTTAGTCTTTTGTCGTGTGGTTCAAAAATACCAAACACCACACATTTGCAAAGCGCAAATGGCACAGTCGCAAATCAGCTTGTTGTGAGTTCAGGTGGAACCAATCAAGGTAGTGAAGGAGATTCCTTCAAATGGCCTTGCTTTGAGAACAAAAAATAAATAAATAATAATTATGTTGGCCGTGAAGGAAAGCAAAGCTGAAATGGTTACGATCAACTGTTGGGCTGCAGTTGCAAAACAAATCAATGTGATATTATTGGGACAATAGGAACCCAAGCGCATTAATCAAATCTGGGAACAAAACAATGAACTGATGAGCTTGGCAACAATAAAAGTGATGGATGTTTGCAGCAAATTCTGCTTGTTGATGTGGAAGCTAATGGGGGACTTCTTGTTGGAGGATGAGTGCAGTCGAGTTAATTCCATCGATTTTATCTGAATCTGTGGACTTTACAAGTTTTCCACTCACACTTATTAAGAAATGCAGCACTGGTTGGAAAAGTGCATAAAAATGAGTTGGAATAAATGAGTCGTTCTGTCCTAATCGGATTAGAAAGTGGTCAGTATATTGTTATAAAAAACTAAGCACAACTGTAAATTAAGGGTAATTTATTGTCATTCTTGAAACGTAAGCGGTAAGCTTCAGTGGGAAACCTGAGACATTGCTGACTGGACTACATAACTGTCCTTTGAAACAGTTTTTGCGCTACTAGTCCAGTAGCGCAAAACTTTGATATTCCACTAAACTTCAAAAAACTAATTTTCCAATTGTTGTACTTCTATTAAATAATAAACACAATTAAAATCAGATATGACAATGACATAAGTCATTAAAAAACATGCTGCTACCACTTCCTGTCATCTTCATCTTTTCCGCCAGTTGCAACATCATTGGTCACATGACTCGTGTGATATGAAAAAGTGTTTCCATTCCAGTTCTGCTCAAACTTATCAAAAAACTTGAGTTTTTGACATTAAGTGAATTTATTTTCAGAATTTCAATTTGCGCAATTATATGTGAATGGATAAGCAGCTAGTTTCAATCTGATGTTCAAAAATGTGGCTTTCCAGGGTACAATGCATAAACAGCAAGTACTGTAATTGTTGGGCCGTTGCTGGACTATAAGTAGCAGTTGTGTTGATTCTGCTGTGGTACACATGTGTCACATGTCATGAAGAACCATTGGCAGCCTGGCCCTCATTGGTAACTAAAATAGGTATGCTGCTCTGAATTTATAGACAGATGACTGAAGGATAATTGTCCTTTGCCAATGCATATCCCCATATTATACTAACAATGTCAATGCAACAGTGAAATAAGGGTATAAAAGGGTGGTATAAGAAAGAAAATCTTGAAAATCATATAACAGCTAATTTTTACTAAAAGATAAGCCTGCAGCATCAAAAGATGGAATATTAAATTAATCTTGCGCGCTCAAATGCGGAAAACTGCTGTCATCATACAACAAATCTTAGAACCTTCTTTGTTTCTGAATAAATAAATTGCCACTTCTAGACATCCAATTGATTTATTTCACAATTATAGTGTAAAACAACACATATTTGGTATGTTAGGCCTGATAAATGAGGTAAAGTTCATACATATAACCATTTGATTAACACATCCAACACAAAGTGTAATTGTAAGCTACAATAAGATAAAGATGAAGGGAATAATTGCTTTCCCACATGTTTTTCAGAGACAATTATATCCCAGACATGCCGAATTCAGAGCTCTCCTGCATCCAGCAAGGTAATTATGGTTATAGCACTGACATATAGACATGGCTTGTCTTTGTTGTTTGAATTCTCCTTTCTCTATTGATTTTACCCAAGTTGTTTATGTTCTATGTTCACACTCCTTTAATGATGAAAAGCTCGGTATCAGCCAAGCCTTCAGTCACACAATTAACCGTGCCTTTTGTTTACTTTGTTTTATTAGGAAAAATGATTTTCTGTCCTCTATTCATATTCTCTTTTTTTGTTATTCATTGCATCTGATTGTTCGTGTTTGCCCTCCTATTTGAAGACATATTTCATTCTGCTTTGCTGGGAAAATTGGGATTTTGATTGATCTGCCACGCATTAAAATGAGAGAAAGAAACCTCGTTTTTTTTTTTTTTTTTACTAAACACACACCATAAAAGTGACTCTTTTTTATGATTATACCAGGATAAGGTTATTCCATCTCCAGCAAAAGCAACTTCAAAGTTGAAGTAATAGTTGACAATAGTATTAATCTGCAAATGTCCCAATGCACAGAGACTGCAGAGATGCTTTAGGGATTGTTTGATTTATTTTAATAGTTAAACACTGGACCAGCTCTAAACCCTCAGCAGGATCCTGCCCAGCCAGGATCCTGCTGTGTTTTACAGGCAATGTGTCCCTTTGGGAATCTTGTGGGGGCTAGTCCGGGAGCATGGGGTACCTGATCAATTTATATGGGCCGTTAAGTCGCTGTATGACTGGCGTTAGAGCCTGGTCCGCATTGTCAACAATACAACAGGCTCATTTCCAGTAAGAATTGGACTCCAGGATTTATAGTTGGTGTTCAGGTATTAATCTTCCAGTCTTCCAAAAATGCATAACTATCAAATGACATTTTCAAATTTCCTGTCAACTCTAAACATTTTTTAACTCAAAAACACAGCAGGTGACTGAATTACTGCCGTAGCGTCCTGAGTACCAGGCTTAGCAAGTTTTCTGGGGGAAACCTTGGAGTCTGTCAAGGTTTCCCTTTGTCACTGATTCTGTTCATAACTTTTATGGACAGAATTTGTAGCAGAGCCAAGGAGTTTAGGGTTTCTTTTTTGGTGGCCTCACGATCGTATCTCTGGCTTCAACAGATTGCAATCTGCAGCTTTCACTAGAGCAGTGTGAAGTTGCTCGGGATGAGGATCAGTGCCTCCAAGGACATGGTCTTCCCCGGTTTGAGGGAGAGGTACTCGCATTTTGATTTTACAAGCAAGGAAAGAAATCATGAAATCTGGACACCCAGAAAAAGATTTGGTGGAAAAACAAAAAACAAAACAAGTACTGAACCATAAAATGTTTCATATGTGTCGGAGAAGTGATGCATCGAAAAGCTCCAGGACTGGACTTGGCCACATTTTGCTTTAGCTTTGAATGCAGTTTGATTAAACATGACTAAACAATACACATAAACCAGAAGCTTTATGCGTATTTTAAATGCAGGGCATACTCCAATCATGAATACAACCTACAAAAACATTAATTTGCTTCCAAAGATGCCCCACTCACCAACAGGTGCCATGCTGTGAAGACAATCAGTGTAACTCCCTTAGCCTAGTCATTGGTAATGTCATGGCTCCTGAGTGTATACACAGCTTTGACGTAAAGAAGATTTCCAAGTACTGTACATTGTTTGCATAAAACCTAGCTGAACAACAGTATTTTAAGGGTGTTGCCCTTCTGCTTCAGCCTTTTGAATCACCTTACATATTTTGTGGAAATGCCATTGAAAAACGAGGACAACATGTTTTACAGCATATGCTCCCTCAGTCTCTAATCCATTAAGACCCAGAAAGTGTGAACAAAAGAGTTTATTTTTAAAACTGCCTTATAGTGTCGCTAGTGACTGTCACAAGAAACTCCTAGCTAAATATGTCTGAGTGATAAAATAGTGAAATCTTTCAGAGGTATAAAAGTTGCCCAGCTCCTGCTTTTACAGGAAGATGCAGCTACATGAATTTCAATGGATTCCAACAGTGAGAAAAGTTCAGCTCATTATTCCAGTTGGCTTAAAAATGTTCTCTATTTAAGGAAACCCATCGAAGTCCACACACAGAACGTCTAATCTCAAAGACCCTTAACACTTGAACCCAGACTCTTCCTTCCTTCAAGACTGGATGTTTAAGAGAAAAACAGACCAAAGTGACTCTAAAATCTCAATTGATTTTCTAGGGAAGAAAAGATAGAAAGTTGCTGAAAACACAATTGATTAATTTAGCGGACTGGGGTAGAACGATGTTGAGAAAGGTGAGCCAAAGTTACTTTGAATTACAAATTATTGCTTAAGTAAAGGCGAAGACAAAAAGAAGGAGAAAAAATTTACAATGAGGACGAAGAAGAGCGGAAAAAAAACCTTTTGATTACAATCAGTTGTTGCTTCACTGAACATCTTTTGTGTCTTTTGCGCAATGCACCACCTATCCAACGCATGAGGACAAACATGTTTTTCATCAATCTCTGTTTTCATACAGCTTTTGTCAAATGAAAGTCAGTAGTCAATAGAACGGATGACATTAGGGGCGGAGCTAAACATCTGAAGTCAGACTATTAAACTCTGACACTTTGTGATGAGACCATAGAGACTCTGAAAATGGCTCTCCAAAAACTTGCTGCGTCCATTGTGTTGACCATTCTCATTTGCAATGGTAAGAAATATTTTTTACAAACTTGCCCTCTTCATATTTTGCTTTTTATTTACTCTTCTTATAATTATTATCTGACTCAACACAGTTCTGGGAGAAAAACAGTTATTTTCTATCTACAGAAAATAACTCTAGATTATTTTGGCCACTATGACCAAATTCTTACTGTTCTAGCATTTAAATAATTGTACAATATATTCACTTTATTGAATATGAACTTTGATTTGCAAGTTGTTGTTTTTTTGTTTTTTTTACCAGTCTTTCCTTTGGCACAATGCCAGTACTTGTATAATCCTCAGCTTTGAAAGTGGTGTAGGAATGCACATGACTAATAAACTTTCATTATTCATTTTGGAGGACATTTGTCAAAATTTAATTAAATCTTTTTTACCGTTATTCTCAAAGGAAATCTGAGCCCAACTATATAATCAGTAGAAGTGATGAATTCTGTATATTTTAGTATTCAATGCCAGGTAAATACAAATCCAGGGTCAGTATTGCCAATTCTGACACTTTTTATTTAAGTTTGATGTACTATCAAACATAAAGGATAGGAAAAATAACTCAAAACATATTGTGAGTAATGTCACGTCGCTCAAGTTATAGACGGTTGTTTCTTAAATTAATAAAGTCATCTTTGGTCTTTGTTTCAGGTTGTCAGGCACAACAGCAGCCAAGTAAGTTTCAAAGATTAACTCTACATGTTTTACAAGTTTCCTTCTTTTGTTTTCAGATTAGAGCGTATTAACATCACCTTTTAAGACAATGATGTTCTTTCTTGGGATTACTTGAGAAGTAGGTGTGCAACGTTAAAATCAGAACTCTGTCAAACTTGTGCGTCATTTAGCAGTGATTCCAATGTATACAGCCATTTGAACGATCTAATAAAATTTGCATTTCATTTTAGTTTTAAATTTATATGACCATTTTAAATTCTATAGTTTTTCAAATTTTTGTACAGAACAATTTTTGAAGTGCACTTGGTTTGGGCTTGGTATAAATTTGGCTTAAATATTGACATTCTGAAATCTGTCCTGTGCTGAACTGGTCATTAATTAAGGAGGGTATACTTTCTATTTACCTCGGCTGTAAGTGGTGAAACTATACACAATATAATTTTTTGTTACATTATATATCAACATTAATGAGATTTATTATTGTTTCTTGTTTTCCGTAACAGGGTGTGGTAATGTAGCTATAAAAACCCGGATTGTTGGGGGCCAGGATGCATCTCCGGGCCGCTGGCCCTGGCAGGTCAGCATACAGGGAGATAATGGTCACTTCTGTGGGGGATCCCTGATCACCGACCAGTGGGTGTTGACCGCGGCTCACTGCATTAGAGGGTGAGATTTATGTCTCATTGGGCATGGTTACAACCATTTGATCATATTTGGATTTACTTCCACATTTTTTTTCTGGTAGCAGTTAAAGCTAGAATACGTAACTGTTACAAAAATAAGTTTACATATTTGTTAAAACTATCTCCATGTCGTGACAATATGAGATAATGTGTGAAAAGACAGAGCTCCTCCCCCTTCTCCCTGAAGAAATGCACCGCTTGCAGTTGAAAACATCCAATCAGAGCCAGAAGGCGGGCCTTAGCGCTGTCAATCACACCTGTATACGCCAACAGCAGAGAAACAACTTACAGTACCAAGAAAATTGTTTATCCACTCACCAGCAGCCATGCTAACTAGCCATAGCATTCAGACAGCCTCCATGAACCAGCTGCAGCATAGCAGATAGAAACGGGGAGGGTGTGAGCAGCACGTAAACAAGGTGATTGTTTAGCAGCACTAATACCCTTCTCCTGGCTCTGATTGGTTGTTTATGACAGAGCAGTGTATTTGTTCAGGCAAATACACTGAACAAGATCCATAAGGAGAAGGCAGAGAGTTTGATTTTTTCACAGATTGTCTCATATTATACTGTCACAACATTGTGATAGTTTTAACAAATATGTGATAAAAGAAAAACATTTTCATAAATGTTACAGACCGCTGTTTTAGACAAAACATTTATATCCCCAATTACAATCCCTATGCTGAAGCATGATGGTGCAAGCTTCAAAGGATGGGGATGTTTTTCTGTTGCGACTAGTCCATACAGATAGTGTGATGACATTTTGATCTGTCTTATCATATAAATTTTAAATATCTAATGGTCGATGATTTGATTAGCCATTCAGTAGTTTAGTAGTCTTTACCAAATGCTTTTTTACTCAAGTAATTTCTTAGATTGCTACTCTCTACTTTTCCTTGAGTAAAACCGTTAAAATAGTGATACTCTTCTCACTTCTGATTCCTAGGGTGAAGGTGACAATCACTAAATGCTGATTTTACAACTCATTCCTTGTTACTTTTGTCTATTATAGTGACATCCTCATGTCTAAAGTTCATTTGGGTGCCTACAATTTATCGGACCCCAACCCCAATGAAGTGACTCGGGGGATTGTGCAAGCCTTCGTGCATCCCGATTACAACTCTCAGACTTACAACAATGACATCGCTCTGCTGAAGCTGTCGACTCGCGTCAATTTCACAGACTACATTCAGCCGGTGTGCCTAGCTTCACATAACAGCACCTTTCTTGAGGGTACCAACAGCTGGGTCACTGGTTTTGGTAGCCTTGGTAAGTTACAGATCATTCATTTAGCTCAAACGGTCATGTTTTCTGAAGTCCCACATAACAAAAATGCTGAAATTGTTCTTCCATTAGGCAATGGGACCTACCCTGACATCCTGCAGCAGGTTGAAGTACCGATCATAGGAAATAACAAGTGCTCATGCTACAATCAAGGCGTTGTGCAAGAGGTCACAGAGAACATGATGTGTGCTGGCCTTGATGAGGGAGGAAAGGACTCGTGTCAGGTGACTAAGTTTTGTGTGTGTGTGTGTGTGTGTGTGTGTGATTTGTCATGTACCTGGATCTTCTCAACTCTGTAAAACATACAGTGGTATGATGTCCGTCCATTTTCTGTATACTCAATTTGCTCAAGGGACAAGACATGGGGCATGAGATGTTGGCAAAGGCGGGGCAGGTTTTTAGTATTTATTGAGTGATAGCGACTCACATGTGACACAGGGGCGGGTGGAGGAACCTGACCATTTTACAGAACATCTGTCTCATAATGTACTTTACGGTGGGTGGCCCTGAAGTGCAAACTACTACAGCAATCCGTCAAACACAACTACAAAATTAAAAACAACATATTGAACAACAGTGACATTAACTAAGCAGAATAACCAATTAAGAAAACAACATTAACGAAATGGAAGAGATCCCAGCAGGAAACCTGGGCCATCGCTGACTGGATGAGACTGCTTTTCACTTTAGAACCATTAAATCATTCTGGCATTCACTCCCTCTGTTTAGATGGGCAGGAAGACAGACAAAGCTCACCACTGACAAAAAGAACGAAGCCAAGCTTTGTATTATGTCCCGACTCAAAAATATACTTTGATAGCTGTGTCAAAGTTTCATATTTTCAACAAACGCGCCAAACCAAGAATAACTTCTGATTGTTAAGCCAAAAGTGGTGACGTCCTATCAGCAACAATATCTAGCTCTTCTATCTTAATTTGTAGATGTGCTCAGTTAATTTTGTGTTTTTGAATAAGTTGTGTTTAGTGAACTGTTGAAATGAGAAAGGGTCACCATATTACTGTTATGATATGGGAACAGTTTTAACAAACATGTTAAAAAAAACATTTTTGTAGAAGTTACATACTGGGAGTCCAGGTGATACACCACCAATTTATAAGGATTTCTTTTAGCTCAACTTTTTTTTGTCATATAAAGAATCAGGCCAAGCAGATTTTACACAATGTAAATTCTATCGTGCTTAAGAAAAAACAAATCTCAACTCTTACTCGCACAAAAAAATAATTCAAGCAGAAGTAAAATTCAAATCTCTTCTGCTTCCCCTCACAGGGAGACTCAGGAGGACCGCTGGTGATGTACAACAGTCTTGCGTGGGTCCAAGGTGGGGTGGTGAGTTTTGGTTATGGCTGCGCTGTTCCAATGAAACCCGGAGTCTACGCTCGAGTGTCCAACTATCAGAAGTGGATCAACGACACAGTCACTGGCATGAAACCGAGCTTTGCTGATTTCATCTCCGACGGGTTTGATTTTGACTCGTTGTTCACCTGCTCTACCTACATGCCTCCCACCACCACTGATGGCAGCCTCTTTGGCAGTGGTGAAAACCTGAGTCACTTCACTCACCTCGTGGCTCTCTCTGCACTTGCGCTCATTCTCCATGCCTTTGTCGGCAGCGTTGGAATGTAAATGTTGCAAAAACAAAAAAAGAAAAAGAAAAGAAAAAGCGGTAACACTTTATTTGAAGGGGGGTGAATAAGACTGTCATGACAATTTCATTAACATGACATAACATGTTAATGAAATTTATATCATTACTGATATAAATTTGTTATAAAAGTATTACTGATTGCACTTTAAAAATTAGGTAACTATGTTATTAAAGGTAAAGTTTAAACAGTAATGATTTCTTAGTTAATGTCAAGTTGTCTTAAAGGCATTTTGAATAATGTCAACTTTGTATTAGAAGTGTCATAATTTACCGAATGACGCTTTATGACAACAGTCATAAATCTTCATGAAGGCTTATTCATGTTCATGACAGGTGTTATGTCATGTTTACGACAGTGTCATGTCAGTCTTATTCACCCCCCTTCAAATAAAGTGTTACCGAAAAAGCTCCCTTCTTCTTATGGTGCACCTCTGTAGCTGGATTCACCTAAGCTAGTTGCAATTAATTTTGCTTAGTTGAAAAAAATGTTAACACAAAGATGTTTAAGCAGAATCTCAACTTTACTATTAAAATCATCATCTGTATTCAATCCAAATTAAACATAGTTAATCCTGTACTGGTATATGGTTAAGTGTTATGATTACATGGGCAGATTTGCACTGATTTGTCACTGGCTGATGTACTTTCAAACCCTTTACAGGTTTGTTTATACAGTCCTTTGATTTGCATGCATTTATCACTAAAAATAAACATCCTTGGCAAATTATAATGATTTTTTGTGTATTCTGCAATTTTTCTTCTCATGAAAACTAAATCAAACGAATAACTTTCAGTCGTAAACATTACTTGAGTCATTATTTGAGTAAAAGTCCTGATCGTGCTGGTCAAATATTAGTCCAACAAACAAAGCTGTGTCCAAATATTAATCAAGTTAAAGTATTGGAATGAGTGCTTTCAAAGATAATTAAATACTGAAAGTACAAAGTCTCAAGAACCGTACTCAAATAAATAAATGTACTTCCAAACCGCCCAGCTCTCTCTCCTTATATCACATATCTGGAGCACTGAAGGGAGGGAAAATAAAATAAAAAGCAGTTAAAAGGTGGTGGAAGGTAGGGATGTTAATAGCTAAAACCGATTAAGAATATAGGAATGGTCCATTATCTTGTTAGGCAAAGAGATTAAAAAAAAGGGATTTTATTCTGAAAAGTATATCAGTTATCTTCCGTACATCATTTCTGAAAGGAACTGAAAGTACATCAATTTCAAAGTATCAAAAAGCATATCTTCTTTCTGATGAGTTTCCTACAAGTCTCATTGTGTACCAACATGCTCAAGAATGTGGAGATTATAATGGGCTTCTACTCTGAAAAAGAGAATGGAGGTACAACTTAAACAAAATGGAGTCAATTTGTTAAAATTTAATTAAATTGCAACTATTTATGTTTGCTTAACTTGACACCTTAATAAACTGAATACATTTACTTGGATAAACTTAATTTAATTTCTTAGAAGAAATTATCTAAATTTTCTTTTAAAGTTGGATCGCCTGATTTCATCACCGTCTACTGTAGATTCATTCTGGTTTTTAGTAAACTTTGTCATTACTGTATGGTTTGGCTCATGCACAAAACAAGGTGGGTCCAAACTGCAACGGGTCTGCAGAGGAGGTCATCAAAGGCTGACCTTCATGACGTAGGGTCAGGAAAAGGGTGGCTAAAAATTGCTGCAGACGCCACACATCCTGGACACAAACTGTTTTGGCTCTTACTCTCAACAATATTTCCAAAAACAAGCCACGATCGATACAACACTTTTTGAGCTACATTTGAACAACCAGTTCTACAGGGCTCTAGGTGCAACCTTCCTCATCCTTTCATGCTTCCCAGGAATCTTGAAAAGCAAACCCAATGAACTGTATAACAGTTCAACGACTCCATAATCCATCAAGATACAGATGTAAAAATATACAAAAACAGCTGCTTTTTTTCATAATGACTTTGTAAATAGTAAGCTAAAATTAATGTGGCATTATCAGCAACAACTTAAACCTTTAGTTCTAAAGTAAAACAAGTAGTCATGAAAAGCACCAAAGGAAATCCAAACTCATTTTTAATAGTACAATGACAACTTCCTGAACTACAGTGTCAAAGACAAATTTAAGATGGAAAACTGTTGATTTCATCAGAAAAGAAGATCCATATGTTGATAATTAAACCAGTGTCAGTAGTCTGCTGTTTGGGGCATACAATGTATGTTAGAAAAATGCTAAGAAAAAAAAGCTACAGCAATTACCAAAACGAAGCAATTATTTGAAGCAATTGCCAATAATTTACCTGAGAAGAACTATAAAGCCATTGGCAGACAAATTAAATTTGACATTTTACAGTGAAAATCAAAGATAGTTCATTTTCAAACAAAAAGGCCTTCTGTTAACTTCAACTCAGGCTAAGCCAGGTTTCAGAAAGCTTGCAAAATATCAAGAGACACACATTGGTGACACAACTAGCATTAGCATAGTTAGCTCAAATAGACTGAAACAGCTTCTCATCTTGTTGCCACAACAGGACAGTCTAGTTCCTCATTGGGCAGCATGCCCAGTGACAGATTTCCAGTTCAGTTTGTTTATTTTGGTTTTGTTTTTGGCTACAGGTGGCTTCCTTCCAAAACATCCAATCTTTAGGTACATTATTGCCAACTACTGAGCGCTACAGTATCTAAACTACATTCTTTTGTATATTTACACAAGGGAGATTATAAGGTAACACAGAGGAGCTCTACACTGACAAGCTCTCTACCACCTTACAAACAATAATTAATAGAGAAATTAAAACCTTATGGCAAAATTAAAAGAACGAAAGGAAATTCTTCAATTCTTCCGTCTTCAATCCCTTTTTGTCAACACTGAAGACATGAAGTGTCATTCTTGTTGTGTTGTTTATTAACACCCACTGTTGATCAGCCTCTTGTTTTCAACTGCCATGTTCTAACCTACCCATCATTCCCCAGGCTACCGTTACTATAGTAACTCTGAATATTCCAAGTACATAACAGAAATGATCAAAACGCAAACGAAAATCAAACACCTGAGGATCATGACAGCATGGACTGGTACTGTAAGGAGGATTAGCATTTGCACGAAGACAATGAAACTCGAATGTATAACCTGTTTCTAAGAGAGGGAAGAAAATGCACCGCGACCGGAGAGGAGTTTGAAAATGGCTTTCCCAAAGCTGACTGGGTTTGTCCTGCTGACCCTTCTGCTGTACAGTGGTAAGAAATAAGATTTTGTTTTAAATATTTCTTTCCGTACATTAAAATTTGTCTCATTGTGTCAAACTTGAATTTAGCAATACTTAGACAAAGGTATTTGACCATGTATTTCTATTTTTAAAATAAAAATCTATCTACAAAACATATCTAGTTAAATTATCTTAAGTCAGCCTTGAACAGTGGAATAGTGGTGGTCAGTTTCAACACGTATCACTAAATGTATGTTTTTTTTGTCCTAATTTTGAGATGAAGCATTCCTCTGTTCTGTGTTTCAGGTTGTCAGTCACAACCGTTTGGTAAGCATCTATGGCCAGTTTGAGAAGTTGTGCAAGTTTTCAAAGTTTTTTTCCCTCTTCTGCAAATGGAGAGATAAGTTATACTAATGTCACATATTTTAATACCAGAAGGTATCCCTTCCAAAGGCCAGTGTCACCAGACCTGTGTGCAAATTGGAGCTCAGTCAAAGCCGCCATAATTTCTGCCTCCTTTATAACGGCAGCCAAAGAGAAGAATCAACATAAAACACGTTTCAACACCCATGCATTTTTACCTGTTTTGTTTCATTTATTAGTGTAAGTAACAATGCCAGACGTAAATGAACATAGGAAATAAATAGCATTTAAAAAGAAAAATAAAACCCATAGAAATCAGCAAAGCACACATATCTTAAAGGTAAAAATTGTTCTACATAGACATGGAAAGTAAAATGAATATCTTATGACAGAACTTGTTGCATCTGTCCTTCCTTACTTATTTTTTCTTCCTCGTTGTCAGAATGTGGCCGTCTGGCGACCAACACTCGAATTATTGGGGGTTTAGATGCAAATCTTGGGACGTGGCCGTGGCAGGCAAGTTTGCATCAGAATGGTTTCTCTTTCTGTGGAGGATCGCTGATCAACAATCAATGGGTCCTGACCGCTGCACACTGTGTAACATGGTGAGAGGTTGACAAAGCATGTCCAATTTTTTCTTTATCCCTCCCACCACTGTCCTAAACGTTGTGGTCATTTGGACCCCAGGTACTTTTTACTGTGTGCGCGGTCCAGTGGGGTCGCACTGAACTGCGCTATACAAATAAACTTGATTGATTTGACCATGTGTTGTCTGGGTAGAAATCACACGAAGCAGCAATAAAAAAACAAACTTCTCTTAATAGGAACATGATTTTACTGACGGAAGGTGAGAGGCGTTCAACACTTGATAACTAATGTTGCCAATTTGCAACTGTTGTAGCCAAGTTGTTTGTGACGCATGTTCCATTCAAAGATTATATTGGGACAACTTGTAAACTACACATGGTTCATTTTTAGTATAATTATTAAGCCATATTTGAAATACAGAAAGAGGGTACAATTTTATTTCAAAGCCTCGTTTCAGCAATACGGGCATAAATTCCTGGACTATTTGTTCAGTTACTATGACAAAGATCTAGTCACTAAGTTTACCGTCAGGTCAAAAGTTCAAATTAATGATTGTACTTTTGTTTCTAAGGTATGACCTTTTCATCACAGAAGTCCAACTGGGTATTGTAGAACTGGATGTTACTAGCCCCCATCGGGTGAACGTAAAACTTGCTCAAATCATCTGCCATCCTGAGTACGACTCTCGGACATTTAACAATGACATTTGTCTTCTGAGGCTTTCAAAGCCTGTCAAGTTCACCAAGTACATCCAACCAATCTGCTTACCTTCTGAAACCAGCGATTTCCATGACGGGGATAAGGCCTGGGTTACTGGTTTTGGTGTGACTGGTAAGAAACGCACGACTGGTAAGATACAGAATATTTACTTAATTTTTCCTTCTTAATTCTACACGAATGCTCTTAATTTTTCTTTTAAAAAAAAAACACAGCAACCGGATCATCATCCAACAAATTGAAGGAGGTAGATGTACCAATTGTTGGAAGAAAGAGGTGTACATGCTATTATAAAAGGTCTGCCTTAATCACAGACAACATGATATGTGCTGGATATTTTAGGGGAGGAAAGGACGCATGTCAGGTAACTATATTTTTCCTTTTTCTTTTTTATTTTTTTTTTAAACACCCACTATCCAGCAGCATGTCACTCAAAAACGTTGTCTTGAGTGTCAAGGTGAGGCCCAACAAATTTACTTTCACGAGTGGAGTATTACGCCTTTTGCCATGACACTCCATTTGATTTACAAAACCTTTAGAAATTTCTTAGCGATTATTTCAAATGTAGTGGACACAGATGAAAAAGACAGGTAGAGAAAATGTTTAAAAGGAAATGAGATCGGACTAGATAAGAGAAATGAGCAAAAAGACAACACAAGTCAACACCACTGAAGTCTACCTCAATCTGCAGAAAGGGAGAAAAAGTAGAAAAAAAAGACCACAACAGCCAACATCTGCACATATAACAACAGTTGTAGTATCACTGGAAAGTCCAAGATACATGATAATACAAGATAGATATAGTGGCAGCCGCAACCCGAGAGAGTATCTGACAAACACCTAAATCTAAACACGTGTATGTGATGTGTCAGGTAACCATCACTGTGCGTTTGTTGTTTTAGATGGGTAAAGCATCAAGAAAATCTACTGCTCAAACAAATACAATATTATGTTTATAATGTAATGTTTGACATCAAGTTTTAGTATTTAAATACTTTTTTTATAAGGTTTCTCTGCTGAAAAATGTTTCCCTGGAAAATTCCTTAAAATAATTTTTACATGCTCTACTGCTTGTTTCTCACTAGGGAGACTCCGGGGGCCCACTAATGATAAAAAAGGGCGGCAACTGGATCCAGGCTGGGATTGTGAGCATGGGTGAAGGCTGTGCCCTCCCACTGACACCTGGAGTCTACACTAGAGTGTCCAACTATGAGAGTTGGATCAAAGACATGGTCACTGGCACGAAACCGCGCTTCCTCACCTTCACTCCCTCTGGCAGTGACAAGGATTCAAGTTACTTCTGTAACCTCGATGGTTTGGTTGACGAGAAAGCTTTGGCTGGTGGTGAAAACCTGAGTCCTTTCAATCACTCATTGGCGTTCTCCATTCTCACAACATGTCTCCATGTATTTTTTGGCAAAGAATACATTTAAATATACAGTGACTTCCTGAGTGCTCAAATATGTGGTCCTACCTATATGCCTCCCACCACTGATGACAGGATTTTTGGCAGTGGTGAAAACCCAAGTCTTTCCAATCATTCTTTGGTTAGAGCAGAGGTTCCCAAACTGTGGGGCGCGCCCCCTAGGGGGGGCCCCTTGTCATTGCAGGGGGGGCGCGGGAAGCCGTCTGGATGAAAAAAACAAAAACAAAACATGAACACTGTATGCGCTGGGTTTTTACCTTAGAATGGCCAACTCTCTGTTATTCCTATGTCAATTTGATACAGTAGAGGCTTCCACACTTCCCATATTTGTGTCCTCCGTCACTTTTATCAGCAGTTAAAACTGTTTAATCCGTTGTTAACATGTTGTAACCTGTTTTTCCGAGCTGCCTTTAAACGCAGCATGAGCACTACGACGCTCGCGCTGGGTTTCCACCTGTGAAGGAGACCTGCTGCTGCTGGGCGGAGCTACGTAGGTTTATGTTAGAATCACGGCAGCAAACCAGCAAAACGCAAAGAACTTTTCACAGTTTTTCCCTCCAAACTAACCGACTGAGTTGAGTAAAGCTGTTGGATGCAGGTAATGTTAGCTAAAAGATGACTAGCTAATATCAATACAGAACCTTAAGCTTAACAAGTACCTTGTAGGCTACCGATGTTGGTGTCTATTTTCAGCTACGTACATTCATTTTGCCCCCAAAAAAGTCGATGCCCCCTCCCCTCACACGCGTCCCATTTGTAATACATAGGGGGGCGCAGAAAATGTTTGGAAACCACTGGGTTAGAGAATGATTGGCCAAAGAATCACTGTTCTCGCAGCATCTTTCCATGTTTTTTTGGCAAAGAAAATATTTTAATACATAGCGACTTCCTGAGTGCACAATTATGCTCTGTCAACATGGAGCTTTGCTGCAGTTCATATACGAGTGTGTAATTTCCTACCTTACAGAAAACTTTGACACAAATACTCTTCATTGTCAGATTTAGGTTCAAGCAGTGAAATAAGTAGTTTGAACCTTTAACATGCATTCTTCCCTTTTAAGTTTTCTTACCTCATTTTAACCAGTTTTACAAATTTGAATCATAGTAATCAAGCATCTCGGGAGTAGGGCATAATTAATCTATTCATATATGTAAAATCTAGGATTTTATGATATTCATTACCAATCAAACAACATAAATGATAAAAGATTGTGGAAAGGTCAAAAATCAAATGACCTACCTGTTGCTTACTTTCATCTTACCTAAGAAACACTTGTTAAATCTTTCGTCAGTCATCAGTAATATGATGAACCACATCCCAATGTGAATACAGTTTGTGTGACTGCAAACACAGCCGCTAATAAAAGAGCCTGCAGAGATGGCCTTAGCAGCATTGGATACATCCCAGGTATCACTGGGGCACAGCCAGGCAGTTTAAACTTTTTAAAAGCCAATCAAATGCTGGGCTATCATTTCAATATGTGGTGGTATCACTCACACAGCAAGCAATGTTTTACGAAGGCTTTTGGACATATGGGTTTACTGAATAGACTGTGGTTACTAAATTATCTGACTGGCCGTAAACGGTGTGCACAACGTGGTTGTCGAACATCAAGCTACATGGACATTTTTAGGGAGGTTCCACAGGGGTCCATTTTAGGACCTACGCTGTTTAACATCTACAGTAACAATTTGGGCCACGGTCTTACAAGTGCAGCTCTGCATTTTTATGTTGATTCAGTAATTTATTGTCAGGCAAAATCAGTCATTCAGTCACAACTATTAAAATTTAGATTGCTACTGAAGGCAAATAAGACCAAGAGCATCTTATTTTTGAACAAACAGAAAATGCTAGGCTTCATTTTTCAAAACAAGCTTGTTTCTCAAATCTACTTGTTTCTACCACTTATGAGTATTCTAGACTACGGTCCTCTATTATGTCCATTAGAGACTGTTGGATTTATCACCATTGCACTTCAGTTAAATGACCCCCTCTACACAATCAGACACTCTTGCAAGGGTATGCTTTACAAATCCATCCTCCATCTGATTTCATCATTCTTATGTTACATTTCACACAAGAATCAATACGACGGCCTTTGCTCTCAGGACTTTGTCACATTCAGTCTTCCTTCAGTGCATTCAGTGCAATCTGGTCACACTTGGGGAGCTCAACATTTTAATAAAGGGTTTTAAAAATGTGTCTTTGTTCATCATTGTTAACCCTTCCGTGTTTAGATTGTAATGTTTTTATGTAATTTGTTGATGTGTGCAACAGGTCTCTCTTGTATGTGGGATGATGAATCTCAAGAGATTTTCCTGTGCACAGAATTAACAACATAGGCTAAACAAAATCAACAAACACAGAATAGCCAGCAGTTGGAAGAGTTGAAAGGAGGTCAATTATTGTTACATGTCTAGGTGACTCACTTCTTTTATGCAAGAATGTGAATTTGTGCAACTATGCCACCTTCAAGACAGATTAATAAATGTATACATTCAGGCTAGTCCGTACAGAGATAAGAGTTGTATGGCTGTCAAGGTAATGATAATCTAGATTTGCACTCCTAGAGAAAAGTAAATACAAAAGCCTGCCAGGAGACTTTCCTTACAGAGAAGCAAAGGTCAAGAGTGTTTCCAAGCAACTTGATTTTTTTTATTTTTACAAAGAGAAAACTTATTCAGAGTTGGGAAATTGTTAAGGCACCTTGCTGCATTGTACAATGTCTTCCCACAAGTGGATGAGTGGAAAATATTTTATTTCACTTCCTTCTCAAACGAATGAAATCAGGTTTAACGTCTTTCTGTTCCTCATTCCATTTAGGACAATACTGTTTTCCATTTAAAAAGCAGGAGGCTGAGCTTTGTTAAAGTCGTTTCTTTCCATCACAATTTTAAAAATGTCAGCAATTAAGGTTTCCATTAACCATAGAATTGCACAAATTGAAATTATGAAAATTCTCTTAATAAAAACACGGCAATTTTTGGGGGGAAAACTCTCAATTTTCAGTAAGTTTTTGTTTTATGTTGAGGTGTTCTTTTGGTTCTATTGAAATAGACGTATTTTAAAAAACTGAAATGAGAAGACCTTTTTTCTTTGGTATCAGACGAGTCACATTATCAACAGGCAGATGTTACTACTGTTGTAAACAACAAAGACGATAACAGGAAGTGGTAGGAGGATGATAGTTTGTTTTTCTTTCTTTTTTTGGGATAATGTGACTAACGCCTGAATAAGACACCAACGTCTCCTCTGATTGGCTGATAGATGATGAGCATTAGCACCATGGCTGAATTATGAACATTATCTCATGTAACCATTTACATCGATTTTGAATGACAAAATTATTCACGTTTTAATTTTATTAAATGAAAACACTGCAACTGTGAAATTGTGTGTTTGACATCAGCAGAATATTAAAGATTTGTGCAAAAGAAAAAGTTACCAGTGTTTCAATGACAGCTACTCCTAACACTGGTAGTTGGTAGTACCAAGAGATAATGGAGCATTAGCAAATGAAATGGAAAGCATTTTATTTTTCTGCTGCCATGGTTGAAGCAAAACACTGACATCAAACCTTTACATGGGAAAGTTTGATGTCAGGGTGATATGGCAGGTAGTACGGTCATTTTATGAGAGGTAAACAGAACAAAGTTAAAACAGCAGCAGCAACGGTTCACTGGGGACAGGGCGCAGTGATGAGCTGGTAAATGCTGCATAGTTTCACTGACAGATGTAGCACAGAGACCAGACCGGTTTTGATGGGCTGAAGACAAAAGGCTCTGTTAGAATTACAGGCAAGAGACAGACTAAAGGAAACAATAAGGAAAATACTTTGAAGCTGAGCAATGTCTGCAGTAATGGCAATAAATACCTCTGCTTCACTGATGGTCAACCACAACCATTTAGTAAAAACTTTCCTTACTTTTAAAAAAATGCTTTTATGTTACATTGATATATCAATGTTTATTCAATGTCACATGCTGTTCTTATTTTTCCTTTAATTATGTAAATCACCTTGAAATGCCTTGCTGCTGAAATGTGCCATACAAATAAAATTTGATTGATTGATTTTAAAATAAGTACTAGAGAGGTCAAGTGCTATTGAATTATTCCATAAAACATAAAATATCTGTACATTTGTTAAAAGTCGGAGGAGCTCAGATTAGGAAAATGAACTTAGTTGATTGTCTTTAGAACCTGAAAGGAAAAGCAAACATGTTGCATGATAAAAATAAATTACTTCCTTGATTGGACATCTTTCATGTCTCAGAAAAGGCCAGTTCAACTCTGACAACACGACCAACAGGTTTCCTTTCATGTTCATGTGTTAAGGAGGCTAACATTAGTGTAAAAGGTTCATTCTGAGTGGAGCTGAACATCTTCATGCATCTGCTGCTGAGGGTATTGTTTCTTTAAAAATGGCTCTCCAAAAGCTGTTTGGATACTTTGTGCTGATCCTTCTGTTCTCCAATGGTAAGAATGAGTGTTTCATGATTCATACGTTACATTTCATGTAGCTTAATGACGTGTCTCTGATAAACCTTGTACACATAGATGGTGAAAAGGTTTCTGTAGATCATGAGTTAGTTATGAAGACAAACCTACATGTCCTGCTATCTTAGCCGCATTTTATTCAATGTTGTTTTATCTTTGTGACCAATTTACACAGTGAAAATGTAACATTTACATCCCCATTTCAAATTAAGTTTTATTAAATATTGTTCTGACTTTTATTAGTTGAGATACAATACACAAATAATCCCCTTATTGTCCACGTTTAAAACTCTTCGCAAGTCACAATTTCCTTCTATTGCTTTAAACACGTTGACACTTTTCCTCCTACTTCTTTTATTGCACATTATGGTATCATCTTCTGTCCTTTCCATATTTTGAATGTTTGTTTTTTATCTGTACAGCACTTTGTCATAGCTACTGTTTTAAAGAGCTTTATAAATAAAGTAATAGTAATTTAGATTTAAAATAAGCTTTGAATTTTACCATGCCGTTTCTGATGACTGGAAGTAATATTTGGAGTGAGTCCATAAGTCAAAGTCCAAACTTAAATTTAATTTTGCATGCTGTGACATGACCTTAAACAGGATGTTCATGTCCAAAACCTGTCTAGTGTGGCTGAAATTATACAATTCCATAAAGAGGACTTTGCAAATATTCCTCCATAGCGATGAACAAGACCTGTTACAAGTTTTTGTTTGTTACCACAAAGAAAGAAATAACCAGTACAAATAATGATGCTACAATTACTTTTTCACACTAGACAGAAAGGTTTTAATATATATTTTCCATGAAAAAAAGAAATCCAATTTTTTTTTTTTTTTTTTTGGATTTGTTCTTGAAAATGTACCAGAAACATTTAAATAGGAGAGGAGGCAAACACTTTTTAAACTTCAGCTAAACAGCCATGA